>NW_026067927.1:15921912-16080428 GCF_014885135.2 Alexandromys fortis
GTCGCCATGGTTCTCCCGCTCCAGACAGACGCAGGTTAAGATCCTCCCTGGTAAGCCAGCTCGTGGGCTACACAGAATATTAGAAATGGGTTAGAACAATATGTAAGAGCTAGCCATAAGGAACTGGAACTATCCGGGCCAGGCAGTGTTTGAAAGAATACAGTTTCCGTGTAATTATTTCTGGGCATAAGCTAGCCATGCGGGCGGCCGGGTGCCGGGGACCCAGCCCTGCCACCGCTCCTATTTCAACACATCCTAGGATCTAAACACTCGTTACCAGCTGGTTTATCACCTGACTCCACCAGTGCTAACACCCCGACAACGGGGTGTTTATAGACACAGAAGCTAAATAGCCAATGTATGACTAGTATATTAATATTACTATGGATTCCTCAACAAGTAGGATGGAAAGGAAGAAAACATTCTAGAACCTTGCATCAGTCAAACTAAGAGGTAGTCAAACTCATTTATGGTGGGCAAACATTCATTTTCTTTCTTTATTATTTCGAATCACTCCAAACCTTCTCTAATTCAGTCCTGGAATAATGAGAAATAGAAAGGTTTATATTGAAGCCAGGAAAACCTCTCTGGATTTAAGGGTAAGAAGTGGTCAGAAAACACGGCCTACCACCATACTAATGGTCTGCTAACCATGACTAATTGTTGACCTACACGGCCTACCACCATACTAATGGTCTGCTAACCATGACTAATTGTTGACCTACACGGCCTACCACCATACTAATGGTCTGCTAACCATGACTAATTGTTGACCTACACGGCCTACCACCATACTAATGGTCTGCTAACCATTACTAATTGTTGACCCCCTTACTGATTTTATGCATTTACCTCTGAGACTATGAAAACATTTCAGTTGTTTCAAGTCCCTTTATTCATGATCAGTTGTTACAAGGCCAAAAGAATGCCAGGTACTTCCTCATGTGTTGTCTTAGCCGGTTCTGAAATAGATCATAAAATTTCTAAAATTTCATAAAATTGCTGTCTCTGTGCTGGGGAGACGGCTCCATAGGAAAAGCATGAGGACCTGAGACTATATCCTTGGGGTGCTTATAGAGCTGGAGGTGCCAGCACACATCTGTACTCCCAGTAGTCCTATGGTGGAGGACTCCCAACTGGGAGGCAGAGGGAAGAGAATTCTGGAATGTCACAGACCACACAAGACCTAGTCTAAGACAAGATGGAAGACACAGACCAAGATTGTGTTTGTCCTTTGATATCTACCCACTCATGCATGCTCCTGCACTTGTACAAGAACTTTCTCTCTCTCTCTCTCTCTCTCTCTCTCTCTCTCTCTCTCTCTCACACACACACACACACACACACACACACACACACAGAAAGAGAGACAGACAGACAGACACAGAGAGAGACAGAGAAGAAAAGTGAGACTTAAAATGATGAAGCGGGAGCAGTAAGATGGCTCAGTAGGTAAAAGCTTGATGACCTGAGTTTAGTCTCCAGAACTACAATGAAAGGAGAGAACCTGTAGTGGCATTTCAATTGTATTTTAATAAATAAAGCTTGCCTGGGATTGGGCGAGTAAAACAGCCCCATTGGCCAGCCTTACAGCCAGGCAGTGGTGACACACACCTTTAATCCCGGTAGCCACACTAGTTGCCATAGAAACCAGGTGGTGCACGCCTTTAATCCCAGAACTAGAGAGGGTTATAAAATGGGAGGAAACAGCTCCCAGACACAGTCTCATCCTGAGATCCCTGGAGTCGCCATTTCGAACTGAGGGCGAGGTAAAGCCAGTGGCTGACCGCTTTGCTTTTCGGGTCTTCAGGTTGAACCCCAATTTCAGTTTCTGAGATTTTATTAATTGTGCTTTAAGAACCAACTCCTGAAATCGTGCTCTGATCTGATAGGCATTCTGTGGCATGAACACACCTGCACACACATGGGGGTTAAGGGACAAATCAAAACAAGTTGTTTGTTTTTCTTTAATTGTTTACTATTTTATTTTTTAAGATGAAGCAATTTGTATGTGGTCAAACAGCTAGCAGGTGGCAGCATTTGAGCCGAGATTTGTCAGATGCTAATTCTCCTGGTCTGGCCCATTAAAGTCCACGAAACCCATCTGTGATGGGGCAGGGGTTAGTGTTCTGCATCAGCACTTAGAAGGGAGCATGCTGGGAAAACTTAGGTACTAGCTTCTTGAGCTTAGCTGTCCTTAGTTCCTTATAGTTGATGGTTAAATCCAAACTCCCAGAATTCTCTGCAGGACTTCCCTGGCCCTACTGTTATCAATTACCAAGGGAACAATCTGCTCAGTCAGTACAGTTCATGCAGTGCCTAGGCTGTGCAGGATGCAAAAACTGGAGAATATTCCCGATGGGTCTGGCTTCATGTGAGACCCAAGAGTGATGACTGTAACACTACCTTCTGGCGTTGGGACGATGGCTCCCCAAACCCTTCAGATGGCCAGTAGGTACCTCCCTGCTGCCCTCTGGTACGGGAGCTGCATCACATCCCAGAAACGCAGTCACTCTAAATTCCTGGCTGGTCAAAATCAGTGCTCAGCCCTCGAACTAGGCTGTGGCGTCTTGAAATAGCCTGGCTGTGCTCCCTGTGGAGTCTCCACACAGCTTTGTTGGGGTCTAGTTGACATTTGCTGTGAAGACCTATTAAATCCAGGCCTTCTTCCTACAGCTGCAACTCTAGGGCAGCTGCAGCTGCCAAACAGTGGGGAGAGCTATTGAAATCACACCCAGGGTGCCATACACACCACACACACACACACACACACACACACACACACACACACACACACACGGCACTAGCAGAATGAAAAGTCTACTTGATGCCCACTTTCCATGGAGGTCCCTGGGGGGGTGGATTCTGGAGGGAGTCAGAATGCTGGGGGACAATGGCAAGTTTCAGATCCACCCTAGCAGGCCTGGCCAGGAAAGACTTCCTCGGGTCCAACTCATTTACTCTTATTGATTTTCAGATCAAAGGATCCAGCTCACAAATCAAGAGCTGCTTCTCCTCACCTCCTGCTAAGGCCACAGTCTCTCTCGCCCACTTCACAGACCCTCCTGAGGTCTTGATTAGCCTAGACACATCCAGCTTGGAAGCTGTGTAGTGGGGGCAGGGACCTAGGGGTAATAATCTGTGTGACATCACCTAGCGCAGCCTGAGCTCAGAGGTCCCAGGCATTAGCTCAGGGGTGAGGGCTGAGAGCCTGAGTCCTGATGTTGGTGTCATCACCCACTTAGTTTACACGGTCAGTGAAAGCCTCCTGGGGTATCCTCTTCTAAGTTATCAAACGGAAACAGGAGCACATATGCCTGATAGCTAGGGAGCAGAAGCTTTAGAAGCAAAAGAACTGGTTTAAAATCCTGTTGCAGGATACTTGTACATCGTGTGAAAATCTGTCACTGCAATCGGTTTACTAAAGAGCTGAATGGCCAATAGCTAGGCAGGAAGAGGTTAGGGGGAACTTTCAGGGACAGAGAGGACTCTGGGAAGGAGAAAGGCAGGGATAGGAGAGATGCAGAACAAGCAGGAGGTGCAGGATGAGAGAGAGGTGGTGCCATGTGTCAGAACGTAGATAAATATAAATGAGCTCATTTAAGTTATGAGAACTAGCTGGGACAAGCCTAAGCTAAAGGCCAAGCTATCATATAAGTCTCCATGTCATTATTTGTGAGGTGGTATCCCTAAGAAAAATCCATCTACAAAATTCCAACTGCAGGGCTGGGGAGATAGCTCAGTGGGTAAGATCAGTTTCTGTCGGTAAGCATGAGGACCGAGTCTGAATCCCCAGCGCCCATGTAAAAAGTCAGGCACAGCTGTGTGTGCCTGTGACCCCAGCAGTGACAGAATGGTAGGAACTTGCCCTGTGGCAATATTTAATTAGTGGCAATACCAGGATCTGAAACCTGCCTCAGTCCAAAGATCATCTTTTTAAAGATTTTTTACTATTTTTAATTGTGTGTAGATGCGTGTGTCTGCATGCGGGTATGTGTGCATGAGTGTAGATGGCCATGGAGGCCAGAGGCATCAACACCCTTGGGCTGGAATGACAGGTGGCTATGATGTGTGATGTGGGTGCTGGGAACTGAATTCTAGTTCTCCAGAAGAACAGCCAGTGCTCTTAACTGCTGAGCCATCTCTCGAGTTCTCAAAGATCACCTCCTTAACCACTAAGCTTAACTTCCAGAAAGATCCACTCCAAAGGGCTGACAACAGGTACCTTTAGTGGTGCGCTCAATCACATGGTGATATCTTATATTTTGAGCTTTTTTGTACACTTTATTATTTTTTATTTTTTAGCATATGACTTTACATTTGTATTATGAAATACACAACATTTTTGAATGATTTTTAAAATTTTTATTTTCTGCGTATGAGTGTTTTGCCTACATGCATGTATTGCACCATGTGTATACAGTGTCTGTGGATGCCAGAGTGGGCTTTTGGATCCCCAAGAACTGGAGTTACAGGTGGTTGTGAGCTAGGAATAGAACCCAGGTCCTCTGTAAAAGTAGTAAAAAGACATCTGGAGGCTGGGCTGTGATGGCTAATCCCGGTACTTGAGAAGGAGAGACAGAGGCAGGAGGATCTCGTGAGTTCCAGAGCAGCCTGGTCTACATAGTGAGGCATTTCGGGGCTGGAGAGATGTCAGTGGTTGACAGCACTCAGTGCCCTGCACCCATAAGGCAGCTCACAACCATCTGCAGCTGCAGCTGACCAACACTGAGCCCTCCTTTCCTCCTGTGCTCATTCGGTTCTGTCTCACCCCAACTGGACTGCAGGGTGTGAAAACTGCAGCATGTGTCTTAACTACAGAATGCATCTTTAAACCACAGGCAAAACACGGTCTCCATCAGCCCTTTCTGCCATCACATTGGTCTTCCAAGTTTCCCCGTAATTTCATAAGCAGCTCTTTACAGTTCATTCGAATCAGAATCAAAATGAGTGGCACACACTCCACGCTGTGGAAATGACCCCTTTGTGGGAAACGGAACTTAGAGAATATAAACTGAACGCCAGGCTCCTTGTTGCTATGGAGTTGTTCATTACATCCAAACCTCTCTGTAGGACATACAACCTCTCCTCTTTTCTTCCCTCCTCCCTTCCCAATGGCTACTCTGTGTATGCATGTGTGTGTGTGTGCACATGTGCATGTAATCGATGTAAAATAATACGATGTCTGTAGGTCGAGACGTGATTTATCCCCCCAAAGTCCCGGTGTGACTGTTGAAAGTCCTCAGTTTTAGCTGCTTTGTTATTGTGGCAGAAAATGACTAATAGAAAAACCAATGTTATTTCTAGTGGAATTTTTACTGAAAGCAGTTTGGCTTTAGCTGTTCTGTCCTCGGGACATATTCTGCTACACATGTTCAGTTACATTACGGTGGGGGCGGGGGGGGGAGTTACGCGCCTTTGTGGTGTGTGTGCATATGTGTGTAGAGTGCTTGAGTGTGCATGGCTCACCTGTGTGCACGTGGGCATGACGCTAGTTATACAGTTAAGCCAGGCTAACTAGCCAGCTTGACGGGAGGACCCCCTTCTGGGCCCTGGGGGTGCAGATGGGCAACTACTCCCAGCAATAGTCGTGCAGTTTCTGAGGACCCCAAATCTTCTCATGTTTACACAGCAAGCCCTTTGCCTGATGAGCCATCTCTCCATCACCTAACTTACTGTGTTTTAAAAATCATTTGAAATCATCTTTTTTTAGTGTCCCCGACTTGACACAAAACGGCATTCCCTTGTGTCGCATCACTTCCCAATTTCGTGAAACATTAGTCTCACTTTTGAGTGAATTGTGTCACAATCATTTAGACTACAGAAATGATTGAGATACCGAAATCCGATACAGAAATGAAGTCTAAATGTCAGACATTTCAATTTCAGAAAAGGTACATCCGGAGAAGTCCATATCTGTCCCTGTCCCTTCTCCTGTTTCTTCTCCCCATCTACAGGGAGTTCACATTTTAAAAGTTATCAGTACCATTACTTCATTTGTTAATATAACCACTACAAATAAGCCCCTCATAAAAGACACAGAGTTTTAACTGCATTGCTAAGTGGCAAAGAAAGACGTCTTTCTCTTCTGTAATCATGCAGGCTTCTCTTCTAAGCAGACAGCACTGCTGGGCGTTTCTGTTAAGAACTTCACTTCTGAGTCCTTTACAAGAGATGGGTTTGACTCATTCAATGCACAAAGAAGTCGGAAAAGGGGGGTCTTTTCCCCAAGCACACAGCAAATCCACGAGGGTTCCCACCGGCTCTGAGGATGGTCTGAAAGTTAAAGTCCCCAAAAGTCCCAGACCCCAGTTGGCCTCATTGTCAGGAGGCTGTGGAAACTTGAAGGGCTGGGCAGAACTGAACTAAATAAACCATTGGATGCAGTTTTGAGGGCTATATTCAGACTCTCTCTCACCTTCCCTTCTTCCCTTTCTCCTTCCCTCCCTTCCTCTCTCCTCTCCTTCTGGGCCGCCATGAAGTCATCAGCTTCCTCTGCCACGCCCTTTTGCCGTAGCATTCTGCAAGTCCACAGGCCCAGAGCAACAGAGCTAGACACACATGGACGGAAACCAGAAGCCAAGACAATCTCTCTTCCTTTTTGTCAAGGTGACAGCAGGCTAACAGAGCCTCAACCCAACCAGCTGAAGGCACAGGCCTGCCCTGAGAACTCTGAAGCTGGGAGACACGAAGAAGCATTCTTCTAAGCTACAATCAAGCATGGATGAAGTCAGGACCAGGCTGTGCATGGGACCAAAAGCATGTAGAGTGGATCTATGGCAGGAAGAAGGGCCCCAAACACGTGGGTCTTGCAAAGCTCCCAGGGCATTCTGGGTAGCAGCCCTGATGGCTCAAACAACATAAATCAACAACATCCAACCTGGTTTCTTTTTTGAGCCTCTTAAGGCAGTTTTTTGTGGGAATAAATCTTGCCTCCAAGATACACAGCTACAAGAAACATGGCCTTATTTTTCTTTAATACAACTTAATCTCTATTCTGTTCCCTCGCCACTCTAGAGGACAGATGTTATATCTTGGCTGAATTGAGGACATCCAAATTCCTCTTCCCTGAGAAGTGTGTGTTTGATCGGGGAGCATGGAAGGCTATGAATACAATCTGGAGCTGGTTGTCCCCTCCTCAGACTCAACCATCGGCCCACCGTCTCATTGCTACATCTCACAGAAGGCGGCTAAGCACAGTTCATCCTGACCACAGGTTGTTCAGGGTCAGTAGCCCTCCATCTGGCTTGGAATCAGATCCACAGCACTGACATCACTACAATGGTCAGGGTCAGAGAAGCTTTGGTGACTTTCATGCCTCAGAACTAAGGCCACACCCACTGCCTTTAGCCACACCTCTTGCCCTTTCCCAGACTTGATCCAGGGAACAGAAGGTAAGGTCTTCTTTTCAGTGACCAGATAACGTCTACATGCCTGTTGCTTCTTCCCCCAAAGACCGAAGGAAGCTTTATTTAGAATGGCCTGCAGTTATATATTCTGAGTTATCCAACATTCACCCATCCTATTATAGATGCCACAAGTCCATTTAGTTCACTAAGCCCAAGGAGGTTTTAAGCATGAGAAGCTGGAAGCATTGCTCTTTTCCTATGTGGTTGCATCCCTTACCATGTTGTGTAACTCCGGAAGCTGTGTGCATGTGACCTGGATGGATTTAGGCAGTGCACGACCTGGACAGCTGTGTATGTGCATATAGTTCTTTGTTAACAAAGCAAAACAACAACCAAAACTGCCCTGAATCAATCTGAAGAGGGTGGGCAGGCATGGGCGGTTCCCTGGAAATTTTTGAACGAATTTCAAAAGCAAGAACGACTTTCCCCTCTCCGTTTTACCTTATGCTCTCTCCAGTCTTATCTCCTCAGCAAACCAAAGAAAACCTCAGCCTGCCTCATCTGAGCCTGAGTAACTTAGAATCCAAGAGGAGAAGCTGGAGGTATCTGATGTGGCCAGGAAGAGCCTTAGTCCCTCCCCAGGGCAGAACGCACTGAGGGCTGGTGTGGGCTGTAAGGTAGGCTCTCACTGATAAGCGCCAGATACCTGCAGGATCAAAAAATGAGTTTCTTAAAATGCACCTGGCTTGCCTATCCCCAGTCCCCCAACTTCTAAAATGTATCGGTTGCCATGGCAGCCACTGAAATTCTTATTCAGAGAGATGTTGCTTCCTCGGACACAAAGGCTGCTTTGTCCAGAAACCATCCACAGAACCTGGCCTGAGAGATGGAGCTTAGATCCCTGACATCCAGGCACCGGGTGACAATGAACAGGTGACCTGCCCAGAGACGTTCCCATTGATGCCCACAGTGCCTGCCGCACCACCGCTGAGTCTCCCACTCAACAATACCAAACCCCCTTTCTGTGTCAGGCAAGGCACTACAAGATACCAAGTTGCTGTGCCACCAACACATTTGGTCAGGGAAACTGAGGAAGAAACAGAATTAGAAAGTCACTTTATCAAAAGTGTGAGAGAAGGCATGTGAGGGCTGCCGAGGCACCAGACAGGAGGAGGAATCTGGATGCTCTTCCAACGGGAGCTGAGCTGGGACCTGAAGCTTAGTGCTTCTCGTGCAAAACTCATTCATTACAAAAATTTGACTTTTAAATAGCAAGGGTGAAAGGTCCTGTGGAGGGCGCCCCACCGCTGTGTTCCATGGGGGAGGCTGTGGAAGAAGAACAGGGCAAGGTGGGGAGGGGACCAGGTCAGTGAGATGACCCTGCCATTGTTATAGCCCATGTCACAGATTCTCTGTGAGACATCCAGGGTTCTCCATCATTTCAAATTACTGACTGTGAACGTGTGTCTATGCTTGCTTCTTTACTGTGTCTAAGAGAATTCTGTACAACATCTCTAAACGTTTCTGATTTCCCCAAGGTTAACCCAAACCCCCAGTTCCACACAGAAATATGTAAGGGAACTAGCCAAGACTCAAACCCACCCCTCACCATGGGCATGGGAGAACTGGCCCTGATGGCATGGACTGGCAGAGCTGGCTCTGCTCCCTGCCTGAGGGGGGCAGCCCCAGGGGCACAGACTGACCAGCTGAGCTACTACCTAGGCCCACATCTAGGGCCTTGGGTTGACCCATCCTAATACCTACTGCATCTATGACCTGCTGGTGTGTGTGAAGGAACAGGTCCTGTGGAATGATATCTGCAGGATCTCCATGACTTGGGTTGGCCAAGGGATATCTGAGAGGAGCCTTGGTGAGGGTCCAGTGATGATTGCACGTCAGAAACCAGAGACCTTGAACCACACCAATGACTCTTTGCAATGCACAATGCAAGTAAAGCTGACTGGACAAAGGGTCTACTGTGTGGCTCACCACTGCTCCCAGTGCCACTAAGACAAATGAAGAGGTATTGGAGAAGCAAGAAAGTCAGAAGAGCAAAGAAGTTTTTTTGTTTATTTGGTTGGCTTGGTTTTCATTTTTTTTTTTTAAATTTTCTTTTGTGGGGGATGCTGCAAGTGTGAAGGACGAAAATATGGGAACTGGGAAATGAGCGGAATTAGGGTGCATGATGTGAAATTCCCAAAGAATCGATAAAGAAATTATGTTTAAAAGCAAAAGACGCAAGCACAGGAGCAGCTCCTCTATTAGTATTAGAAAACGCGGGTAAATGCTCCATGCCTGGAAATAATAGCCACGATAGCAGCTCCCTAATGGCCGCGAACTGGCAGATGAGAAAGTCAGAGATGTAAGTCATCTGGAGCCTTTCAAAGTCCTCCCAGGGCGGTGTGCACAGGCAGAGAAAACTGCTAGCATGTCACGGAACCTAAGCAAGTTCACGCAACTGCAAACCTGAAATACACGCAGAGGCAAAGGAAGTTGAGGAGAACCGAAATGTTGGTAACAGCTAACTCAGGGGTAAGATCGTGGAAAACTTTTCTTTTGCTTAATAGCATTTATTACAGTGGTCAGAAAGAATGCACACGTGTGTCTGTGCTTGCGTGTGGGGCCATGTGTGTGAGCACACAGACCTGGCCTTGAGGCTGGGAGGTCGCCAGGTAGGGGGGCGGGGTTGGATTCCTCTTTCCCTCAACATGGGTAGAAAAGTGGATTTTGTTTTCAGCCCCATCAAAGTCAAGTTCGGGTTGGAGACGATAGCCAGGCAGTTCCCTGGCCTAAGCTTGGGAAATTCAAGACCTGCTGGTGCCTCCCTCCCTTTCCAACAGAGACTTCCTTCATGTGGAGAACTGGGATGGGGGAGGGGCGGGGGTGCTGTAGAAGCAGCACATTGCCCAGGGTGCCAAGGCATCAGGGTAATTAGCTCCACTCTTGTCAGAGGATCTGCTGCTATTTTTACCATCTTTCTGACACATGAGCTTGGGAGAGGATTCCAGGAGTCCTGCTCCATTACCTAGTTCTTCAGGAAGGCCACGGAACTACCCAGAACCTAGAGGAAGATACCCATCACCCATCTGTATGCAACCTTTATTTCTGAAAATGGGGGTGGGGTGGGAATATCATCTGGAGCATTCCCATCTGTGCCCCTGTTGTGTTTAAATGAGAAATAGCCCCCAAGTGTTTGAACACTTGGTCACCAGCTGTAGTTGGGCCTCAGGGTTGGGCCTAGAAGAAAGATTTAGACCAGTGGACGCAAGCCTTGAGGTTTCTTAGCTCCACCCAGTTTCTGCCACTTTCTGCCTCCTGATGCAATGTGACCAGCCTCCACGGAGCTGCCTCACCTTCTTACAGCTATGCTCCTCCCCGCCATGATGGTTTGTACCCCCACAAACAGGCCAAATAACCCCCGCCCTCTCTTAAGTTGCTGCCTATTCGGTCACAAGGAGGAGAAAAGTTAACTAATACAACATCCTTCTCTGACACCCAGAGCCACTGACTGGGCCTGACTAAACCCCTTCCTCAGGGGGCATTTCAGTACAGTGACTTCAGAGCTAACCTGCTGGTCTTGCCACTCTTGAGTGTGTGACCTTTTTATACCTCCATTTCCTCATATATGAGCAGAGGGATATATTAGAGAAGCAGGCTTCTACAGAAGACTTTTGTCTTCAGCTAAAGGTCTGCAAACTGTGGCCCTCGGGCTAAATCTGGCCCTTGTGTTTTTATAAAGTTTTATTGAAAAACAGCTATGCACATTCATTGACAGCACAGCTGCAACTTCCATTATACTCCAGGGGCAGAACTGAGCCACTGTGCTAGAGACCACAGACTAGCCCATCGAGTCTGGAATGTTAATAGAGAAAGCCTATTAACCCATCTTAGGTCAGATTCTTCCCGAAGTAGAACTTGAGATGATGATTTGGATGCAAGTGACTTATCAAGGGAATGCTACTCAGAAAAACCAGTAAGGGAGAGAGGGAAACAGATAAAGAAAGCAGACCAAGCAAGGTCATGGGTTCATGCTCTTAAAGTCCCCAGCCCTGTGCCAAGAGCACCACCAGGCAAAGAGACTCTGGGGAGAAGGCAGCAGCGTGCATTAGAAGATCAAAGCCCACAAAGCTGGGCCAGAACAGGGCCCGGAGGGGAACTGGGCAGAGCTCAGGCGGGGTTTACCCTGGGTGTTTGTAGCTGCTCCCATTAGTGAAGCTTGTCAGGCAGGAGCCAGGGTGCCAAGCACTTCAGGCCATTCCAGGGCATGCTCCTCACCACCCTCCTAGAAGCAGGAAGTAGGTGATGCTGGGAAGTAAATGAGATCGTGCTGGCAGGTGCTGGGTACCGGTCTCATGAAGGCACTGACCAAGAAGACGCTGCTGGGGTTGCCTGTGGACATGAAACCTTGTAGAGGGCAGACCAAGGGAAAGGAGTACCAATTTTCCTCGGGAGTCTCTGCAGTTAGGTTGGCATTGTACAAAGCCATTGTTTATACCGCTTGTGGAACAAAGACCAGATGTGGGCATCTGTCCAATCAGCTGGGGTCTGGAGTGCTGAACTGAGTTATGGGCTGAGCCAAGCCTCTTCTCCATCTAAGACTGATCCTCAACTCCAGACTTGGGAGAAAAGAAGTAACAAACTGGGCCTGCTGGGCAAAGTCAAGCAGCTCGCACCCAGCACATCTAAGACCTAATGTCATAAAGCCAATTGCCACCAGGCCAAAGGCTGATGACAACAGGTAGGTTGAATTCCTGGGTACTACCATTATGGAGAGATAGCCAGACAGTGGTGCCCATTGCTGGGATTTGGTCATAGACTCGCTGTCTCTCCAGCACCATCTGGTCTACCCAAGAAGCCTGATGATGCAGAGGGGCCTTGAGTTTATACCAATCTGCCTTCCATGGCTAGATTTCCAAAGAACTTATTTATCTTTTTCTTTTGGTCCTCTTCCTCTAAGACTACAACCCTCACACACCCCCAAACACACACCACAGTACCTCACGCTCTGCCACTCAAAGCCACATTCCCTTAGTCCAATCTCCTGGGAGAAAGAGGGTGCGATGCATTAAGTCACCAACACCTTCGTGTGAATGTTCTCATCAGATTCTTCCCTCTGCAGCAGCCAGGTGTTAAGAAAGTCCCAAGCACTGAGAAGGAAGGACACTGAAAAGAGATGGGAGTGGGGAGGAGAGCACAGAGCAGAAGTCGTTCCTGCTGAGGCCGAGGCTCTGGAGAACGCCTGGAAAGGGCCGGAGACCCTCTGTGGCTCTTTTACAACCACCCTTCTTCAGGCCTAGCGAAGACCAGTGGCTTCTATGGTGTGCTTTGTCCCCTGTACCTGGAGGTCTGCTTTCAAGCGCGGAGGCGGTGACGGTGACGGTGACAGATCTGCTGGTGTGCAGGCCAGCCACTACCAGAGCAGGCTGCCACAGAACACTGGCCTTCGGGTTCACACCAGGCCGCTGAGAAGCAAGCCCAGGTGGGCTCTGCCTGTCTTCCCCTCCCTGCCCACACCTGGCACACGTTGCCCCGTGTGCCATCCGCCCTGCCTCTGAGGTGCCGCTCTGAGGTCATCAGGGTATTATCATTATCATTCGACTCAGACATAGCACCCTGTTAACAAACTGAACAGCACTCAAGTCTTACCAAGTACTTAGTCTTTGCCAGCACTAAGCATACTTGCCATAGCCACCATTCGGCAAGCAAGGCAGGCTTCATGGCAAGGCCTGACATTCATTAATTACAGAGCTGCTATCCAACTCAGACTTACGCGTGAGAAAGCAGAGAGTGGGGAAATTAGTGACACTCAAGGCCACAGGGGCAGAATGCGCAGGTCTGCCTGGCTCTGAAGCTGGCTTCCTTGCTACCCTTCCACAACAGTCTGTGTCTCTCATCTCAAACGCACCCTGCAAGGTCAGACAAGAACCCCGGCTAAGCTCTGTGGGGAGGGCCCAGGTCCACGGATGCACAGCTGAGGACTGGTGGTTGGCATGCTTTGCTGATGCCCCGCTCACAAGCACCAAGCTGGAGCCACCATGCCATGCAGGTGTGCATGATTCTGGCTGCCTCCGAGACCAATGTCCTAGCTTGAAGGGCTGAGCACTAATGCATGGTGAGAGATGGATTTCAGTCTGAAGGAATGTCTTTGTCGCCTCTAAAAGCAGAGCCCAAGACAGGATCTCTTATGCCAGGAAGAAGGCCCCCAGGGACACCTATAAGGGCGTAAGGGACAGAATCAAGAGGAAGTCTGGTCTTTTGCTGATCCCAACGGGGACTCTGCATCATGAGGCGAGGGACCAACCCTCAACCTCTCTTATCTGTCAATCATTTGCTAAGGACTTTCCTGCATGGGAGGTGGGAAGGGCATTTTAGGCTAAGTGACAACTCTCTAGAGACTACAGCTGTAAGTCTCAGCACCCAGCATGGGGAATGCCGGCAGCTGTTGAAGGACCTGGGTAAAAAGCCATAGGCATCTGCTGGGAGCAGGGGACTCAGAAGGCAGGGTCCTCACTGACTTCAACTGCTACAAACGTCTAGACCCATCCCTTCCCTCTTCCCCTTCTTCCTTACTTGTAGATCTTGTAGCACTGGACCAGATGGGCTCAGGTTTCTGGCTCTTATTTCTGGCCATCAGCAGTCACAGCTAGATCCGAAGAGCAAAGAGAGCATCCAGTTTGAACTCTTCCAAGCTGGGGCCTGCTCACCCCCAACCCCTTCCGGCAGTCTGTCTGTGAGGGGATTCCCAGTGACGCACTCAGGAAGGTAGCATCGAGCAGCGGCCGGCCCCAAGCCAGGCCTGGGGATCATGAATGAGGGCAGAGACATGGCCAGGCTGTTCCTCCTCACCAGCCGGAGCTGTGGGCCCCCAGCAGGGTGAGCAGCTGCCCTCCCGAGGCAGCCCAGGCAGGCTCAATGCCCAGCCCTCGATGGCCAACAGCCGAGCTGGCCAGGTCCACATGAGAGGTCTTTTCTGTAGCTTTCAGAGGGGACCCCTGCTTCGTGTGCTGTAACCTCCTCGTCCTTCATTCTTCTGTCCTAAATTCATGTTTTCTATGATTATTTCCTAAGCTCGGACGGGCCACAAACTGAGAGCCGGGGAAGAGTGAAAGAGTAACACACACAAGGTCCTTTCCTGCGTTCCGGGTCAGGAGGACTAAGAGCAGGGCACTGCGTGCTCTTAAAGCGTCTCACAGGAAAGGAAACTGGATTCCTCCCGTTCGCATAGATCGGATTTTCCTCCGGGGTCGCCACTCTACAGTGGGGACTCAGTTTAAACTCGCCCTCTAGGCTGCTTGCCCCCTTATCCACCTAAAGAAAATCTTCTCTCCATTGGGGAGGTTAGAGATTTAGAATTGAAGGCCACCGTACCTTCAACCTTGGAGCAGTCTCCGCTCTGCCCGTGGAGGGGAAACCACTAGACGGACCTCTTAGCAAAGGCCGGCACAACCGTGCCTGGCCACATCCTCAAGGTTTTGGATTTCCAAACTTGCTTCTCCCACCCAGAACCCTCCTCCATGCTCTGAACCTACTAAGTCTTCCTGCCTGGTCCACACTTCCCACTAGACAGTATGTTCATCAAAATCGCATATGTCATTGTTGTGTTAGGATTGATTAAACAATAGAGGTTTGTCTCTCCCCACTCTGGAGACTGGGGAATCTAACATCAATGTGTCGGGGGGGGGGGGGGGGGGGGGGGGGGGGGGGGGGGGGGGGGGGGGGGGGGGGGGGGGGGGGGGGGGGGGGGGGATGTGGTGTCTGCTGGGAACCCTCCTCGTGGTTTGCAAATGACTCCCTTATGGCCTCATGTGGCAGAAAAGAAAGAGTGGTCCTGGGTCCTCCACATCATCTGATGGGGATGTTAATCCCCTTCATGGGGGTTCCATCTTCGTGATCTCATCACCTTCTAAAACCCCAATGTCCAAACAGGAAGCCAGGAGGGATTCCGTTCAACATGAGTGTTTTTAAAGGCCATCAGTGTGTGTTCCACGGCAGATTAATTCAGAGCGAGCTCCAACTCTACACATCCGACGTGAATAGGGTTCTCCCTCCCAAACAGGGCCACCCAGTAGGCCTGCCCATCCCAGATGGCCACACTGGTGGGGGTACATCCCTCTTCCCCAGCTTCTGATGCCCAGTCCAATGTCAGTTGCCATTTACTACCCAAACAGATCCAGACTGCTTCAGCCCAAATCCACTGGCCCCTCCCAAGTCCAAGGCATAGCTGCTCCACGAGACAACAGAAGGTTGCACTTAGGCGGCTCTCTACTCATCCCTGAGAGTCAGAGAGAGCCTTTACAATCGCTTGTTCATGCTATTGATTCCTTTTTTTCTTTCTTCCAACCCTGGGCATTGACCCCGAGGCCTCATCCGTGCCTGGCAATGTTCCAGTTCCGAGTGATGATGTCCCCGCCCACTCTGCTGTTTTCTGCCATGTATGTTCACTATATATGTGTATTTGCTATATATATATTTGTAGCAATAAAGATATTCTTTTTGTTGCTTAAAAAAAAAAAAGGGCAACTCTCTTGTTGCTCCTGACAGAAAACCCTTGGCAATTCCCAGTCCCCTAGGATCTGGTCCTACCTCTCTCTAGGATCACCGTCTCTACAGTTGGTACATGCCAGGTGCATGCCATGCCCCTGCTGCAGCCTAGTCCCTCTGACTCACCTGCATCTATTCCCAGTATGAAGCTTCCATGCCCAGGTTCAAATCCCCAGAGTTCTCAAGCCTCCATCTAGTCAATCCACTCTTGGGGAAGCTCGGAGATTTGAGCTCAGGTTCAAATCCCTGCCACACACCGTTCCTCTCAGCTCAGCAGTCTGGTCTGCTCAGTGTCTCCCCCCATTGGACTCTTATCTGTTTAACCCTTGAGATAACATATCACTCTGTAACCCTTGCTGTCCTCAAACTCACGATTCTCTTGCCTCAGCCTCCAAGGCTGTGGGATTGCAGTCAACTCCCTTCTGGACTTTAACTTTGTGAAGAGAATAACAATCTCTGTTCTATTAACCTAAATTAAACCCTGAATGTGTAGTACATTGCTGGGCACAATGTAGATGGTAACTAAATAATTTTTATATAGCCTGAATGAATAAAATCTTAAATGAGCTCATAGAATGAATGAAACATAGCCCTATCTTTTAAAGTCTTGTTCTAATGTTCCTGTTGCTTCCTGAGGAATTCTGGAAGTGGGACACTGACCCTCTAGGGACACCTTTCCCATCCTGGGTATACAGGTCCAAATTCCCAGCCACCAGGAAGTTCCATTCTGGCAGGAAGTGGAAGAAATTTGTTTGCAGATCAAGCCAAGGGCTCCCAGCCAGGTCCCCGAGCAGAGCCAAGCCAGCCTCGCACCGGCCCACAGATTCAGGTTTGCTCACCATCGTGTTTCCTTTTGTCTCGGCCTAGGCATTACCTTCATCTACCTGCTCCTCTGCCCCTCTTCATCCTCTCCTGGTCTGGAGAGAAGTTCTCAGCTGCAGCCCATGGCAGGCAGACACGCTCTCCAGACTGGCAAGGTGAGTCAGTGGGCCTGGGGTCCGGCCATCCTGACAGCCTGCACAGAAGAAAGAGCAAGAGGCTCTCTCCCCTCTGTGCTGGTCACTGTGCTGAGCCCTCTGCACACCAAGTTTCAACAGTCCTCCCGTGTGACTTCTCCTAGTGTTTCCTGTCTGGATAAAAAGGGACCTTGGAAAGATTACTGAGGACCAAGATTATGTAGAAGATTAGGTCCCAGCTTACTATGACCTTCAAGCCAAATACAGGCCACCACTTGGTGGGGCGAACATTTTATTAACACAGATCCATGTTCTTTTTCCTCATTTGCCTATGGCTATTGTTGCACTACAGTGACGGCATCCCTATAATTCAAAAAGCCAATAAATACATATATCATATGTATATATGTGTGTGTATGTATATATATGTGTGTGTGTATATGTGTGTGTATATATATGTGTGTATATATATATAATCTGACCCTTCACATTTTTTTATAATTTGTGTGTATGTCTGTGTGTCTGTGTGGGTATGTACACGTGAGTGCAGTGCCTGTAGAGGCCACAAGAGGGCATTGTTTCTCCTGTAACTGATGCTACAGGACATTTTGAACCACCCAATGAGACTTGGAAACTGGAATCAGGTCCTCTGCAAGAGCAGCAAGCATTCTTAACCACTGAGCCAAATTCTCCCTTGATCAAGGAATCCTTGCCTAGCTCAGCAGAGACCACAATCACTGGCTACAGGAGGGGCATGAACATAAACTCATTTGACCTCAGATCCCGTCTCTGCACGTGCAACAAGTGCACTTAACTGCTGAGTCATCTCCCCCCATTCTTAAAAACGCCTATGCCAACCCTTATTTTGGCACCCCTGCCTTTTATACTTGTCCTCATGTGCCTATGTTTCTGCACGCATGTCCCGCTGCTTGTTGAGCTGTTTGGCATGGGAATGGCTCTCACAAAAATGTGAGCTCAACCAATCTGACTCATTCCTGGGGAATCGGGACTAAGGAAACCGAGAAGTCCCATCTACTAGGGGAATGGACGCTATGGGTTTTGAGGCTGGTGGCGATTTGTGAGAAGAGGTGTTCCTCATTAGAGGACTTGGGCAGGCAGAGGTAAGTGTGCTATTTGGATCAGACTCCCCATCGCTTGCTTCAGTTTTCCCACTTTGCAGTAACATCTGCTTATTACGACCCAGGTCCTCAACGTTTGTCCCACATGTTGACTCCCCTAAAACTCATAAAACCTTCCAAGGTGCTAACCTGGGGTCACAGGCATCCAGGAGTTAAAAATGGCCTGTGAAATTCAGGACCCTGAGCTCCTGACCCCTGTGTGCCTGCTTTTTACAACAGGGGTCACAAGCAGTCACTGACCCCACCCTATTGCTGTTCTTCCACCACCTGTCACCACCTTCACCACCTTCTGACCAAGGTCCCTTGCACATGGGCAGATGTTTTTTTGTCCAAAGATCCCAGGCTTTAGACTGGGTTACTCAAAAGTCCTGTTCCCACCTCTGGGTTTCTCCGGACTCTATTCTCATCGCCACCTCGAGCTGTTGCCATGGAAACTGCTGGGCTCCCGCATCCCTTTCATCTTTCCTTCTGGGAAGCAAGTCCCGCTCTCTGGCACCCTGGTAGCCAGGCCCGACCATTATAAAGACCAAAGAGGCAGTGTCTGAAAGAAGCATTTGCAGGGAGAGGGGGGAACCAGGGCGCGCTCCTGAGTTTTCTTTGAAGTGGTCCAAAATAACACCAGGCCCACCGAGGACCTCTGCCAATTGCTGCAGCCCACTCCGACTTGCAAGGTGTTTGCCATCCCAGCTCCGGCATCTCATACTCACCTTCTTCACTTCCTGGGGACCTGGGACAGAAGGCTCATGGGGGAAAATCTGCTTGCCGTGTCCTTGTGTTCGTGACAGCCCTCAGAAGGGACAGCCATTGGGATGGCAGGAAGGATGTGAAAAACAAGACTTAATCTGCCCGTTTTGGAGAAGAAAGGATCTCTCACTGGAGGACTGGGAGACACTGGGAGATGCTGTACACAACACTGGTGGCCAGGGTCTACGGACTCCTTTCTAGATATTGCTCAGGAACATGGCATTTGACATACAAGAACCCTGGTACCCAAATGGGCCAAAGTGACCTCAACACCCCACCCTGCTAGATCCTGCTTAAGAGCTGGTCCCTCTGAGCCTTGGTTCCTTATCTTGAAGATGGGTCCAAATCTTATACTAAAAATCTGAGAGGGCAGCTGTGTGAACCGACAAAGTGTGATCCATTACAGGCACTGGTGAGGACATATACAGACACCAACATCCACCGCTGTCACCACCACCACCACCATCACAGCCATCGGCATCATAGCTGGTATAGATCTTACACAGAAGCCCTGGAGGAACAAGATCTCAGACACTGGAAAATGTTTATGAGTCTCGGTTCCTTGAGAAGCAAGCAGAAAAGCACCGTTTCCCTGTGGCTGCTTAGGATACAGTCATTGGCTTCCCTGGCTCTGACCTTGCTTCACCTTCTGAGGCTGGGCAAAGCAGTCGAGGGTGCTTTCAGGCCTCCGAGCAGTGCCCAATCTCACAGTGCCCCTTCCCACAGTGGCCCCAGGATCTGGAGAGGTTTCCCGCCTCAGAGGAGCCAGAAAAGAAACCGTACCCAGGAACCCCTTTCCGGTTAGTGACCTCAAGTGGAGGCAGAGGGAGTTCTGAATATGTTAAACAGGCAGGAGTCTGGCTCCAGGTGTGTCTTCCAGGATGTCAAGAAAAGTTCCTCTTAGCCCACATTGATACCTCTATCCACTTTTCCATTTAGCCCTGACCACACACAGGATTCTTGGTGGCAAACCCTTGACGAATCATTCATAATCCTTATCTTGATGTTTGAGAGGAATCAGACTCTGCCTTGGGTATTTACAGAGCCAACGAACAGCTTCAGCCTGCACACGGGACCTGGGAGGGACTAGGAGGGAACTCAAAGAAAGGAATCCCAGTGGCAGGTGCCAGAGCTGGGAAGACTGAGCCCAGCCCCATGGGTGCCCCAGAGTCGAAAGCTGCTATTCTGGAAACAGTGTCTGCCTCACTTGCCCCTGGATGCCACCTTAGCGTCCACCCTTCCAGGAGCCAGTAGCAACTTCACTGGGGGACACAGAGCGTTAAGACTTTGAATCTGGAATCATCTTCAGAAGCTTGTGTTCAGGGCCTGATTTCCAATTCAGCAGTGTTCAGAGGCGGGATTTGGGGAAGGGAAAGCGAATGTGTGGGAGAGATCTGACTTCATGGATGGGTTAATCCATTGGCGGATTAATAATTGATTATTGGAAGGTGGTAGAAGCTGTAGGTAGGTGGGACCAGTTGGGAGGCAGCAAGTCACTAGGGTGTCAGTGGGAGGCTGTGTCTCGTTCCAGCTACGGTTCCCTTCTCTCATCTCTCTCCCAGCCTCACTTCCGGGCCAAGGTGCCCTCCATGACGTTCTCTCTCACTACCACCCATGAGCAATGAACCAAAATTCCCCAAGATTATAAAGCCTCCGAAATCATGAGTCAAAATAAATCTCTTCTCCCTTACCTTGACTTTTCCGGCTGTTTTGTCAGTGGTGGACAGCTGGCCAATATTCTCATCAGAGAGTCCTCGCCCAGCTCACAGAGAGCGCAAGCACTGGCTGCAGGAAGGACGGGGAGCACACACTCCTTTAACCCTCAGAACAATTCCAAGATGTCAATACCCACACTCCCATTTTACAGACTAGAAAAGCCGAGGCACAAACAGGCTGTGTAATCCGAACAAGGTTGCAGAGGGCTTTTGGTTGTTTGGTTGGTTGGTTGGTTGGTTTGGTTTGATTACTTGTTTGTTGTTTTAGGAACCAGACCTGAGGAGCTTCATTCTAGAGCAGCTGTTCTTTAGAACTGAACTCTTTTTTCCCTTTTCACAGGCAAGGCTCAGGCAAGGGACCTAGAGCTTGGTAATTTCTGAGCCGTGGCAGCAAGGGAGCCTGGTATACTGAGGCCTCAAAGGCTGTTTTTTTTTTTTTTTTTTTTTTTTTTTTTTTTTTTTTTTTTTTTCTGCCTCTTCTGCTGTTCCTGTAAATAACCTCAGATACACTGGGCATAGGCAACGCAGGAGCACTTTGGGAACTTGGGCTCTAGGTTGCCCTTTGAGGTCAACGCAGAGCGGCTCCCACCCGACCCCAGGAGTCAGCCCGCCCCTCTCTGCCCCGCCCCCAGGCTCTGCTCTTCCCCTAGCGACCTGCTTTTGATTCTCACCTCCTTCTCTTTTGCTCTCCCTTCGAAAGGCAGCTCCACTAACACTCGTTAGCAGGTGATAATGAGCTCCAATTCATGTCTGTGTCCTTCTTTTCAGGGGCGGTGCCGCTGTCGCTCTAAAGGTACCGTGTCCCCGAGGCTAGCACACACCACAAGGCTGAGACCTTCAGAGGTGGGGAGGCTGTGGGAACGAGGCTCTGATTGAGGGGACTGGCGGTGTGCTTGCTGTCTGTGGGGGCTTCCGTTTTTGTCTAAGAGAAGCTCCGAGCATTCCTGGGTTCTCTACCCGCTGGAGTAGCCTTGCACCTACGACCATGACCAAGGTGGGTGAGGTTCACACACGGAACCGTAGGCTCCAGTCTCCACTCCCTGGACAGTCAGTCCTACCAGAAAGTCCTGACAGAAAGTCCAGAAGGTGGCAGATACCGGAGGGGGAAAGAGAGGTACCCTACAGGGAAGTACCTCCTCCATCCCATCTGAGTCCTCCCTGCACCGTGCAGATTCCAGCTGCCCACCTACAGTATAAACCTTGAAAAACTCTTTCCTTCAATTTTGTCCCCACCCCACCCTTCTTGAAAGAGTAAGAGGGCGTGGAAAGGGTTCTGGGTTCAAATCTTAGCTTTGCTACGTTAGTAATATTACTGCTGCGGCTAGTAACTGGATGTCCTCAAGACAGAGAGGAAGGAAGGAAGGAGCAGCCTCTCCCATTTCCACCGAAAAGTCTGAGGTGTCCCCAGTAGGCACCCAGGAGTCTCATAGAAGACTCTCTCAGAGACCCCCAGGAACCGCGGCAGAGAAGCCCAGGGCCTCCGCCCGTGCAGCGCCGCGCCCTGCGCGATTCCCTGAGTGTGCGCGCCCCCTGCTGATGGCCCGATGCGGTGCAGCTCCGGGCCGCCTATAAAGGCAGCGTGGCGCGCAGCCCCAGAGCGAGAACCAGAGCCTAGCGGCACCGGGTGACAACGCTGAGCGGCTTAAGATCTCCAGGAGCCCAGGAGCGGTTTACCATGGCTGGCCCGCAGCAGCAGCCCCCTTACCTGCACCTGGCCGAGCTGACAGCATCGCAGTTCCTGGAAATCTGGAAGCACTTTGATGCAGACGGTCAGTAAATCTCCCAACTTCTGGGTCTGTTGACCCCCGGGGACCTGAGGTTAGCAAAGGGGTCACTGGCATGACTCAATGTGGGCAGGTATGCTTTGCCCTCCCTCAAGGGGTTTCTTCTGGTGGCAGAGCCTACTGGGGTCTTGAGTTTGGGAAACGCCCAGCTGCCCTGGTGACAACTGTCAGTAAGTTTTCCCAATGCAGGGTGCCCAGGGCCCACATTCTGAGCAAGTCGGAGCTTTCCCAGAGAGGAGGTGGGGAGGCTCCCCAGGATTCCCCTGCCCCCTTCCCCACCTTTCACTTCAAGCTAACGCTCTGCCTCCAGCCCTGTAGCCACAGGTCTCCGAACCCCGCTTATGTCGCCCCTTTTGCTCCTTACCCCCATCGTCAGTATAGGAGATGGAGATAGCTGGGTATCCTGAAGGGAAACTCGGGGGTCTCCTCTGAATCTGGGGCCCGGTTGGCCAGGAGCAGGAGTAGAGAATTGGTTTGGGGGGCTCTTAACAAGCCAGGAATTTACCCTTCTTCCAACTCCACCAGTATGTGGGTGTGGTAGGGAGGCCCCTGCTTCTAGCCCCCAACCTGCTGCCTGATAGTAGAGACTCAGGTACCCTGAGTTTCTGTCTGTGGGTGGGGGCGATTTTCTTAAACACCCCTGTGACCAACACTTTGCCCTAAGGTGGTCTTCACAATGACCAACCCAAAAAGTGAGGTCGGGATGAATGACTTCGGAGGTGACTCCCACACCTGAGATTCCAAGTATCCACAGTACTCGAGTATACAAAGAGCACACATACCAACATCCCAACCCCTCATCTCTCCCCTGCCCCCACTCCCAGCTTCTGATATTACTGTAGACTTTTCCATTATTCAAAAAAAAAAAAAAAGAGGGAAAAAAAGCCATTTCAATTTACTCTCCAATGCCCCGGCTAAGCTGAGAACCCAGAACGAACTAGCATCTCAGACCTGTTGGCAGGGTTGCAGCTCGGGGCGTTTATCATGAGACTGAGAGGGAGGGGGTGGGAAAGAGTCTTATCAGTTGATAACTCCCTGATCTCTCTCCCTCCTGTCTGAATCCCCTTGGCAGAGTATGAAGGCAGGTGCCCAGAGAGCCTCTCTGCTCTCAGTGCTGTGGGAAGGAAAGGGTTAATGTCTGAGGGTGCCAATAGGTGAGGCTCCATTTCCCTGAAGGCTACGGAGAAAGCTGGGGACTAGGTGCCTAGGTATCCGAGGATAGGACATAATCTGCCTGAGCATTCCTAAAGGCGGTGGCTCAGTTGCTCAATCTGAAAAATGGGACCGAGGAGGGGCTGTATCTCATTTCCCTGCTCCTGCTGCCCAGGACGGAAAGGGCTCCAAGAGCATCATTGCAGCCTGCCGGCTTTGCTTCGTGCGGGACATGCTTTGGCCCGTGTATCTGCGCCAGAGACTTGAATGAGTCAAGGAAAGTTACCAAGCTGTGAAGGTTATGCCACCGGGCTCCCGCTAGATGAGTCAGCTATAAACAGCTGACTTTTCCCTGGGGACAAACCCTCTCAATCATCGTGAAAACCTTGTTTTAAGGTCTGTTTTGAGACACCACACTTTAAAAAAAAAAACGGTTGCCCCCTTTTGAATCCCACTCTGGGATGCTTCTGGGCACATGCTTCTTGTGTAGAGGAGGAAGCTGACACAGGGCTTGGTGATGCTGGCTTCCAGCTGGGGCTTAGGTCCCCATTCGAGGGGACTCCTCCTGGCATAGGGAGAGCGGACTTTTGTAGAGTGTACACTGGCCCACGAAAGATCCTCAGCCCAGCTTTGGAGGTGGTGGGTGATTCTTTTAATCCCAGAAAGGGATCCTTGGATGCACCCACACACCTCCTGGAGAAAGTCCCAGGTGGGACCAGAAACAAAAGCAATGTGACTCGCCAAGTGCCTGTGTGGACAAACTGGAGTTCCACTGAGAAACCTAGAAGTTTGGGGCTGCCTTTCTCTGTGCCTCTATGGTTGACCCTCTCCTTTACCTCTTACCATCCCAAGGCTGCAGCACCTAACATCTCATCCCCTCAGCTGTCTGGCCCTGTTTGAGCCTTAAGGATCTCTTACCTGTGCTGGCTTTTGTTTGAGACTTAAGGATCCATTATAAGAGGTTTGCTGCTCAGTACCTTAAAGACCCCTGGGACACTCTCCGCAGCTCACAGGGTCCCTGGAGTGAGCTCACTGGAGCCCAGTTAATGAGAGGCACCAGGGAGAGAAGCCACCTCCCTACTATTCTAGACTCTTGTAAACAAAGGAGGCACGTTAGAAAAGACCTTGATCCAGCAGAGAAGAACTGGAGGTTGGGGCTGGGGGTGGTGACCCTTACTCAGCCCATTCCAGACAGAAAGAAGGGGCGCTACCTAGTTCCTTCATTCAAAGAGTGTTTTCAAAGAGGTCACTGGCAGTGGGGAGGGAAGAGCAGGCATTTGGGGAGTGGGGAACTGCAGGAAATAGCCAGAGATTTCTTCTAGTTTCCCCTTACAAGCCTGGCTCTCCCTCACTGACCAAGGGTAGGCACTGGGAGTCTCTCTACTGCAGTGTCGGGCATCAGTGAGGTGGCAGCCAAGCCATCCTATGTCTTTGCAGGCTCTGGGGCTTTCCTACATGTCCCCTCCACACTCTGAGAGACACAGTATCTGAAATCTTCACTCTGTTGTTTCCCGGTCACTTTGTCAACAATTTCTTAACTCTAAAATCCAAGTGGCTGTGAAGCCTGGTAGCACAGGCCTATACCCAGCTGTTCAGGATGAAGACTGCAGATTCAAAGACTGCCTGGGCTACAGAATGAGCTTCAGGCCAGCCTGAGCGATGTGGTGAGACTCTATCTTAAAATCAAAAGTAAAAAGAGATGGGATGAGGCTCAGAGACGCACTGTTTATCTGAATGTTTATCTAGCATACACCAGGCTCTAGGTTTGACCATCAGCAACCCAGTAAGAAAGGGAAGAGGGAAGAGGAGGGACAGAGACAGCAAGAGAGAGGGAGAGGGGAGAAGGAGGGAGAGACAGAGAGAGGGGGGAGGGAAGGAGAGGGGAAGGGAGAGAGAAAGAGGAGAGAGAGAGAAAGAGGAGAGAGAGAGAGAGAGAGAGAGAGAGAGAGAGAGAGAGCGAGCCAGGTGGCTGAGGGCTGGATGCCCCAGACAGAGTGCACATATTCTCTCTGTGCAGTTCTGACAGATGCTACCAGGTTCCTAGTCCACAGGTAACCTGTGAGGAATAGAGGGGTCCTGCCAATCTTCTGGAAGCAATCAGAATACAGAAGAGTAAGAAGAGTACGCTGCCAGGAGCAAGTCGACATCCATGGACCAAGAGAGGTTTCACTTGGTCCAAGCCTTTATTCTATATAATATGTAGAATATATTTTGCATCCTATATATAATAGAGGATCTATGTGACCTATATAGTATAGGTGAATGTAGAAAGGAATACAAACAAAAAAGCCTATTAAAGGAGTTATTTGAAACTAAACCCCCAAAAGTGGATTATTTTCAGCTCTCACGCAGAATAGTACATCAAAGGGAGACCGAGTCTGTGCAAAGGCGCAAAAGGGTCCCCAAAAGTGTTACTTTTAAGATGATAGCAAAACTCAAAGGTAAGCTGATTTTACTATGTAAGAAGGAAATGACCTTATGGACATTTTCTATCCCCAGAGAATGTGTACCTAGCTACAGGTACGGAGACCTACTTAGCGTCTTCTAGGCTTTATCCACTTTAGTCGTGATGAGCTAACATCTCAAAGCCTTTCCTAAGGACTGAGTCTTGTTCCTTATCAGGTGGGACTCAGAGGTCCCCTACACTGAGGACTTTGGAAGTTTATAATAAAAGGGACCAACATACAATACTGACAAGGGCTCTTCCCCCTAAACCCAGTGGTTCTAACAGAAGTGTCCTGAAAAACCACATATCACTGAAGACCAGAACCAGATGCCCAGGCAGGCCCTCCTAGAGCCCCACACACTGCCTGCTCTGTTTCTAGTGGAGTGCGTACACACACACACACACAAACACACACGGCAATGCGGGAAGACTTGTGAAAACAAGGCTACCAGATGCACAGTGGGCATGAAGTTTTGACAGGTTGACTCAGATGTCTACAGTTCAACAGAACTACTATTCTTAAGCTCATCATAGACTCATAGAAACCACAGGAAGGGGCCGTGGAGATGACTTCATGATACAGTGCTGGCATCGCGAGCACGGAGACCTGAGTTTGCCCGTCAGAAACCACATTTTAAAAAATCAGATTACAAGATTACACTTGTAACCCCAAGGTGGGGCTAGAGAGGGAGAGCACCCTGGAACTCACTGGCCAGCTTCCGGCCAGCCAGAGACCCTATCAAAAAAAAAAAAAACAACCCACAAAATAAAACAAACAACAAAAAGATGGATGATCCCTGAGGACTGACATGCAAGGTTGACCTCTGGCCTCAGCACACACACACACACACACACACACACACACACACACATATACATACACACACACATATACACACACATACACACACATACATACACATACATATACACACATATACATACACACATACACAAATATATACACATATACACACACATACACACACACACACATATTGGGTCTCAGTTCATTAGAGTCAGTGGGGTCTAGGTCTGGGGACCAAGGTGTTATACGTTTGAAGAAGGCTTTTCTTCTGATTCGGTAGTGAAACCCTGTAGACATTTCAGCAGGGCTTGGCATCAGCATTAAAGGCGTGTTGGGAAAGCCTCCCGCCTCACTTGGGGCAGCTCCTGTGGACTGCCTAGTCCCCGGGTCCGTTTCACCATCAGGCTAATTGTTTCACAAATGGTCCCCTTTGGTGTGGAGTGTAGACGGTATATCAGCTCTGAGCCATGTTTCCTCTGGGTAGCCATCCCCTTGCCTCTTGGACTGTGATTGCACCAGCCAGGAGGAGGGAAGCTGGGTCTGTGAACAGCTGGGGCTCCCCCGAGAGGTAACCAAGGAGCAAGGCTGGGGTGAAGTGTTTGTACTGACAAGTTCCTTCAGCCGGCCTTGCCCAGGCAGCCATCAGCCCAGATGCCCTATGCCCCTCCCTTGTTTCATCTTGCTTATTCCCATTTCAGGCATAGGTGGTTTTACTAGCTAAGGCCCTTGGGGAGGTTTCTGGAGCTCAGGAGGCCCCTCAGGGAAATCTTCCTCAGTTCCCACAGAGCCAGAATTAATAGAGCAGGCAATAGACTCTTCAAGAACGGGGCCTCGGCAGTGCTTGGCCGGCTGGCATCCCCCCCTGGTGGATTGCATCAGCTGCCCTCCTGTGCCCAGCCGCCCCATCTGGAGCCTCAGGCTCTAGCCTTCTCCCCTCCTGGTTGGTGCTCTGCAGTCTTACCTCTTGCTCAATCTGCCCCTTCCTTCTGGCCTCCGCATGCCTGGGACTCAGCCCAGCGTCAGGCTGCCAGCTGTCCACAGGTTCAGGGGACCCATCCTAGCTCCTGAGCCCCATTCCAAAGTAGCCCAGCCCGAGAGTAGATTTAAATGGAGTGTCCAAACATTGTCCCATGAGCTGCAGATCTGGGGCATCCCCCCACCCCGCCCCAGAGTCACTAGGAGAGGTGTGGGGAGCATACGTGTATATGTGATGGATAATGAAACCCATGCAAGTACAGCTATGAACAGACCTTATCCCCGGGATGAAGAAAAGGACACTGTGGCCCCTGTTAGCAGTGTGACGGAAACCCCAACACCAAGTCCTCTCCTCCAAGGTGGGATTAATAGCACCTGTCTGTCGGTGGGGCAGAAACCTAGAGAGCAAGGCAGAAAGGAGAAGGCCTCTGGAAATAGCCAGTGCCTGCTATTCAAACTAACTGACAAGTCTCCTGGGCATACTTAACCACATGCGATCACAGAGCACCTGAGGCCTGGTTAAACAGCTTCACCCAGAGGTGCAGAAAGCAAAGGGAGGGGTTCTGTGATTCTGCTCCTTCTGGGGACGGGGCTTAGGAATTCAAGCTAATATCTCACATCCGCTCTGTGGCACTCTACAAATCCGGCTTCGGCTTGGAGCCTACATTTCTAACAAGTTCCCAGGTTGCCACCAGTCCACGTACCATGCAGGAACAGCCAGCTCTTCCGCGGTACTCTAGAGTTACCAAGCTAAACTTCACTGTAACAAGATCCCCAGGTAACGGCTCTACACCTCCATGTCTGAAATGTCCTACCAGCTGTGGGAGCTCGAAAGGCTCCCGCACCGCATCAATTAAGTCAGAAAACACCTGGTGCAGAGCCCAGGCAATGGCGTCATTGTCAAAGCTCCCCCAGTTGAGAACCAGCACCCTAAAGAGAGTGGTGGTTGTCAGAAACCTTTAGGGCTGAGGAGGTGGGGAAATGAAAAAGTGATTCCTTCCATTTATAGATGTTGCAGCTTCCAGGATGTTTCCAAAACGTCACTTTGTGTGACTCTCCTGATGGATCTGTAAAGCAGAGAGGGTTGGAGCAGTTTGGCCGGCTTGAGAGCGAAACTGAGGCCCAGCGGAACTGACTTGTTCTAGATCAAGGGACAGTCCGTCCTTCTCCTTGGGTACCCTTTGCCTGCTCACCTCAGAAAATCTGTACATACAAACCTCACGGGGGAACAAATAAACCTTTCTGGGGTACAGCACCGTTCAGTCAATAGTTTCCAATCCTCTGTGGTCAGATTAATAATAATGAAATGTTATCTGTCCTTAGCTTTGAGGTACACAGTGCTGAAATACGGAAACAAAAGTAGGCTCAGGAAGGATGCAAGGTCCCTGGCTTCCTTTCAGCCCCTCTCCCTTGTGTTCATGGTTGGAAGGAGGCTAGTAATGATGGTTACTATGGTAACCACATCTTTATCAATGCCCATCCACATGAGATTTGCTTCCCCATCCCCCCACCTCCTGAACTGTAACAAGGTCACAGAAAAAGCAAGCCTCTTGCCAGGGTTTAAATCTCCCTAGAAAGATATTGGCCAACTGCTCCTGTAGCCCAGCCTTCCAGGAAAGGGCCTGCTCAATGATGGTTGGGGGTGGCCTTAGAGGGAAGGTCTGCGCCCCCAGTGGTGGAAATCCTTCTTCTGGACCCCCTGTGTATCTGCCCTCCCCCCACTTCTCACTGTCCACTGTCAATGGCTCTTCTCATCCCTGTGGATCATTCTGTGCTTTGTGGGAACAGGGCCGTGTCTGCAGCTTGGAGCTGTAGTTCAATTTGAAACAGGAAGGCCTGCTGCATGTAGCTCAATTTTCTCCTTTTGTTCAGGCACACTGCATGTGTGGGAACCCTCTTGCTGCTCTCAGTATCCAGGAAAGGGGCTTCTTGGTGCCAAGTCACCATCTCCACTCCTGGCCCCCTCTCCCTGCCTCCAAGTCTACTCTTCCTCCCCCTCCCTCTTCTGATTGCCTGGGACTTCTCGGAGAGTTCTTTCTTACCCATCCTGCCCTAAGGTCCTTGGGAAAATCACCTCTATTCGATCACATCATCAGTTAGTAGTCCAAAACCCAAGTGTTCCTAACATGGAGCAGAGGCAAGCACACGGTGGTGATGACGGCCGACACGCTTCGTTTTCTCTTGCCGTCTTCGTTGCTGATTTTGTTTTTTTTCCATGATAGGGCCTCACTACACAGACTCAACTAGGCAGCTCAGGCTTAAATTGGCAAAGTTACTGGTCCTTCTCATCCAGGGAGCAACTCCTGATCCTTCTGCCTCGGCCTCCACAGTAC
Organism: Alexandromys fortis; assembly: GCF_014885135.2. Classification (NCBI taxonomy): domain Eukaryota; kingdom Metazoa; phylum Chordata; class Mammalia; order Rodentia; family Cricetidae; genus Alexandromys; species Alexandromys fortis. The sequence goes on from NW_026067927.1 coordinate 15,951,855, forward strand.
TGCTGTGGGCCAGCACCCGGCCTAAGTTCACTGTTCTTCTGCTGCCTCTCTCAAGCAGTTACAGAAGGAAGCTCTATCGTTATTCTCATTTTATAGCTGAAGAAACTGAGATTCAGAGAGGCGATGTTCACAGTCTGGGCATCACAGGAGGAGAAACCGGCATTGATCCCTATATGGGAAGGGCCAACCCCCTATGCAGCAGGTACAGGGACTGGAGAAATGACAGAGCATCACAGGCCATGTGAAGCCAGGCCCAGGTGAGGGCTTTTGGTAAGGAATGCTATGCAGAGCTGAGTGAAGGCTGTTTTTCCTCATGTGGCTGCCTCTCGTTCCCGTTCCCATCAGCCACCTTCTAACACTCCCAGGAAACACACGCTCATCCATGTACCTGACCTGGGCCCCGGCCCCCGGTCCCTGTGGCCTCTATATCATGAACCCTAATTCATGCTCATAGTACCAGCTCTAAGTCCCCCATCCCACCCATCCTAGCCTCGGCCTTCTGGAAGCTGCAGATGGCCTCGGAGCTGAGCTCAGCTTCCTACCACGCTGTCTAACCTGTAAAGCCTCCCAGGAGAAGAAGAGAAAGTGTAGAGACTAAGGCTTTGTGTTCTTAGTCACAGGGAAGCTTCACCTAAGCAATGGGACAACTGTCAGGTCACAGCGGGAGAGTAAAGTCACTGGGCACCAACTTGGTGGCTAATCACCAAAACCTCTGTTTCTTTGCTTGGAAAGTTCCAGTTCACCCCACCTCACCCCAGCTGGCCAACAAGCCTCATCCTCTTGTGAATTTCCAACTCTCCCGAAGCACTTTGTAGAATACCCTAGAAGAAAAGACAACGGCCTCATCCCAGAGGAACCCAATAATCACCTTTTCTTTGTGGACAAAAATAAATGCATAATTCATCTCGCGCAGTTCTCTCGGCACGATATTTATTGAAGCATTTTCTCCAGGAAGCATGGCCTCCAAGGTTATTCATTTGGTAGTCAAGACCTCAGGGGCACTAGGAAGAGAGGCCCCAGAGAGATCCTCCCACCCCCATGCACTGCACAGAGGCCAGGGCAAATGCTTCCGTGTTGTTCTTCTGTTAAGTCTGCAATTCCATATGCCCTTGAAGAACGTGACCACTTTCTTAACGATTCAAGTTGGACCTCCTCTACAGGGACCTTGCTCTCCTGCTGTTGATCAGATGTGGAACTTGACTTCAGTGATTGGCTAACGCTGCCACGCAGGGAAAGCACCTGGGAGTCATAAAAAGAAGCCACAATCTTAGTTCACACCCCAAGCTAGTAGTATCAGAATGTCTAATGGTGAGAGCCAGACATCCATATTTTTTTAATGATCCTCAAGGGATTCCGATGTGCAGTAAATCCTGGAGCTGCCGCCTTAGCCCTGTCTGAGTTCCCTCCTTTAAGAGCTAGCACAGACCAGTGACCTTGGCCGTGCGCCTAACTCTGCACTGGTGTCTGGGTCATTCAGCCTCCAGTTTTAAGGACCTAGATGACCCCTCCCTACTTATGTGATCTTCAGACAAACTGGGCTTTGACATTCAGAGCTGCTTTTGGTCATTGCACTTTTTCCTCGGGTCCTTTCTCATCTTGCGCTTAGACACCGATAACTGGGCTCAAACAACACTGATATTGGTGATGCACCCATAATAGGCTGTGTGGTTCGCATACAAAACCCCTACTTAGTAGCTGGGGAGCTGGCTGCAGAGAGCAGAGGACCTGAGTGTGATCCCCGGCAGACAGAGCAAAACCAGATGTGGCTGTGCTCATCTGTAGCATTAGAGCTTGGAGAGAGAGAGAGAAGTCGATCCCTAAAGTCACTATGGCCAGCGGATCCAGCCAAGATAATCAGATCCAGGTTCAGAGAGAGTCCTTGCATCAAAAAACTAAGGTGTTTTTTGACCTTACACCTAGACACCTGTTTGCAGACTAGCAGGACAACGTTTCCCAGGGTGTTGGCATCTTCCTTCTCCCCTTAGTCTTACTATTTAGCGCGAAGGCTAATTCCTTTTCGTTCGTTTCACCTGTCTTTACAGGAAATGGGTACATTGAAGGCAAGGAGCTGGAGAACTTCTTCCAGGAGCTGGAGAAGGCAAGGAAAGGCTCTGGCATGGTAAGGCTCCACTTCACCCCTGTGCCTGGGGTTTTTGGTCCTCTTGACCTATCCAAGTATGAGGATGGCCTGTCTTGTGCTGCACCCAGTCCGCAGACCTGGGGTCTCTTTGGTCTTAACACTTAAGAGTCTTTCATTTGTAAGGATATAAAGAAAAGCTGGGTTTTCCCCCTAAGAATACCTCATCCCAATCTCCTTGGGTGTCTTAGAGAGATAACCATCAAGAAAGCCAAGAGTTGATCAATCCCCCAAACTACATGGGTATGTGTTTATGTATGCATGTATATATCTTTTCTAGGGGACAAAGTCCAGAATCCCGAAGGTTTATAACTCAAGATGGGGTTCTTAGAGGACCTCAAACACCTACAGCCTAAATGCTGGAACCTACTGTGGAATAATGGGTTGAACTGGGTTATGCTAAAAGCTGTAACTCACGGGGCTGGAGAGATGGCTCAGCGGTTAAGAGCATTGTCTGCTCTTCCAGAGGTCCTGAGTTCAATTCCCAGCAACCACATGGTGGCTCACAACCATCTGTAATGAGGTCTGGTGCCCTCTTCTGGCCTGCAGGCATACACACAGACAGAACATTGTATACATAATAAATAAATAAATATTTAAAAAAAAAAGAAAAAGAAAAAAAAAGCTGTAACTCGCGTCCGAGTGTTGGAAATCAGTCCAAACCCCTTATGGAGCTGTGGCTAAACCTGTCTCAAGGGTCAAAGGGTGCATCCAGTCACGTGGTACAGAATATGATGTGTCCTGCCTCCCTTTGATAGTCCTATGAGTGAGATCTAAGGTAGAGACTGACCCTCTGAGCTCCGGCATCTCTGGTTCCTGAGTCATGTGTCCAGGACACGAAATGACTCCCAGCTCTGCTTCACCGAGCGCCTCACTGCTAGGTAACAGGGCAGCAAGATCAGCCTCCTCTCTCTGTTCCCAGATGTCAAAGAGCGACAACTTTGGAGAGAAGATGAAGGAGTTCATGCAGAAGTATGACAAGAACTCAGACGGAAAAATCGAGATGGCAGAGGTGAGAGCCACGGGGCTGGCTGAGGGCCGAAGTCCCTGTGCCTCCGCTACGCTCAGGCACAGCCTGAAATATCCCCACCCGAGCAGTTGAGCCAACCAAGCAGAACAAACCGGGCTTTTTCTGGGTGTCACCGGAGGAAAGAGGGAGCATCAGAAGTTGCAAATGTTTGATGAGCCAAGCGGGAAGACTGATTAGCAGAAGTAGATACCTAAAAATCAAACTTAACATGTATTTTATGTAGATAATTTACATGCATAACATATTCCATGTAATTTCTACATACTTGCATGTACACACATGCACACACATTTATAGCCAGACTTACACATAAATATGTATGTCAACTATGATCACTGGTTTATGACCCGTGGTCCAGAGGTCAGTATGATGGTGGTAGCACATGAATTAGAGTCTAGCTCTTCCAGGATAAAGATTTGTTCTAATGCTACCGTAGACCAGGTGCTCTACAAGCCAAGTCTGAGACAGAGATTCTGGGGTTGTGGCGTGTGGCAGAGACTAGAAAGGAAGAGACGATGATTCGCGAGGGGCAGAGAGAGAGGTAAGCGGGGATACCAACTCTGCCTTGGCCTACCGCAGATAGAACTCTCTAGATTGTACCATAGATTGTGTTTCACCCGGAGGCCCAAGTCAATAAGTCACTGGGTACAGGCTATTCCATCCAAGGACTGAGGGAACCGTAGATCTTCCCGGGGGGGGGGGGCACGACGACACAGGGACAAGGAGGGGGGCGCCGGGACGGGGCAGGGGGACACGAGGACAGGGTGGGGGCACGACACGGGATGGGGGCGGGTAGGAACAGGGCTTAGACAGCGGACAGGACAGCTCCAGTTTAGCTGAAGGCAGTTCACCTGCAGGGGAAGTTGTGTCCAGCAGGCAGTTTCCCTTCAGGCCACTGAGGAACAACACTGTAACCCAATTTAAAAGGCTAGACATGCTCTACACGCCCATGTTGTAAATCTCGGGGTCAGAAGACGTTTTCTTTAATAGAAATAACCTATAAGGAATGTCTCGGGGTTGGTGGGTGTGGAGTATCGGCCACTAACTCTTCCTAACCCTTCAATGCTGCCTGCGACTGTAACAGGGAAGCAGCCCAAAGAGAATGGGTGGGGCCGTGTGTCACTGGAACTTTACAAACAAGGCTCGGGTCACGCGTGGCACTTGGCCGTGGTTTGCTCTTCCTCACCTAAATCAAGAGATGCTACTAACGAGTAAGACCGTGGTCAAGGTTGGCTCTTGTTCTGCCTCTCTTGGCTCTGTCCCCTGCTCCAAAAAACCATTGTCTTACCCACTCTTGTGGCCCGATGGCTGGACATTCCAGAAATCACATCCACAGACAACAATGTCCGTTTGCAGACCGTGTCCCCGCTTTAAGTACGAGGAAACCTTTCCTACAGACCACAGCAGCCCTCCTCTCACATGTCATTGGCTAGACTGAGTCACATGCCTATTCCAAAGCCAATCAGGATTCTCTCATTTAGTTAAACTGGTTAGGATTTGCCTTAGCCCTGGGTTGCTGGGAGAGAAGCAAGGGGCAGGGGAGGGAGAGGATGGAGAGCAGTTACCTAGGCTGCCAGCTGGGTTGGATACAAGGAGGGTATCTGCAGTTTTTAAGAACGGAATTGTTAAAGTGTTAATTTGCAGTCAATACAACAACATCCCTTTGGGATGTTGCATTCTTCCAGTTTAGACTTTGGACCGTGCCGTTACCCTCGCAACCGAGGTACCTGTAAAGGCCCCCTTTCCTGGAGTAAGGCAGGCCATCCCAGGCATCCATCCATCTATCTGCATCAGTTTGCACTTCTTACAGGTTTTAAACACTCGGGGAGGGCCATCCCCCTAAGTGTTCCTTTTAGTCTGGGTGGCCACAGTTTAAAGGAGTGCTCTCTTTGTCTATCAAGCTGCCCCTTACTATAAAGACTGGGATAACCTGAGCTCTATTCTTAGAACCTTCTATCCCTTAGAAGAGCTGCCAGCTTCTGTAGTCAAGGAAGGAAATGATATAGAGCCAAATGTGACTTCCATAGCGCCTGTCGGCAGCCATTTCCTGTCCATCCTGTGGGAAAGCCTGCTCCGCTCCCTGATGTCCGTTTTGTGTCCCCAGCCCCCCCCCCCAATATTGATGCAGTTTTCTGTTTTTCCCAGCTGGCGCAGATCCTGCCGACTGAAGAGAATTTCCTCTTGTGCTTCAGGCAGCATGTGGGCTCCAGCGCCGAGTTTATGGAGGTAAGCCTTCTCTCCGCTCAGGGAGACCTACCTTCCTCTTGGGTACAGAGAAGGCCTGCCCTGACGCTGCAGAAAATCCCTGGAGATGCTAACCACAGGGCCCTACTACTTGAGGTGTGGTCTGCGTACTGGCAGTAGCAGCAGCAGCCATGTCACCTGGGTCCTTGTAGATGCCCTGCCTCACTGATTCAGAACTCATGCCTCAGTGAGATCCCCAGGTTGGAAAGAACCACTTCTTAGGCTGGCAGAGTCCTTCCTTTCGGTGCAGCTCATCCAAACATCAGATATGTGCTTAATTTTATGGTGCTTTAGAAGATTTTCCTCAAGTTTTTCTGTGATGGCAAGACTCTATAAGCCAGTAACTGACGTTCTGAATTCTACCCTCAGCTCTTTTGCCTGTCTTGGTGCGTCCTGAGCATGTGTCCGGAGGCATTGTTTGGAAGGGTCCATTTCTTTTCTGTCTATAGAAAATGGATGGGGGGGAGGGCTGAAGATGTAGCTTAGTGGTGGGTGCTTGCCCACCATGTGCAAGGCCCTGGGCTCTGTCCCTAACACAGAAGGAAAAGCAGGAATGGGGAGGAGGGAAGGATGGGAAAACAGGGAGGAAATAGGAAAGGAAGATAGGGCTGTGTCTACCCATTCCTTTCTTTATAGAGATGCGGAGATTGGTCCCTGTTCCATCTCTGGTCTGGGAGTGGGGATGCAGGTAGCTTTGAAGAATCAGAGATGCTTAAAAAGAAGCAAATTCTCTCTCTCTCTCTCTCTCTCTCTCTCTCTCTCTCTCTCTCTCCCTCTCTCCTTCTCCATGTGTGTGTGTGTGTGTGTGTACGTGTGTGTTACTCTCTGTAGTTTTTCTCCATGTGGTTGACACAATGCTATACTCTTGCATGCCTTTGCTCTTCTAAACCTGGGAATATCTGCAGAGCCAGCGCAGCCACACACACACACACACACACACCTCCTGGAATCCCCACCCCAGAACCACCTCTTCCTGGGGTTAGCCATTCTTTCCATTCTTGGCATCCCCAAACATGAAATGGTCCCTCAGAACCCCTGCAGGGCTTGTGTTCCCCCGTAGACTGCATCCCGCACAGCACACCACTTAATGTCTAATTTTAGGAACACCTCAGGACTTTCCTTGAGGTTCTACAAAGCCCAGGTCTCTTTAACTCCTTTCTGCAAATGAGAATCGGGTCAGCTTGGTGGAAGGGAAAGGAAGTTGAGAGCTTAGAGCCCAGTGCTTGCATAGAGCAGAGGTGGGCTTGGAGAGGCAGGGGTAAACCTGCTGCAGACTGTGGTTAGGACAGCGTCTGGACACTTTGCCCTGCAGAGGACTGGGTGACAGCTACCCAAGCTGTATGGATTTGCTTGTGTTTCATAACTTGAAAAAAAAAAAACAAGTTTAAATGTCCTAGTATACAGTGAAAACGAAATCTTTTTTTTCTGATAGAATTAGTATTCAGTGGTTCTCAACCTTGCTAATGCTGCTACCCTTTAACACAGCCATATTTTATTGCTACTGCATAACTGTGATTTTGCTACTGTTTTGAATTCTAATGTAAATATCTAATTTATGCAGGATATGTGACATGCCACCCCCAAAGGGATTGCAACCCACAGGCTGAGATCCGCTGCCCTAAATTGTTTCCAAGTTCTAAAACTCTTGCCAGCGTGAAATGCACCTGTAGAGAGGTGGAAGCATGCTGGAGGGAAAATTTAAGGAAGAGATCTGACCTTTTTCCCCCCCTCTCGAGAAACCCAGTGTGGATGGTATTTGTGTGTAGATTTGGAGCCAGGAGTGGTGGGCAGAAAAGTCAAAAGAACAAAATTTGAAAGAAGCCTAAAAAAAATTTATGAATTACAAAAATAGACCAAAGACTTGGGGAACAAGGTTCCCTGGGACTCTTTGCCATGGACCCAGGCAGTACCTTCCATGCCCTCTCTCTTCATCCCCTATCTGATGGTTTCAGAGCCCTTGTCTATGGGACCCGTGTTCTCAGAACATGGTAAGCTACCCGTTGCTATGTAACAAATTATCCCCTACGCGTAACACCTTCATGCAACAGAGACCTGTTATCTAACAGTGTCTGTAGTTCAGTCAGCTTCCCCAGGTGGCTCTGGTCTAGAATGCCTTGTGAGCTCAGTCAGGATGCCCGCCGAGCTGGAAGCCAGGAGACTGCCCGTCTTCATGGTGGCCAGACACCCAGGTCACCCTGCTGAGGCTGTCTATGAAGGAGTTAAAGAACGCTGCCGCTGTGGTCAGCAAGTTGGGCCCAAAGAAGAAACTCAGGCCAGAGTGGGGAGACTAGAGGCCTAGGTCACATGCTACCCTGGAGATGGCGGCCGATATTCCTTAAACCATATGCAGTGAGAGTGGAAGATGGGAGATCTCAGAAAGGGCGAAGGGAGGAGGGGATAAGGAAGGTCGAGGGGTGGTGTCTGGGGGACAGTCTAACACAGACAGCGGCATTGCAGAGTCTGCTTCACCACTGAGCACATCTGTTGAAGACATCATGGTGGAGGGATGGAGGAGCTCCTGCTCCTTCCAGAGTTCTCCTCATACCCCTGCCTCATCCCTCACTCCTCATCAATAAAAAGAAAACCTCAAACCCAAAACAAACCTAAGCTCCATTAGGTCCTTCTTATGTCCCTGAACAAAGCAGCCTGCTTAGCACTTAGATAAGGTCAACCCTAGTTTACAGCTTGATCCGAAAGAGGGCCCCAGGGGCCAGCGGAATAGCTCCATGGCTAAGGGTGATTGCTGCCAAGTCTGATGACCTGAGTTCAAGCTCCAGAGCCCACACGTTGAAAGGAAAAGACAACTTCTACAAGTTGTCCCCTGGCCTCCACAGGCACGCAATGATGTGCACACCATACTTCCCCCAATGAACAAAAAAAAGCAGCAAATATAAAAGAGGGCCTGAGCCTGTCTCAGATTTAAGTAAGAGATCTCATCCGGGCCATTTCCCCCCTTTTCTGTGTAGCCTTGACTGAGAGACTCTCATGTCCTCTGGTAGAGTGAGGACCCTTAACATCCTTAGATACCAAGACCCAATCTGTCCCATTACAGAGAACAGGGGAAGGTGGCAGGGTTTGACACGTGTTGGGAATAGGTTGGCGTTCTCGTTGCAGGCTTGGCGGAAGTACGACACAGACAGAAGTGGCTACATCGAAGCCAATGAGCTCAAGGTAAGATTGGTGGCCTTAGCTATGGTGTAGAGGACACGGCGAATGAGGCTGAGGCCAGAGTCTTGGTGCATCTCGAGAACCAGGGAGGAAGGGCCTGTTGGCTGAGGAACATGGGTTTGTAGTTCCTTAGGGGTACTCGATCCCGGCACAAATGTTGAGCTTCAGAAGGACCTGTGTCTGCAGTGGGGAGCTGCAGGACCAAGCATTTAGCCAAGCCACCCTCTTCTGCATCCTGGGCTCTAATACAGGTACCCTTGAGGAAATCCCAGGAGACTGGCTATCTAACTTAAACATCCACCCCAATTCCTCTGGGAAATCAGTGATCCTTGGGCGCAGCTGGGTCCTGTGTACTGGGTTCTGATGTGGGAATCAAAGCCAGTCTCTATCATCTGTTCTGTGGGCAAGGTTGTATGTGCCAGGAGCCAGCCAGAGGCCTTTACGGTCATACCGCAAGTGATAAGGGTTTTGAGAAGAGAAATGTAAAAGCTATGTATTGGTAGAGCTCAAAGATTAGCTTTGTCTAAATGAGTACATAAGTGAATGGGTGAGGGGCTTTGTGAGCAAGTCGGGCTCAAGAGGCCTTTGGTGTTCCAGGGGTTCCTGTCTGACCTCCTGAAGAAGGCCAACCGGCCCTATGATGAACCTAAACTCCAGGAGTACACCCAGACCATAGTAAGTGTTAGCCTCGCCCCTTCCGGTGTGGGCTATGGGCTCCCAGCCCCAGGGTCCTTCCTCTGTTGATGGGTCAGGCCTATGTGCGACGACTCATGGTGGCAGGCGCAAGTTCAGAGTTGCATGCATCCTTGCTGGTCCTCATTGATTTGATCCCCAAAGCACAGTGATACTGGGGCAGGGGTTCTCTGTTTCCATGGGAACTGATAGAGCTCCAGGAGAGGATGAACCTTGAAAGGTGGGCCTTTAGTGATGGCTGTTGTATCTCAGCACCCCCAGAAGGGGAGAGATAGCTGGTACTTAATCCTCACTGTCTCCCCCAGTGACTGACTTGGGCCTCGCTGATCCCTAGCTTCAAGTGACCCCAGTGGAAAAGATGGCAGGGGGAGGCCCTTTTGTGAGAAGGTCAAGCAGATAACCCTGTCACCTCTTTCTCTTCCCAACAGCTGCGGATGTTTGACTTGAATGGAGATGGCAAACTGGGCCTCTCCGAGATGTCTAGGTAAGTGTTGTCCACCCTGGTGTCACTTTGGACAGGCCTGTGCTGCTGTCCCTATCTGAGCCCAAAACAAAACCAGCTAGAACTAGAAATCTTGATACCACACTTTGTCCATTTCTTTTATTTATTTATTTATTTATTTATTTATTTATTTATTTATTTTTAACATCCCAACTAACTCCTGGTTATAAAGTGCTCCGTGATCATGTCCATGGCTATAGATATTGCCTCTCTACCCTGCTCCCCTGTCTGAGTGGCTGCTGCCCATGGCATGTCCTCTAATCTCTGCTCTAATGTTGTCTTTCCAGACTCTTGCCGGTACAAGAAAACTTCCTGCTGAAATTCCAGGTACCAATGTCTCTGTTTTCTTTTGGCCCCTCCATCTTCTCATCTCTCTGGCCTCCTTTGCTCCAACAATACACATGCATGCACACACACATGCACACACACATGCATGTACACACATGCACACACACACACAGACAGAGTCATGCGGACTTATATGATTTCTCACACATCAACCTTACTCCCCCACACTTACATTTTGGGAATTGTCTAATTCTTTGGTCTTTCCAGGGTATGAAGCTGACCTCAGAAGAGTTCAATGCCATCTTCACATTCTACGACAAGGTGAGAGGGAAGAGTATGGGGTGAGAAAGCAGAAACTTGTCACCTGTGGTGGCAATGGCCAGAACTGCTTGGTCCGTAGGAAGAGACCCGCTTTCCAGAGGGGTCTCCTGGGCCTGTGGATTCTTTCTTCTGTTACGTGGGAAGGCAAATGGCACTCTTTGCTTCCTGACCTACAGGGGTCCACAGATCTGATTTCTTACTAACGTAATAGAAAACAGGTTTTGGGTTTGTGTGTTGGTTTTTAACAGTTGACGGAGGAAGCCCGTGCTCAGAGTCAGGGTGTGGTCATGATATGGCAGTAGAGCGGTTATTTGTTTGGTTGCTTTGGTTTTTCCATCTTTTTTTTTAAATTTATTTGGCTTCAGTTTTGACACAGAGTCTTGCTGTGCAGACTGAGATGCCTTTAAATTCTTCATCCTCCTGTCTCAGCCTGTCAAGTGCTAGAATGGCAGGCTTGGGGTGTTTGTGCCACCATACATAGATCAGCCAGTTGTTTTCTGGGACTTTGGGGGTGAGAATCACCTCCTAGTCCCACCCCAATCTTACCCGGCCCCTGCACATGTGGCTCTGGTGGTCTCCTTCATAACGAGAGGGTTGGCGGTTGACTTAACAATTAATTCAGTTAACTCTAAGCATCTGGGACCTCATTTATATCACAATGCAAATGAGTAACACCACCAGAAGAGGATCCCGGGAGTTTGTACTGAACGATGGACTGGTGTTGACAGAAAGTGCATTATTCTCTCCTTGTAGGATCTGAACACTTCTCTTTGCACGGAGAAATGGGAAGATTAGGCACACACAGAGAGACGCACACACAGATACACCGTCATACACACAGATGCACACACAGACACACCATCACACAGAGACGCACACATAGACACACAGTCACACAGAGACGCACACACACACACACACACACACACACACACACACACACACACACACACACACACACTGTCACATACACAGGCGCACCCACAGGCCAGGTGGGGGAAAGAGCTGTGATCAGGGTGACTGGGGCTGGAGTTCAGAGCAGGCTGCTGACAGCTCTCTGCTGCCACCCTCAGGATGGAAGCGGCTACATCGATGAGAATGAGCTGGACGCCCTCCTGAAGGATCTGTATGAGAAGAACAAGAAGGTGAGTGAGGAAATGAGCCCAGGGCTGGGAGAGGCTGAGAATGAATTCTCTCATCTCTGATCTGAGGTGACAAGGCAGTGGCAGTTTGTGGGCTGGGCTGTCCTTGTAACCATTTTTAAAGACTGTTGGATCCATCCAGTATATCCATCACACTGTGTAAGCAGCAGCAGGCCTGCAACTCTCATCCTGTAAAGCTGAAACCCCACACCCATAGCAACCCGGTTCTCCCATCTCTTGCTGCACTGCAGTCTGCATCTGCCGGTGCCACTGCCGTGGGTACCATGTCATCACATGTCAGAATTCTCCCCCTTTAGAGCTGATAATTGCCTTCCATATGTAAATCGTTCTGTCTACCCATGTGCTTCCTTTGCCCACGTGTTGCTTCTGTGTGCTGACTATTGTGGTTGATGCCGCCATGAGGTGGTGGCCATACTGATATAGCCCATCCTGTAGATGCACCAGCCAAATGGCCATCATGAAAAACTTTTAACACAAAGAGAGATTTTGGAGGGCAGAAGCCCACAGGGGTAAGAACTGTTCCAAATTCATTAACTGCAGAACCTAGGACCAGGGAAGAGGCTAGAAGAGAATTAATGAAGAGTTTGTTTCTCTCAAAGTAAAGGCTGAGAAAACTGGTTTTGTGCCTGGTACTGCCTCTTGGGAATCCTCCAGAGCCGTCCCACCTCTGAACCCTGGGTGGGAAGGATCGGGTGGAATGGTGACCAGAAGGCAGGGGCCTTTACCGACCACCGTCTTCCTTCACCTGCCAGACGATGGCTTTCACAGAGAAAGTGACTGCTGCTTGCTTTAATTAGACGACAAACGTTCTGCATCTCCTCGAGCTGTCCAAACGCCTTGGCTGCCAAATAAGAGCTAAATTTAATGTTCAATTTCAGAAAAAAAAAATCACTGCAGCCTCTGGGTTCATTTTCTTTCTTTTGCGAGGGTTTTTCTGGTCTTGCGGCTTCACCCTGAGTAACAGCCTTCATTGATTTCATACTTCATTTACATTTTAATGTAAGTGAGAAGGGTTCAGATGGTTCCTGGAAGAAGAAAGCCTTCCCCAGAGCCAGTCTTAGAGCCCAGCAAACCTCTTTCCTGACACTGTATCCCAACAGAAAATCATTTATGTAGCCATATGCGCTCCAGTGAATATTAGGAAGCTGCAAGAAGAACCGTCTTTGGCTTGAATCACATTAATGAAGTATAATTAGTTCTTATAAGACCACGCCTAATGCTTGAGGTTGGTAAACTCCGCACACATGCATTATACCTCAGCGGCCTGCACTTCATGGGCATCAGCTCACCAGTGTGAAGAAGAGAGCACAGAGCTGCACAGGTCAGCCCCAGTGGTGCAGACAAAAGCCGGGAGTCAGGTGCTAGGGTTTGGAAGCAGCCCTGAAGGCTGGAGAAGGGGGTGTGCCTTCCACATGTGCCAGGCCCCAGGCTTGGCACCTAGACGCGGAGAGGGAAAATCAGAAGGAGATCTGCGTCACTAAATCTCAGCACCTAAGCTGGGCATGGAAGAGGCCGTTTGGGGTGAGCTCACACAGCAGGTGCAGCCTCGTTTTAAGGGTGCCAGCTTGGGCTATGATAAGGTCTCTAAGCAGATTAATACTAGGGACTCTAGAAGGGGCTAAATTTCAATAGCTCGTGGCATTCCTAAGGCTGTGGTAGCAAACTAAGGCCTTTTCCAAGTTTTGAATGGAACCCCCAAGACATAAGAATTAGGCTGTCCATCCCTGCCATACTCCCCCTGAAATTGTTTTCAAGTTTGGGGTTGATAACTGAGGCACATGTCCCTCTCACTGTGTACATGACCTTTCCAGGAACCTCACAACTTTAGGGAAGGTGTTCCTCGCTCTAGAGAGGCTTTCAGAATGGATTTGGATGGGGACAGTGGCGTAGGACTAGGAATCACTGATTTGAGAGGTTGTCTCTGAGCTATATAAGGCAAACACTGACAGCTGAACCCCATGAAAGAGGAACAGGACACAGAGAGGTTAGGGAAGTAGGTTGAGTTTGAGGCTCCGGGACTGAAGATATTTTTGATGAGGTGATCCAGCCTTTTAGTAAGAAGCTTAGTCTTTATCCTTCTATTTTCTCATCAGCAGAACTGAGATAAGGACCCATCAACATGAAAGGGAAAGTATATTTTTTAAGGTATCTGCCAATGTTTACCACAAAAAAAAAAAAAAAAAAAGAATAAGGAAAGGGGCCTGGGGTGCAGCTTGGTGGTACAGTATGTGTCTAGCATTTAAAAAGCCCTGGCTTTGAATACCAACAGAATGCAAAACAGTAGGAACACTTAAGAGGAGGAGAAGAGTGGAGGAAAGGGGGAGGGAGAGGATGAGCCAGAGATGAGAACAAGAAAAGATAGCCATTCCGCCATTGCTAGGGTGACCTTGCTGTATGCCAGACCGGCGGGCCATTTGTATCCTAGGCAGTTATTATGATGCCTGTTTAACATAAGGACTCGGGTTTTGATGGTCCTGTTTACTTTTAAAAAAAAACAACTGGCCTCCGGTCTATATGCACCAAGGCATGTGTTTATGGTCTCTCTACCTCAGTGGTCCCCAAAGACCACGGGAAGCCTGTGACACAGGAGAGCTGGTGAGCTTTGTTGCTAGAGGAGACAGAAGATAAACAAACCCTCCTTGATTAAAATGGAGGCAGCTTAGGGACATATGGTCCAGGAGGCCTGGAGACAGGGCCAGGGGCCTTTCCTGACCTCATCTCCATTACCTAGAGACCCACGTTTGCCCTGAGTAAATGGAGTTCTAGGGAAGTGGAGGTGTAGCGTTGACTCCTACAGAGACCATCACTGTTACCGTGTTTGTGAGTGTGTGCACAGCAGTGGCAGGGACAGGGAACTCCTCTGTGTGAGCCCGCGCACCAGGTCTGCGCTCACCTCTTTCTCCCTCCTAGGAGATGAACATCCAGCAGCTCACCACCTACAGGAAGAGCGTCATGTCCTTGGCTGAGGCGGGGAAACTCTACAGAAAGGATCTGGAGATTGTGCTCTGCAGTGAGCCCCCCATGTAAAGGGGTGAAGGGACAGGGGCTGCTTCTGCACCTCCCCTAAACCCTGCCCCCATCTGACACGCCTTCCCAGACCTAGTGAGCAAGACCAACCCTCCCCACCCCTGCAACCTGCGCACACCACCTTGTGGAGCAGGAAAGGAGAGCGGGTGGCTGATAGCGTTCCTTCGAGCTGCCCCAGCCCAACCCTGGCCGGATGGACAGTTCTGCTTGCTGTGGATCACCAGTCACGTGGGTGGTGGGTGGGGGCACGGGTGGAGCTCCCCTAGTCTCTGCGCTGTGATGCATGAGCTCCTTCGCTGTATGATTTAGGCTTCGGGGTCCAACAGAATGGACTCTCTCCTCTTGCTGCCCCTGACCTTTGCCCCAGGTCACCATCAACCCCGAATTTCCAGGTTCTGCCTACCAGCTTGCTAATGACGTAGCTGTCCTCTCAGAGTTCCTGTGGTGGAGGGCGATTGCCCTCTTGTGTTCTTGAAATTGTGTGTTCCTTTAATCCTGGGGATTCCTGTCTTCTTGTTTACCAAAGAAGAGTTTACAGAGAATAAAGTGGAAATGTTCTGCCGTGGACACTCACCCACTTCTTGTCATGGGCAACATTTCTCTGTGACGCCACAGGGGTAGGGGTGGGAAGGGCACCAAGGCTACCTGATTGGGCTTAGGACCCCCTAAGACTCCCTAAGGCTGTGGTGGCACATGCTTGGAGGATCAGGAGATCAAAGGCATCCTTGGCTACACAGTGAGTTTGAGGCTAACCTCAGAAACAGAAACAAGGCTGTGGTGGAGATAGCTTGGGTGGCCAAGCACGCGCTTCGCAAGCGCGGGGACCTGCATCCGACCCCAGAACCCATGTCAAAATGGCAGGTGCTCGTAACCCCAGCATGAAGGAGACAGACACAGAAAGATCCCTGAGGGGTTCTGGCCAGCCATCCTAGATCAGTCAGAAACCTTGCCTGTAAGGAAGTGGGTGGCATTTCTGAGGATGACACCTAAGGTTGTCCTCCAGCTCCATGGACACACACACACCTGCACGGACATGAACACACACAACAACGTGTTTTTTTTTTTTTTAAAGGACCTCAAAGCACTATGGCTCTCATTTACTATCCTATTGCTCTGATAAACACCATGACTAAAACCAACTTGGGGAGAAAAGGGCTTGTTTGGATTAAAT
Source organism: Alexandromys fortis (assembly GCF_014885135.2). Classification (NCBI taxonomy): domain Eukaryota; kingdom Metazoa; phylum Chordata; class Mammalia; order Rodentia; family Cricetidae; genus Alexandromys; species Alexandromys fortis. The sequence continues at coordinate 15,967,599 of NW_026067927.1, forward strand.
GTTACAGTCAATCGTTGAGAGAAGTCATCATAGGAACTCAAAGCAGGAACCTAGAGGCAGGAACTGATACAGCTCAGGAGCTACTGTCCAGGCGTGACACGGCCCACAATGGTCTGGGCCTTCCCACATCAATCATTAGCCAAGGAAATGCTGCAGGACGCCCCAGGCCAATCTGATGGAGGAGGCAGTTCCTCAACGGACAGACTCCCTGGGTGACTCTAGCACACTTGTCATCGCCTGCCTGTCCCTACACCAAGTGGAGCCGGGTCATTGTTTGTTTCTTGTTTGCTGTGTTTCTGTAGCTCAGATTACGTGTGGTAGCAGCGTCTAGTTCATGGGCTGCTTGCCTAGCTCCATGTCACTATGCTGATATCCACTTAACCCTGGAAGACCCATGCTGTGACTCTAGTCCACAGTGAGGGCAGCTGAAGTTGAGTACTGAGAACCGAGCCTTACGGCCCGTGGCGAGTAGGGAAGAGAGCCAGGTATGACTCCACTCCACAACCGACCCACATTCTAGGCCACTGTCCCCCTTTGTGGTGGAGAGACTGTGATATGTGGCAAAGCTTTTCCTTTCCTCCTCAAAGTGAACACTGCCCAGCAATGCCTGATCAGAAGCACCTTGCTGTAAGGTCAGCTTGGCCTTTGCGGTCACAGAGCTGTTTGAGATCCTAGGCTAGAGAGAGAACTACTTTCCTAATGGTCTAACAAATTCATTTTAATAGCGCTGCTTTATTTAATTCCCAGAAATTCTGAGACAGATTCTATACAGGCGAACAAATTAAGGATCAAAGACAACCGAGTGGCTCGTCCAGGATGTTCTAGCGCCTAAATGGCAGTCAGAACTCACACTTGGCTGGTCACCTGTGGAAATGGCCTTCTGTTTACTATCCAGGCACCCATCTGCAGCAACAAAGAATATAGCCATGTGAATCAGATGTAGCAATCACTCCTTCTCAGCCTCCCCCGTTTCTGAGAGAACCCAACCCTGTTCACAGATTGAATGGCCCAAGCCTAGCAAGCTACACGACTTCTATCCCCTCCCCTGTACCTGACTGGGCATGTGTGACATCTCATCCCTGTTGGGCCTGTAGGAGTCTGCTGGAATTCGAGGTCGAGACTCAGGCTGCAGGGCAGGAGGTGTCATCTTGAGCTGGTTAGATGTAAGGCTCGGAGGCTAGAGGGGGTGCTGTGGTTGAGTTCAAATGCTTGGAAGAGCAGGAACGTGGACCTTGGAAGGTGAGGATAGTCGGCTAATTGTGAAGAAAATATACAGAGGGAAACAAAGGTGGGGGAACCAAAGCCCAAAGGAGGCTGGCAGGGAGGAAAACAAAAACTAGAGGAAGAAAGGGAAAAGGTGGTGGAATGGAAAGAGGGAGGGAGGGAAGGAGAGAAGAGGGAGGGAAGGAAAGAGGGAGGGAGGGAGGGAGGGAGGGGGGGAGGGAGGGAGGGAGGGAGAAAAGGGCAAACGTGGCATAAGGCAAGACACCTAACAGCATCTTGGATCCTCTGGTCTTCGGCTATCATCTCTGTAAATGAGGAGCCATCGTCCACACACTCTGACCTTGAGCACCCATCGCTCTGAGCTTCAGACCTAAGTCCCCACCCCGGGCAAGACGAGTGGAGCAGATGCCATAGCTTGGGGTCTGCAGGGCGTAGAACTGGGTCCTGTCTGCTTGGCTGCAGCTCTGCACCAGCTGCTAAGCCCTTTGTGCGGGGCTTGCACTCCCCTGTCAGAGGGAAGAGTCGTGCTCTCCTGACAAGGTGGTCTTTATAAAATGAACTCTGTTGATGGACCCTGGGCAGAAGTGTCTGCTCATCAGGACCAAAGAGAGGGACAAGTGATCCTGCAAGTCCCCAGTGCCCCTGTAGGGCGCTTCAGTCTTTTCTGTGTAGAGAAGACCACAGCAAATGAACAGGGGCTGGGGTAGCATTTGATTCATTTGGACCATTACTCTCCTGCCAAAGATGCCGTGGGAATGGGTGAACAGGTTTGCCCTCCTTTCGACTGTGTAATGATGTGGGAGTGATTTCTTACTAATAAAGAAACTGCCTAGGCCCATTTGATAGGCCCACCCTTAGGTAGGCGGAGAAAACAGAACAGGATGCTGGGAGAAAGAAGCTGAGTCAGGAGTCGCCATGATTCTCCCACTCCAGACAGACGCAGGTTAAGATCTTTCCTGGTAAGCCAGCTCATGGAGCTACACAGAATATTAGAAATGGGTTAGAACAATATGTAAGAGCTAGCCAATAAGAAACTGGAACTAGCCGGGCCAGGCAGTGTTTAAAAGAATACAGTTTCCGTGTAATTATTTCGGGGCATAAGCTAGCCATGCGGGCGGCCAGGTGCCGGGGACACAGCCCTGCTGCTCCTATCACTACAGTGTAAGAGCCCCAGGCAGGCAATCCTAGCTAAGTTCCACAGCCTGGAAAGGCAAGAATGCCACACCTCTCTTCCAGAAGAGATGCTTCAAACTCCACGTAGAAAATCAACAGTAAAGCTCCACTCAGACTCGGCCTTGAAGACATATCTCTCAGCATGCTTCCCTATTGAAAACGTATAGAAAGACAGACACTGACCCATATAACTCTACTGTAGAGGGGAATCCTGGGAATAGGGCTCACCCTGGGAAGCTCTTAGCCCCTAGGCCACTGAAGTTCTCTGAGGGTATAGCTCAGGAGTAGAACAGTTACCTAGCATGCATAAGAGGATCTTAGCTCAATCCCCAACAACACTGAAGGGAAAGATGGAGAAGGGGAAGGAGAGAGGGTGGAGAGAAAGAGAGAGAGAGAGAGAGAGAGAGAGAGAGAGAGAGAGAGAGAGAACACCATTTCTATGTTTGGGGTGTGTCCCCCTGGAACAGATCATGTATTTAATAAGGGAAGGCCTTCAGAGGTAATTAGATCAGGTAAAGCCCTCAAGAAGGAGCTCGGTGATCCAGGAAGAAGACAGGGGTTAGGGAGAAGGCTCATCATGAGCGCCTAAGTTTGGATCCCCAGCACCGTATCAACAGCCAAGCACAAGTCTGTAATTCCAGAGCTGGGGCGATGGCTACAGGCAGCCCCTGGAAGCTTGCTGGCTGGCTAGCCTGTCTAACAGAATCAACGAACTCTGGGTTCAGCGAAAATAGACTTTGTCTCATAATCATCGTCATAATCATGTAGTAAGCAATCAAGAAAAATGCTAACCTCTCCATGTGCACATGGATATATGTGCATACACGTGCACAAACATGAACACACACATACACCACATACATTTTTTAAAAAACGAGAGCGAGACCTAAGGGGCATACTTGTGTCTTGTCATTTGGTGTCCTCCACCATGAAATGCAGTAAGAACGTCCTTACCAGACGCCTCCAGAACAATATGTGGAGTAAATCTTTTCTCTTTCCAAATTACCTAGTTTGTGGCGTTGAGTTATAGCAACAGAAAATGGACTGAAACATTTTCTAACTCTTAATTTCCTCCGCACAACTGACACAACTTACCCGGCTTCTATCATGGAGGCCAGCAGAAATTGCCTCCTAGGGGAAAGAAAAGGACCCAGAGGCTCCAACTTCATTTAGGGGGCGGGGAGGGGGAGAATGGCACGCAGAGCATCCCATGATAAGCTGCAGTTAGTCACATCCTATGCCTCTCAAGGCCAAGGTGCGAATGTTTCAGGAGGAAAGCCACGTCACCAAGAACTCTATGATGTGAAGACCCCTTATGGTTCTTTGTCTGAAGAAAATGCTATCAATCTGTTTTCCTGCCAACCATAGAGAGCAGGTGAAGAGACAAAAATGGAGGAGCAGTCCTGGTAACGGGGAAAGCATGGCTCTGACCCCTCAGATGACCCCATAGCAGAATTTCCTTTGGTGTGCTCCAGTGCCCTTGAATGAGTGACCAATTGGCATTGTCACCACCACTTCCTCTGGGAACCCCTGGCTGGCATCCCAGCGTCTGGGTTGGAACAGACACCATGTGTTTGCTCCATTGTCTTCATTCAACACACATTTCTTGAGTCTCTTCATGATGCCTATATTCAAAGGTAGAATGATTGGGATAATATAATAAAGAATAGGAGTCATAAGGGTTTTAAAGAAAAGGTAAACATGGGAAAAGAGGGGTGCCGTCTGAGGTTCTTGAAAAGGGGAATACTAAGGCAGATACCTAAACAGTGAACTTCAGGGAAGGAGAGGAGAGCTGTGTCTCAAAGGCAGCAAGTGCAAAAGCTTGCCATTCTTCGACATGGGCAGAAATGCCGTTATGTTGGCGAGAGGAAAGAGAGGACCTATAGAAGAAGAAGAAAGGATGGAGAGTAGACCGCACTGTGGAAAACAGGTGACACTGAGTCGTGGGGTATCTTGGAAGCCATGATAATAGGGGCTTTGAGTTTCGTTGGAAATGTCAAGGGGCAACAGGAAATGGGTACCATCAGAGAGGTGGCAGTTCGTTTGGAGGAGGCTTTGGTGTCGGCATGGATGGTGCTAGGAGGCCAGAGAGAAAACAGAGAGACAAGGGAGAAAGATGAGGCTCTGGGACAGCTGGGTAAAGCTGCTGGGTTACAAAATGGCGGAAGAAGGCATATTAAATATCAGCTTCCTGGGACCAGAAAGATGACTCGGGGGCTAAGAGTGTGCACTACTCTTGTTGGGGACCCAAGTTCAGTCCCAGCGCTCACGTCTGGTGGCTCACAACCACTTGTAACCTCAGCTCCAGGGGATCTAACTTGTGTTCTAGCCTCCACCAGCACCCGCATTCACATGCACATCCCCACACATAGACACATACAAACACACATAACTCAAAATCAGTCTTAAATATTAGCTACTGGCACTGTAGAAAGCAGAACCTTGCTAAGCAGGGGCTAGAAAAAAAGACACAAATTGATCCTGAATCCTAAGACTGTTGGCTTGAGTAACTGAGAGCCTATCGCGGAGTTGAGTCTGGGAGGAGAGCGGGCTTGATGAGACAAGGAGAGGAATTCAAACTTAGAACCTGTTGCCTAGCTTCCTGTGGCTCCATCAGGATACCAACAGAAAACAGGTGGCCCATTTGCATTAGGGTAATTTGAGGAGGAGTTTTGGTTTGCAGGAGAACTATTTACCAAGTTGTGGGTGTGGAAAGGAGGAACCATAGGTGTGGAGTAACCGGAACTAGTGCTGAGGGCCGATTCTCCCACCAGGGGAGGAGCTGGGAAATTGGAGAAAACAGGATGAGACTCAAGAGAAGTAGATTCAAAAGTCTCTGCCTTCTCTGTTTACTTCCACACTCCTACCCCATATGTCAGGGGGACTATTCTTCCCCACGGTGTAGATTTGCCTCTAAAGACATGCATTTTCGGTCATTTCATTTGGGCTTCGAAGAAAGGGTAAATAAAATGGGCAGTGGTGGTGTATGTCTTTAATCCCAGCACTCTGGAGGCAGAGGCAGGCGGATCTCTGAGTTCAGGGCCAGCCTGGTCTACAGAGAGAGTTCTGAGGAAGTCAGGGTTACACAGAGAAATCCTGTCTGGAAAAAAAAAAAAACCTAAAATCCAAAAAGTGGGGTAGGGGGATAAGTAGGGAAATTTCACCTTGGCCACCTCTGCCCTTTGGCCCCTGAGTGATGAGATGGGAGAGGAGAGACCCTCTGACACCATCCTCGATGCCTTCTTACTGTTCCAGTGCTCTGAAGTGGGTGCTTGCTTGTACGTTGCAAATTCTTTCTCCTCTGTGCGTTTTCTGAAGAATCCAGGTGACTCTAAAATCTTTAAATCCCCTTTTGTTGCCATAGAAACCATGTACCACAACCATTTGAATTTTTTTTATTTTCACTGTCACTACTGCAGATAATCCTCTCAGGAATTGTGATTGTCCCTTGCCTGCAGTGGAGAATCCGTGTTCCATTTCCCTCTGCCCTTCTTGAATAATGGATCGACCCAATCCCAGAATATTCAGGTTGTTTCCTGGGGCCATCTCCAGTGACAATTACTAATTCAGCCCAGGTCCCAAGAGACAGCAGATGGTGCTTTCAACTTGCATCATTCGAGGGGGAGTTGTTACAAAGGTCTTTTACAGACATGTGGGTGAGATACGGGGGACCCTGAGTTCTGTGAAGAACCAGGGACCTGAACAGTGAACTTGGCTGCTAGTGCTTCAGGCCACAAGGAATAAGAAGAAGAAGCAACCAGGAACTGGAGGTAATACTTCTATAGAGCATGTCACATTGGCTCGAGCACACAGTCAGTCCCGGGTTAAACTCTGTCTGGGGTGGGAGTCAACTCCAGGGTCTCACCTATGCCAGCAAGCATTCTCCCACTATGCTCCACCTCCTTCCCCAAGGTAACTCTGTTAGGGTGAGTACTATATTCCCAGTCTACTTCCTGGCTCTCGTCCATCTCCTTTAAGGGTTCCACATTGCCTGAAGCCAGGGCCCAGGAACCTGTGGAGCCCACACCTACCAACCTCGAGGACGAAAAGCAAGGCTGGGAAGGGTGGAGACCAAAGAAGAAGGGGACTTGAAAGATGTCAAGCACATTCAGTCAAAGAGAAGTATCCATAGGCATGTGACTATATAAATTCGGAGTTCTAGAAGGAGTTGAAACGGAGTTAAAATCTGTCAAGCATCCGTAGAAAGATGGAGTCAGGGAGATAAGCCCACGCAGGAAGTTACAGAAGGGAAGCTGACAGCCATCTCTTAACCTCCTGTGGCCAGAGTCCTGGAAAGACACCAAGAAGGGTGGATTCCTGAAAGGCCAGCGAATGAGTCCCGAGGTGGAAGGCATGATGGAAGGTTTCAGATATTGTCGAGATGCAAGGGCTGAGGTTATGATTATAAAGCAGCTCTCATTTCCTTGCCCACAGCCTCCAAAAAGTAATGGGAGCTCCATGAGGTGGGGGTTGTGTCCTTGGGGCAATGAATGCTGGGAGCAAGAGCCAGTGAGTGAATGAGTGATGCCCCTGTCAAGGTGAGGGGATGGGTGGTAACCCGAGCTTAACTTGGAAGAGCTCATAGGCGGAACAAAACAGCGCAGTCAGGAACCCTGAAGCATCTGCCTCTCAGGGTGTGTGCCGTCTTTGTTGTGAGGCAGGTCTTCGAGCAGAACATGGATGTTCACGTCTCCAACCAACTCAGGCCAAAAAGAGAATTGCTGGCCCGAAGCCAGGCTGTCTCATCTTTCTGGGAGCTCTCCTATGACAGCCCGAACTGGTGACGAAAATGCTGCCAGGCGCTCTTCCTGTCTCTTGTTTCTGCTCTAATCTGCTGGCTTGATCTCCTCAGAAGAATGCCCTCCACACGACAGGAAACGTGTCCACCACTGGCCACACCCCCAGTGTCGAGACTATGCCAACACATAGTAGATACCCAATACGCATTTGTTGAATGAACCAATTGGCTCCGAGTGGAAAGAGGCACTACATTTACCTTAGTTACAGCATAGAATGTCAAAGGTTCGACCCGTCTTAGATGTAATCTCTGGCTGGTCAGCCACAGCCAGCAGGTATAGCCCTCATTAAACCTGAATGGATGGGATGAGAAAGGAAATTCCAAAGGAAGAGTGGAGGATTCCATTGCCAGAGAAGGAAGGTACAGTAGGCACCCCACAAATCCCCACGTCGTAAAGATATATTTTATGATTGCATGGTTTAAAAAAAAATCATTATTAAGATACACTTGTAGGGTTTGACTAGGAGGATTTATTTGAGTTCAATATAAGGTGGGCTTTGAGGAACTGATTGGTCCACGGGAGTGCTAATCAGTAGATTAATCCACTAATGCTCTTAGTTGGTCTGTGGGAGGGTGGTGGAGTCTGAGGGGAAGGAGTCGGTCTCTAGATGGACAATTTGTCTCTGGCTCCTCCCGCTCCCACTTGTTAGCCGTCTGTGAGTTAAGTGACTTTGTTCCACCACACACGCTGCCTTGATGCCCAGCCCCAAGACAAGCCCGCGGGAATGGAGCCAGCTGACTGTGGACTAAGAGCTCCGAAACCATGCCCCACCCCGCCCAAAAAAGGCTTCCTCTTGTTTTTTTCCCCAGGTATTTTCTCACAGCCATGGCGCACTGACAGGACACAAAAGCGTTCTCTTTAACCTGAAGGCCTGTTTTTTCCTTCAGATTAAAAAAAAAAAATCAGGCTTGTCCTAATTGGGTCCTCTTTTGCCGTGATAAAACACTGACCCAAAGCAAGTTGGGGAGCAGAGGGTTAATTCCATCTTACACTTCCAGCTCATTACTGAGGGCAGTTAGGGCAGGAACTCAAGGCAGGAACCTGGAGGCAGGAGCTGATGCAGAGGCCATGGAGGGGTGCTGCTTACTGGCTTGCTCCTCATGGCTTGATCAGTCTGCTTTCTTATAGAACCCAGAACTAGAACCTGCTCAGGTGTGGCACCATCCATAGTGGCCTGCCCACAAGGTAAATTAATAAACAAGTCCATAGGCCATTGATGAAGTAGTTCCTCGATTGAGAGTCTGTCTCCCCAGAAGATTCTAGCCCGTGAGAAACTGACAAAACCTAGCCAGTACACGGCCATCTGGGGGGGGGGGGGGTTGAAATCACCTGATCGGAGAAGGCAGCCTTGAGAGCAAATGGCTGCCACTGTCGCTATGGGGTCTAACTCAGAGTGACGCCATGTGTAGGCAGGGTGTCTTGACATGTTGAGGGTTTATTGGCTAGAAATACTTCCTAGTTGAACACAAGCAAGAATGTAGGAAAGGAGGGCCCCAGTGGCCAGCCGCAGAACGTGATAGCACACAGTACCACGAAGTCCTTCTAGTCCACGCTCTGTTCAAACCTCCTTCATACTCAAAAACTTTATAAAACCCTGAACATACAAAATAAAAACAAAAATCAAACATTTACTAATAACGGACGGTTTATTTTTAAGCAGTTCTTTGGTGTACATATAACTTACTGTTTATTAAAAGTGAGAGGAAGTTTGCATTCTGATGAGATGGATGTGCTTGTCTGATATCATACAATATGCCTTTGAAGGCATATTAATTAGACCCATGCTGAGAACTGACAGTAGGAAAATATTACAAAGTCTTTTGTTTTCCATAACTAAACTATTGTGTTCCTATTAGAGCAGATATCTTTGTTTACACAATAAAAACAGTGCAATCCACAACGCGCAATACTCTCAAGTCTGAGCCAAGAGGTGTTTCAGGTGTTTCATGGCAGACAGTATTCACAGCACAAAATAACACGTATGGTATTTTTGTTTTGTTTCAATCTTTTGAGACAGGGTCTTACTGTGCAGCCCTAGCTGGCCTGGAACTCACTATGTAGACCAGGCTGGCCTCAAACTCAGAGAGATCCGTCCACCTCTGCCTCTCGGGGTGCTTCCATGAAAGGCCTGCACCATCGTGTCCAGCCCATGATATAGCTGAAAACCTCTGCTGCCGTGAAGGGACACGGTGCCACAGGTAAGGGCTGACAGAGACACCGGGGATTGTGTGTCTGGTTTGGAATTGTAGCCCAGTGAGTGTTCAGAAGTATTTTATCATCGTCAAATGTTTTAACTCTGCCTTCCACTCACGTTCTGTCACCCCATGTGGGGTCACGACCCACAGGTAACAAACTTGACTCTGAAGGACTCACCTGCTAGTGGCCAATCTTCTGAACACTGATTCCATGCCGCTTCGTCTCAGAACCGAGGGCTAAGAGCACTGTTAGGAGGCTTCGTGGGTTACAGCCAGTGCAGACGAGGTTTTCAGAGAACCAGGCAAGGAGATACTATCATAAAAGAGCTCGGGTGCACAGGCCTTGAGTCCTAGGGATGGCCCTGACCTGGAATCTTGGAGAGGCTAGCCCTAAGAACCCGTGGCTGCTGCCTTTCTAACCAGACCTGTTTCAAAGCTGTGCAAGAGCTCAATATGCTGGGAGCTCTTTATAAAGAAACCGCGAAGGAATCAGGGGAAATATCTGACCAAGGGCAGTGCGGGCCTGTGGCCTGGGTGTGGGCATTACTTACCCTCTTGCCCTAGATGGCACCGTGGCTCACTTCCCTCCTTTCGGTTCTAACGCTAACTTCTCAGGGAGACCCACTCTGATCAGACTGTCCCCAAATCTGCGTTCCTCACTCCATAGCTGTTTCCGCCGTTGACACGTGGATGTGTGTTTTGCATGCTCGCCTAACTAGGGTACAGATGCCTTCGGACTGCCCACTCGACTCGCATACCTAGGGCACCACTTTCTTCCAGGGTTCCTCCTACATCTATCGCCTTTCTCCTCTCTGGAACAATCGAGTCTCTAGGGCTAGGGAGGGTGTGTAAGGTCAGGATGACGACACACTCAATCTCCCTGTGTTCTGATCACTCTGAAAAAGACATTACTCTTGTGGCCAGGGAGAATTAAGGTTGGGGGGGGGGGGCGGTCAGAGACAATGATTAGATTTCAGAGTCACTTCCAGTCCCATAGCGCCCAGGTCCAGAAAAGGAAGTATCTGCACCTATGGTCTTGACATAGTGACAGGGGAGGTGAAGGGGTTAGGACCAGAATGACCTGAAGTGAAGACGACTGCACCAGCCAGAATCCAGAAAAGACAGGGAATCTCTTCCCTGCTAGAGCCTTAGAAGGAATGGACCTGCTGGTGTCTTCCTTATGCCCGGGGAGACCTGTTTGCAGGCACTAGCCACCACATACCCCGTCACTGTGCCCAGCAGCTTCCCCAGGACTCACAGGGACCCAACTGGTTCCAAGTTCAGCAAGCTGTTGTACCTCTGCTGACCTGCAGCCAAAGTTCCACACAAGATGTCACCTCCTGTGAGTCCATGTTTTCTATGATTTTAACAAAATACACAAAGCTAAGTATATTACAAAGGGAGTAGAAGCTGGAGGTGTCCAAAAAGCATGGTGCCAAGGCTGGGGAGATAGCCCAGTGGTGAAGAGCACTATTGCTCTTCCTGAAGACCTGGACCTGGTTCCCAGCACCCACACAGCAGCTTACGACTACATCTAGCTCCAGTTCCAGGGGATCTGAAGCCTTCTTTTGGTTTCCATGATCACCAGGTTTGCATCCAGTACACATATACACGTAGGCAAAACACTCACACATAAAAATAAATCTAATTTTTTTTTTAAAGCAGCATAGTACCAACGTCCTGGTGACAACTTCTTGACTGTGACACCACATGGCAGAGGAGGGACAACGAAAAGGTAGCAGGCAGGCACCACGCATCGGGTGGGTGGGTGGATATACTCACTTTATAATGACACAGGAACAAAAATGAACTTACTCAAAGACCAACATGGATCCATTCTGTGGGCAGTGGACAATCCCTCCAGGACCTAAGTACCTCATATGAGGTCACAGCTCCTGCGTCACAGTAGCACCACAGTGGGGAGTAACCTCCCTGGACATGAGCCTTGGGGAAGTACGTGAAGACTCATCCAAACCATAACCCTCCCGCTGAGGATATGTGGACACCCCAAGGGCACCCTTGTCTCTTTCAGTGGCGTGGACCTGAACTGCACACACCTAACCCCATGGCAAGAGCAGGGGAATGCTGGAGAGATATGGGGCCGAGGAGGTGCCCCAGGGCCTGACAAAGTGTGCCAAGTGGTTTCCGTTCTAAGACTACCATCCTCTGGCCAGACTTCCCTTCCTGGACCTCAGGTTCCCATCCCTATCTGTATAGCATGGGGCTTGGAATTAACGGCACACAGGGCCTTTCAAATCAGCATGTCCTGACACTTCACTGAAGAGTATGTGTGAGCGACTGGCAATAGAGATGATTGACACCATTGGACACTGGGGGAAAGCAAATTAAAACCACAGGGAGACATACACATGCACACCCGTGGAAAACAATGATCACTTTCCACTTTTTATTTCGGTTCACAAAAGGCAGGGTCTATTTAATTGTTTACAGAGGATTGGATGAGGGGGGCTTCCCCGAGGCAGCCTAGGAATAAATAGAACATTAGCAATTGTTTAAATAATAAGAGATCACACTGGCATTCTCCTAGTACTTCAGTAACATAGTCCTATACCATCGCTTCTCCCCACACTGCATCGTGGGCCAACGTCTTCTTAGAGCAAGCAACTGGCTTCTGGGTCAGGAAGGTCATGGAATACCACTTGACACGGAGCTATCTGTGTCGGTCTGAGGAGCCGTGCATGGTCGTCCACCAGGAGGCTTCTATCTTTTCTCCTGAGAGACACAAGCTACAGAGCAGAGCCACCTGCAGGCAGAGACCTCACAGCTGTGGTGAGGTTCTTACCATCATCAGCCATAGCAGAAAGGGAGAGGTGGGCAAGAGAGGACCTTGACACATCGCCAGGGACTTCCTGGCAAAAAACACAAAGATCCAAACAGATTTCTTGACACCATTTTGTCCGTACAAGTTGAACTTGAGGAATCCTGGGCATCTCTTTGGACCTGGCAGCTCTCTTTGTACAGATCTTACAATAAAAGAACAATCTCTCTGCCTTTCCTGGCCCCACTGCAGGTTCAAAGCATGTCCCAAGAGCTAGTTTCTTGCTGGGGAGACAAGAGCTGAACCGCTGTCACAGCAAGGGTAGGGGTTAACCCGTGGCCACAGGCACTGGGTCCAACGAGCTGTGCTTACCATTGGATTGATGACATTCACAAGTAAACAGACCCAAGAGTGCTGAAGATAAGTTCCCCCACAAAATCTCAGGCAATTGGGTTGGAGAGATGGCTCAGGGGTTAAAAGCACTGGCTTCTCTTCCAGAGGGCCCAAGTTCAACTCCCAGCACCCACATGGGTACTTACAACTACTTATAACTCCAGTTCCAGGTGTCCAGTCACAGGCAAAACACCAATGCATATAAAAATAAATAAATCATTAAAAAAAAAAAAACCTCAGGCAACAAATGTGCACAGCATCACTGGTCGTGGTCCCAAAGTGGAAGCAATTGAAGTTGCCACCTACCAGTGAACAGAGACCAAAACTACACACATCCCTAGAGTAGGTGCAGCTTAGTCACAGAGAGTGCAAAATACTGCTGCAGGCATCGACACAGGTAAAATTCCAAATCTGGACACAAGGTGAAGAAAACCAATCATGCTGAACAAAATAAAATGAATATTTACATAAAATATCCAGAATAAGCAAGTACATTCACACAAAAAAAAAGAGTAGGCGCGTCCTTGGGTTACAGCTATAAAAAGAATATGAAATCTCACTTTGGAGAAATATTCTAGAATCAAAATAAGAGATAAAGTAGTAAGTAATATTTGTACATTACAATAATGTGCTAAAACCCATCGATCTATACTCTTTAACAAGGCAAAGAATATATCAGGATTTTTATAATGGCCTATGTAATGCTGGTTGCAAAATAAACAGTAAAATGAACATGTATCATTTAAACTTGAGGGGTTTTATATGGGACACTGCAAATCTCACATAAAACACTAGAAAGGATTCTGGTAAGGCGCAGGACGTCTACTAGCCAGAATGAAGTTTTAAACACAAACAATAGGGATCACTCAGGAACCAGGGGTCAAAACCCATCACTCCCAAGCAGATTTTGCAAAAATTCGATACATCCCATAGCTTCTTTCCAGCCCTTGTATTATAAAACCATGAGACCCAAACTTACTTCCTAAGTTTTCATTGTTCGTAGGGCCTTTTCATACTGCAGACCAAACTGTCCTTTATCTAGAAAAGGGAGTCTACATGGGTAAAACTATTTTCCCAATAATGCTAAAATGATATCGGCGCTAACACGCAGCGTGCTCATCAGTGCTCTTTGCAAATGAGTCCATAAGTATTTTCAGTGCCTCTGTTTAAAGTTCCATTGGTGAATATTAATAGTTTTAGCCCATATAAACCAAAGCTCTTTGAGTCATTTCAGTAAGTTTTAAGTACATGGAGGGAGGAACAGTCACATCTTAAAACAATGTTGAGTAAGAAGGAAGACACAGAACACAGCCTATGTATTAGAGCTGCCTAAACACAAGTTAGGCTCTTTGTTAGAGCATTAAAAAAAAGGCCCCATTGATTAACTGCATAGCCTTCCGTGAAGGAGGAAGGCATAGCACTGAGAAACCCCATTCAAAGAGAGCAGAACAGGAGAAAGGCCTGACAAAGACAATGACTGCTATGAACTGCAGCGTGTGCTGAATTCAGCCCTCTGCACTAGAATCCCATGGCCTTCCCCAAAGGAAAACACTATCAGTGACTGGTGATGCTGTAGCTGCCGGTGACCATGACAACAGTGACACCAAAGACATCTTGCTCCTGGATTTCTGGCATCATCACCTTCCTGAAGATGCCCCATCCTGAAGGATTTTCTCCAACAACCAAAGTGAGAAGTCACAAACAACCTAGCTTGTTGATAAAGGGCAGGGAGGAAAACGAGACTTGGCAGAGACAGACCCAAAGAGTCCAGAGTCGGAGTCAAACATTTCCGGGGATGTTTGATGATTCATCAGATGGCTTGATGAATAAAGTGCTTTACAACAAGCACAAGGACCTGAGTTTGAACCCTAGAAAAAGCCACATATACAGGCACGTTCTTTAGAAACCTATCTGAGCAGTGGGAAGAGAGAGACAGGTGGGACCACTCGCCAGCCAGCTTCACCTGCTCTAGCATGAGGTCTAGGCCAATGAGAGACCCTGTCTCCAGAACAAAAAATGATGACAGTTCCTGAGGAATGACACCTGATATTAACCTCTGGCTTTGACTTGTATGTGCAGATGGCTACTTTACGCAGGCCATTGGTGGCTCTATGAGAACACCATCCTAGCCATATGGTTTCTTGCTTCCCCGGGGTCACTGCTTGCCATCACTCAAGAGTGAAGGTGGTCGCTGTTTGGCAGCTGTCCTCAGTGGAGCATTGCTACAAGCCATGCATCACACTCTGACAGGCCAAGGACTGAGGGACCCTGCCACACAGAACCCCCTCGCAAGTAGGCAGGCCATCCTAATGGGTTTCTCTTCTCCTGAATTCCATACATAACCTTCCAGGCTCCCCTCATGTTCCTCCCCTGTTTAGAAAGCCTTTGTGTCTTCTGCTGTGTTCCTTTTCCTTGCCCTTCAATCCCAGCCTTTGGCTGCCCTTCCCCTCCTTTAGGAAGCTTCTAGGCGCACCCCTCCACCCTGATGCCAGCACACTTCTTCTCTGACATGGCCCTTCTTTGGAATCATGACACTAATTTGTAGAACCCAGTGCTAAAAGTGAACCTTTCAAAAATCATCAAGAACCTCAAAATGGCAAGAACAAGAGTGCTGAGCTAAAGCCAAGGCACATGTGCCACATGTGACCACACTGGCACACAGGCCGTCCCTTCAGGCCAATTGCCCTTAAATATGGGGAGAGAAAGGAGCCCTCAACAAGCTGCTTGAGACAAAGCAGGTCAGTGGTGCCTGTGCCAGCAACTTACCCAGAGAGGATATGCTGCCTCAGAGGTGGCTAGGGAAAGAACCCAAAATCTTAGCATCTTCCTTGTGTTATTGCTATATGTGGCTAGAGCACAAAATGCAAAATGACGTTGGAGGTTAAGGAACAAAAAGATTTCCAAATACTCAAAAAACACAGTCAAGTCTCGAAGAATCCTTCCTGAGTACAAATCCAGGTTTCAGATCATAAAGAAGCATCCACTTGACCAGTTCATTGGGGTGGGTGGCTGTGACTCTGGGGCACCTGGAGACTTGGGAGCTCAAGACAGGTATCTCAGGGGCGTGGTGGATGCCAGGAGGGGCTTCCTGTTGTTAGAAAAGGCAAGCCAGTGTGAAGTGCTGGGCAATCTCTCTCCAGTGCAAATTCTTTCCGTCTCTGGTTTCATGAGTCATTGAAGCCTTGCTCCTCAGATGGGAAAAAGGTGAAACCACTTCACTGGGAAAGAGCTGAAAAGCCACAGGCTGGGGTCGGGGGGTGGAAGAAGAGGAGAAGGTAGTGTAGGTGGAAGGGAGGGTGGGTGGGATGAAGGAAAGAAACTATCTAAAAGATTTGATGCCACAAGTTCTGTGGCATTAAGCCCTCCCCCCCCCCACCAGGGTGTTCCTGAGCTAGGAGTTACACAAATGTTTCCTGTCACCCGTGCAAAACACCTGCTCTCAGCATCCTCTGCTCCAAGAATCTAAAAGATGCTGAATCCCATGGTGACAAAACAAAACTCAGACAAGTCAGAGCATGGTCCCCAAGACAAAATATTGCTAGCCATGACTGCAGGCAGACAGCCCTCCACCT
This sequence comes from Alexandromys fortis, assembly GCF_014885135.2. Lineage (NCBI taxonomy): Eukaryota > Metazoa > Chordata > Mammalia > Rodentia > Cricetidae > Alexandromys > Alexandromys fortis. The sequence continues at coordinate 15,983,734 of NW_026067927.1, forward strand.
GCCCAAAGGGAAAAAAGAGGCTGCCAAAATTATACTAGAAGACCAGCAACTCACAACTCTGCCACATCCACAAAGTCAGAAAGAACGAGAGAGGTTTGAAAAAGAGACTGTCTTCTGGTTTTGTTTCCAGCTGAGGGGTGGGATTGGGGGAGGTGAGTCACCTGGAAGAGCAGGACAAGAGGATCCAAAATTCCCTACACCGCTAGAAAACAAAGGCAAAAGCCGTACACAGCCTTCTCTGGGGACCGCTAGAGCAAGGCCTGTTGGTGGACAGGCAGCTGATCAGGAAGGAGAAAGAGAAGAAGCTGCTTGAGGAGGTGAACACGAACCAATGCCAAATCAAAGACCCGGATACCTTAAGATGCCCAGAAGCCATCTTCCTAGCCCTAGAGTTTAAAAGAGTGCTTCCTGAAAAGAAGGGGTTAGGTGTCATCAGGAAGTACATTTTCTATAAACACAGGAGGGAGGGAGGGAGGGAGGCAGGGAGGGAGGAAGGGAGGGAGGAAGGGAGGGAAAAAGAGAGAGAGAGAGAGAGAGAAAAAGAGAGAGAGAGAGAGAGAGAGAGAGAGAGAAAAAGAGAGAGAGAGAGAGAGAGCCTGCAACTAGCCCAACATCTCCAATCAACTCAGAGCAGCAGAAATGAGCAAAGATGTCCTGAAGACAGCACCCACCACCACAGAGTTCTCTTGACCTCCAGAGCAGGGCAGCACCTTGTCACAAACAGCAATCAACCACCATGCAGGGCTTTCTCTTCTCAGCGGAGTCCTATCTAGACCAGCAGCCCCCAACACCATATCCTAAGGTCACTGGAAGCCTCCAGCACAGCACATAACCTGACTTGGTCCAAGCTGCCGACCCCCAACAGGGGGCAGAAAGCTCCATGGCACAGGTGATTCTGTGATAAGGATGCCCACTCCACCAGGGAGGCCACACTCCAGCCAGCAGAGTTTCTTTTGCCTTTTTTCAGCTCAATCCATCATTTGTTCCCCTTATAGCTCCTTAAGGAAACATAACCTATGCTTCCCGAAGTTAAATCTGCTTATTCAAAACAGTGTAGAAACGTCAAATCAGTGTAGAAACGCCATAGGTTGAGGCTTGGGACTGAAAAGTTAAAAAAGAACGACTCTTTGACCAGTCTAGAAGTATTCCTCAAAGATATCCAAGAAACAATGAATCAGACTGCTTTGGCCTTTGCTCCCACTGGGAATCTCGGCCCTGCAGGAGGGCTACCTGCCAAGGGACACCCACCTGATATCTCTCCTGAACTTTGACCTGTGCTGCCTGAAAGGCTTTCTTTATTCAGAGAAGAGCAAAAAAAAAAGTCTTTGACATGCGCTAACATGTCAAAGAGAAATACCCCATTCTTGAACTGGCAGAAATGATGCGAAAACCGGCGTCAGCTTGATCCTAAGCTTCCCCGGGTCCTCAGCCTCTGACTCTGACTCTTAGAGCCAGAATTTAAAACATGAAGCAGGAAGTGGGGCCAAAGCCTGGTTTGCTGTGGAGGCCAAATAAATGGTCAACCATCAAAAGCGACAAAGGCCGCACCACAGTCAATCCAAAAAGCGGGATGTGGACCTCAGAGCATTTCGGTAGACTTCCAAAATAAGAGAAGTTCCAGATGCCTCCACTAGGCCTCCCATCTGACCTGTCAAAAGAGCCAACTGTTTGTTCTGGCATCTACTTGAAGGAGGAACCACCTCTTCTCAGGTTCATAGTTAAACAAAATGATATTCACTATACAAGAGGATGTCGTCCCTGTTCTTGTCAAGCTACATCACCCACATTTTACCCCTAAGGAAAGGACCCAAAACATTTAAGTGACCTCCACAGCCTTTCACACCTTTAGATTTGCATAACAGGGCCTACAAGAATTGAGCAGCAGGTTACCCACTGCCCAGCCCAGAATCAAGAGGATTCCTTGAGTCAGAATACAGTCACAGCTTGGAACCAGCAAAATTAAGAGGCTCTGTAATTGGTTACAGCCCACTGTGTAAGTTGGGATTTCTTAATTTTGCTGAGGCAGAGGGCATCTGTTCTAAATACAGGCCCTTGGACCCCACCTGAGGCAAGCAGCCAAAGCCAGGACCTCTCTGAGCAGCTCAGCTAAAAGCTGTAGACTCTGCTGCCAGGAGCAAACAGTGTAGACTCTAGAAATGCAGGCACAAGACACGAGGATCCCCAGGGCTTACTGGGACGGGGTTCATCAGCCCCTCCTGTCCGTTCATGAGCCCCCATAATTATCAAATGCTCAGCTATCAAGGTCAGGTACTCATTTTTCCAAGTAGTCCAACTTTTTAAAAGAACTTCCCTAACTAAGAGAAAGTTGGTTCAAATGAACAGTGTATACTCATGACCTCATTTAAACCGCCCAATTATCCCAATCGGGACTATTATCACCATATGACAGAAAAGAGGACTGGGGTACAGAGATTTAGATAATGCTTCCAAGATGACCCAGCTAGTAAGTGGCAACGCCACAGAGGGGTCCCCCCAAGAACGCTGAATTTGAAGACTACTTGTGGACCCTGCAGTGGGAACCCAGGCACCCTGGTTCCATCCGGCTCTCCATCTGGCTCACACAGATGAAGTGTGCTTGACGAACCTAAAGAAGTCAATACAGGCACTCTTGTTCAGGTAGGCATGCAGAGGAACGCCATGGAAGTGAATTCCAGACATTAATCTTTGATGCTCACCAGAAGCTCATCACTGCCCTGATTTCCACAGGTGCAGGTGTTTCTAGGTTCAGTTCTTGTCAGTTCACTTCTCCCAATATGGCGCCTCTGGAACTCCATCAGCTCCTCCTCAGCTCCATCCTCTCTTACCAGCAGACACGACCAACAGCATCAGTGGCAGATCAATGATATCAACTTACCAACTCCAGGATTCATTTATTAGTCATGGTTTTCCTGCTCAGAGGTCACCAGGCCGCATTCTGTGCTTCCTCAAAGCCACAAATCTGATATTATCTAGAAATAATGGAAGAGGAAAGCAATCATCAGTCCCAAGGTTTCCTTACTTTGCTTTGGTCAAATGACTCCTGGGGTCCCTCAGCCTTTCACTGCTTTTGTTTTTTGTTTCATAGTAGGAGGTTCATAGACCAGGCAGATTACAGATCATGCAAAAACAAAGCTTATCAGGTCAGGAATTGGTCCTGAGATTGAGAAGCCCAACACAGAGACCTGTGCTTCTCCTTACATCCTGATGGTCATTCCTTGAGTCTCATTGCTATAGAGACCCACCCAGCATGTGATGTGGGATTCCCCTCTGTATGCTGTGAATATCATTGGTGAATAAAGAAACTGCTTTGGGCCAATAGCAGAACTATAGGGAGCCACTACGTGGGTGCTAGGGATCAAACCTGGGTACTCTGAAAAAGCGGCCAGCGCTCTTCACTTGTGTGCCATCTCTCCAGCCTGCAGCCCCATTTTAAAAAGGAGTTCAGTGTCGCAAAGATAAGCTCCCTGCCGCTCAGCACTGTGGAACTTTACCTTCACCAAGTGCTGTCCTTGTCTGATGTTTGCCCCTCTCCAGTCATTTCTTACAGCTAGGGGACTGCCATGTAACCAGAGCTGATGTAGGTGGGTCTTCTATCTATCTGTTGCTTTCATTGGTTAATTAATAAAGAAAACTGCTTGGCCTGATAGGTCAGAACATAGGTAGGCAGGGAAGACAGAACAGAATTGTGGGAGAGAGAAGGCAGTGAGGCAGACATCATGCTTCTCCTACCCAAGACAGATGATGGTTAGAATCTTCCCGGTAAGCCACCACTTCGTGGTGCTACAGAGATTATTATTGGGGGGGGGGGGGGTTTCGAGACAGGGTTTCTCTGTAGCTTTGGTGCCTGTCCCGGAGCTAGCTCTAGTAGACCAGGCTGGCCTCGAACTCCCAGAGATCCACCTGCCGCTGCCTCCCGAGTGCTGGGATTAAAGGTGTGCGCTGCCACCACCCGGCTTACAGAGATTATTAAAAATGGGTTAATTAAGATGTGAGAATTAGCCAATACAAGGCTGGAACTAATGGGCCAGGCAGTGTTTAAATGAATACAATTTGTGTGTTGTTATTTCGGGTGCAAAGCTAGCGATGCGGGAGCAGGGCAGGACGAAAAGCAGGCCTGCTTGCCTCCTCACTACACAGAACCAAGATAGCTTGCAGTCTGGTGCATGTTGATATTTAACAGGCACTGCAACCCCTGTTGTTATCTGGATTCTCTTGAGGGATCTTTCTGGGAAGGCAGCAATCTCTCCTGGACTGGCTGCTTCCTCCCTATCTCTGAGCACAGGCGGCTTTGGAAATGCCTACCTCAGGGCCTTCCTCTGCATTGGGAGGAGGTTGTGTTCCTGTGATCTGATCCCTTGGGGATGATGGAAGCTCCCAAGGCAGGGGTCCAGGGCCCTTGCTAGTCTAAAGAGAAGCACCTTAGCTCAGGACGGTTTGGAATCACTCTGTATCTAACAACAGGCTAGAAAGGATGATCCCCACTGCACGGTGGTCCGCCCACGCAGTGAGTGTGTCAAGATCACACAGCCAGTTGGAGAATGAGATAGCAGCTAGGCCTATGTCCTTCTTCTTCTTTAGACCCTTCTCCTTCCATATCTCAAACAGCAGGCTGTGCAGAGAAGATCCCACTGTGCTTCTACCATGAGAGGAACCACCTTAGTGCTGCGGTTATTCCCAGAGAGCATGCTGCTACCAGGGCTAGCAATTCCTATCAAGAGGGAGAGGACTAGAAACCAGAGAAACACTAGCTGATACCAGGGTGCTCTCTGCTGGCTAGCTCCTCAACAAGTCAAATCTTGGGTACAAGGCATGTGAGATTTCCCTCCTGTGTGATCAGATTTTTGTCAGCATGACAGGTGCTGAGGTCATCTGGGAAAAGGGAACCTCAGTTGAGAAAATGCTTCTAGCAGACTGGCCTGTAGGCCAGCCTATGGGGCACTTTCTTTATTGATGATTGATGCCGGGAGGGTCAGCCCATTGTGCGTGGTGCCATCCCCGGGCAAGGTGGTCCTGGGTTGTACAAGAAAGCAGGTTGAGCAAGTCATAAGGATCAAGCCAGTAAGCTGCACTCCTCCATGACCTCCACTTCAGTTCCTGCCTTGAGTTCCTTCTCTGATGTCCGTCAAAGGTGGATGGTAATTAGGGTGTGTAAGCCAAATAAACCCTCTCCTTTCCCAGGGTCATGGCATTCATCACAGCACTAGAAACCAAGCCAAGAGACCACCTAGCTCACTATGTGCCTCTCCACTTCCAGAGTTTTTCTCTCTCCCTGCCACGCCTCTCTTTTAGGCCAGGTCTCTGTCAGGTGTAATTCCTACAATGTCCCCAAGCACTTATACCTCAACACCACCAATGAATTGGTTCCACGAATCCCACATTGTCTAGACGTGGTACCTTAACACGTGGAAGACATCCCTTCTGCTTCCACTGCAGGGGCTTCTGCAAGACCCTTCCTTAACTCTGATAAGGAAGCGATCCTGGGGAGGCTGGAAAGGCATCAAGGGGATGCACCTGAAGACACTTCTCAGAGGTTCGGGTGAGGTGGGGAGAAGGGATGTGAGCCCCATAGGCAATAGCATTGGCGGGGCCCAAGTGGGGTAAGGAGGAGAATTTAAGAGCAAAGTCAACAGGGGCTCCAGAGAGTCCACGGGACAGGGCGTGGTAGGTGTGCTCTGACCACAGTGAGGTCAAGGCTGAGAACAGGATAGGGATATGATTTTTTTAAGGGGGAAAGGCAAGAAGATGACTCAGTGTGTTAAAGCACTTGCCACACAAGCTTGGTGACCCAAGTTCAAGCCCGGAACCTTCAGTGGAAGGAGAAAGCTGACTCCTACAAACCATCCCTAACCATGCGTGCTGCGGCCTGCTTTTATCTGTGCATGTGCACACACACACACACACACTACAGTTTGTTTTTTTTTAAAAAAAAAAAAAATCAATGATGAAGGAAGTGAATGGGGCAGCTCCCTGCCAGGCCATCCTAGTCCCCCGCTAGGGCTGAGAACCTGGAGCTGAGCCTCTGCACCTCCAAGCCTGGACCGCTGGAAACTAGCTAGACGTGCAAGCTTTCAGGGTGGGGAGCGAGCCCAGTGGGTAAAATACAAGCATGGGGACCTGTGCTTGGATCCCCAACACACATATAAAAGTCACAGGCATGGTGGTCTAAGTCTGTAACCCTAGAACTGAGGAAACCCAGTCAGTGAGCTTGAGATTCAGTGAGAGAAGCTTCCTCGGAAGCAAGGTAGTGATTGAGGAAGATGTCGGCCGTTGACCTCTGACCTACACACGCACGACTTCCACTCTCAGGGCCCAACCGAAACCTGAGTTAGATTCCACGTTTCTACTGATTATCCAGGAGATTCCTGTGCCCGTGAAAGTTTGAAGAATTTCTGTCCTCGTTACAAAAAAGGGCATTTCCAAGAGGCCGGTTGTGTGCTATACTAAGGGTTAAAAGATGCAGGCATCAAGGCCCAGAGTGAAAGGAAGCATCATACGAGTGCCCTGGCTTCCCATGCCCATGCTGACGGTCCTTTCCTCCGCAGCCCCAGAGCTGGGACCAGGGACAGGATATCCTAAGTGGTGCCAGGGGCGCAGTGGAGTCTTGGAAATTCTCTGCACTCTTATCTTGTGCCCCTCAGGAAGCCCAAAGAGCCCGTGGGACCCTATATAACTCAGGGCAGACCCATGTGGTCTCAGTTAAGTACAGTCTCCCACCTGGGCTCACGCTATGAAACCCCGCTGACACGTGGGAATCGGCGTGGGTGTGGAATGTGGAAGGCTGCCGCAGCCGGCTGGATTTGTGCCGGTGGGCTAGGTTCCAGTGGCCAGTAAGAGACGTAAGGAACAAGATGGGTGGGTGGGATTAAAGACTAAAGGCAGAAAAGGAATCGGTGTGGCCTGACGCACCAGATTGAGGGCCCGGCAGCAATGAGAGCTAAAGGTCTGGATGGGACGGCGGCTTAGAGAAAACAGAGAGCCGACTCACACTCTGGGCTTCTTAAGGGGCCTTGGGGAGCCATGGAAAATGTTTGGTTTGGGGATGTGGGGAGCCTGGGCCTTAGAATGCCCTTCTGGTGTTGGTTATGTCCTTTATTGGATGTCAGGCGATGGCACAAGAGGAGATAGGCTCCTGGAGGCTCTCAGAGGCTCAGCTCAGAGCTCATCTCCGTCTCACCAGCTTTGGCCTCCGAAAAGGACCCAGCAGGTGACTACTATTTCAGAGGGAAGTCAACCTTTAGGCCAGGGGTAGTCTGTAACCAGATTTGAAAAGAAAACCAAACCACCCTCTCTGGACCGCAAGCCCGTGTGACATGGTAAGAGGGCTTGGTGACAGAAAAATCCTCCTAAGAATACAGGAGAAGAAACTGCCTGTGACCATGCATGCTACATACCTGGTATTCAGCAGGTGCACAAAGCCACGATGGCTCCTCTCTATTCGGACCCTTCCCTTCCCAGACATGGCTTCAGGGACTTTGCGACATCGTGGTACTCTCTGTGCCCCTCAAGTTTCTTCTTGCCCCTTGTTAATGATAACGTTGGTTGAGTGCCTTTTCTTATCACAGCCCTAGACACAGGAGCCCATCTCACCCTGCAGGGAGGCTTTGGTGTCGGCGTTTTCCCACTTTAGAAGTAAGAAACACAAAGCCAATCCTATAGGGTACTAGAGAGGTAGAAGGGGGACCCGAAGTTCAGTGTTTTTATTGGTCCTAAAGAAAGTTAGAGGCTAGCCAGTCATATAGACTTTGCCTCAAAAAAAGGGGGGGAAGGAAGAAGAAAGGAAGGAAAAGAAAAGGAAAGGAACAGAAAGGGAAGGGAAGGGAAGGGAAGGGAAGGAAAGGAAAGGAAAGGAAAGGAAAGGAAAGGAAAGGAAAGGAAAGGAAAGGAAAGGAAAGGAAAGGAAAAGAAAGGAAAGGAAAAGAGAAAGCTCACAGGCACAAAATTTTCTCTTGAGCACAAAGGTCCCTGACTGAACCAGATGTCAGCCTAACCACAACTCTTCTACAGCCTCCAACAGGAGACCACTCAAAATTCTGTGACCCTCGGGGGTACCCTTTCTCCCTCCATAATTCATCCTCAGATAGTTGTGGGACAAATGTTTGCGTCTTCTTCTTTAACCAACAGGCCCACATCACCAAAAGTCAGTGAGCTATAACCACGTGCACGCCTGTCTCCCCCTGAACCTCAAGCAGCCCCACCTTCCAGCCCCTCACTCGCATGAGCCTCAGACAGCTTTCCCCTAAGCTCTCTCCATTGAGGCACCAAGTTCATGCCATCCAGAAGTTCATCATGGCTGAGCGTCTCCAGCTCATAGGAACCCTAGGTTGTGATAGGATCCTGTGGGATGGGAATATTCTCAGTGTCTCTTACCAAGTCTTAGAAGATACAGGGTTTATCTCTTTCCCAAGCCAGCATCCCTAACCAGCTCCCCTATTCTGCTCATGAGTCCCTTGACCTGCCTCTCTTCAACTGTCTTCTTACCGTTACCCTCTCTGCTCTCACCCGCCTCCTAACTGCCTCTTAGATTGTTCACTCCTGGGCATTCCGACAAACCAACTGCTCATGCTGCCCTCCAGTGGCTCAGGCCAGTCCCTCCCTATTGAGGCATGATCATTCTCTGCACTTTCTTAGGAGTTATTTTCCAGGATATGTGCGTCCCAGTGAACCACAGACTCTTTAGACACAGGAACTGTCTAAACTTCCCATCCCCACAACACTGGTCCCAATAACTGCGACCCCAAATTACTAAATGTATTCCAAGTATGGTTGGAATGGATATGAATTGAAACAAAGAATTAGTTCAGTCAGGAAGGATTTTGGTTCATAGGGTCATTTAGGTTTTCAAAGTTAACAAGGAAGTACTTCTTAACACAGACTCTTACCAAATTACTCACCCAACAGGGTTCTCTGGAGGAACAGAACATGTATGGGGACTTATTAGATTGGGTTACATGGCAGGAAATCAGTAGTCAACAGTGCTCCAATAAAGAAGCTAAGAACATGGTCAGTTCAAGTCCCGGTCAGAGTACTAAAACAGCCTAGAAAAGTCGCTGATATATTGAGTCCATGTTGAAAGACCCAGAAGCAGAGTCTGAAGTCAGCGGAGGATAGCATGGACTCAGAAGGAAGAGTGCTTCAATCTGAAGGTGGTGGCGCACGCCTCAGCACTCAGGAGGCAGAAGCAGGTGGATCTCTGTTCAGAGCCAGCTGTCTGCACAGGGAACTCCAGAATAACATGGGGCTACAAAGAGAGACCCTGTTTCAAAAAAACAGCAACAAAAAAATTAAAAAAGGAACGGGAGAGGGAGAGAAGAAGGAAGGAAAAAAGAAAGAAAGGAAGGAAGGAAGGAAGGAAGGAAGGAAGGAAGGAAGGAAGGAGGTCTCACTCAGCCTGCTTCTATCTCCCAAAAGTGCTGTAAATTTTTTCCATTTTAGGTTTTTTCTTTTCTATACGGGGAATTAAACTCAGTTTTGCATATGCTTGGCAAGTTCCCCACACTGAGACTCACTCAGTCTTTTTTGTTGTTGTTTGGAGAGTTCTCACAGTTTGTTCTGGCTGGCTTTGAATTCAGTCCATGGGGCTCACACAGGCCTTAAGTTTGTGGGGCTTCTGCCCTAGCCTCCTGAGTAGGTGGAATTACGGGGTCCAGTGATTTTTCTCTTTTTAAATCATCTAACCGTCTCTATGGTTCTTCTACCCAAGGCTTCCTTTATATTAACACTACATGCTATTTGTATTTTAAAAGGGTGTGTGTGTGTGTGTGTGAGAGAGAGAGAGAGAGAGAGAGAGGAGAGAGAGAGAGAGAGAGAGAGAGAGAGGGGGGAGAGAGAGAGAGAGAGAGAGAGAGAGAGAGAGAGAGAGAGAGGCTCTACTACTGTGTACTTTGGCAGTACTTTTGACTATTAAGAATCCTAGGGATACCACCACATCATCTGACAAAGGGAAGAATTTATAACCATCCTTAAGACTCTGACTTTTCTAGTCTGATTACACTGTTAACTATGATCCTGTTAGCAGGCATATGTGATGCTTTGAATGAGAAATGTCCTCCAAAGGCTCATGTCTTTGCACCCATGGTCCCTGGTTGGTGGCACTTTGGGCCACCTTAGGAGGTACACCTCACTGGAGGTGAACTTGGAAAGTTTATGGTCCTCCCCCACTTCCAGTTTGAGCTCTTTAGTTTGTTTACAGTTGAAGATGTGTTCTCGGAGCTTCCTGCTCCAGCTGCCAGCTGCCATGTCTCTCTGACATTGCAGGCTCTCCCTCCTCTTTTCTGGACGTCATCATTTCTGATCATAGTGTTTTATCATTGCGGAGGGAAGCATGGTGGGAAGCAGGCAGACATAGTACTGGAAAAGGAGCTTGAGAGCTCTACACCTGGACCCACAAGCAGCAGGAAGAGAGAGACCTTGACTTAAGCATTTGAAGCCTCAAGGACCACCCCCAATGACAAACTTCCTCTAGCAAGGCCACACCTACTCCAATAAGGCCACACCTACATAGTGCTACTCCCTATGGGCCTGTAGGAGCCATTTTCATTCAAACCCCACTCGTGGCTAAGCAGCTTCTCTCTTTGCTTGCTGTGTAAGCAGCAGATGGATGCTTCCACCCCTTCCACCCCGTGGCTCAGCAATGCCCAGAGTCTCCGCCTCTTTTGCCTTGAGTTGATAGAAGAGGAAAGGGTCCCTGCAGGAGACTCCTACTCTTCTTCCCTCTACCTCTTTAGGCCTGGCTCAGATGGACACATATTATCCACTCATGATCCAGAGTGGTAACTCTAAGCCCCAAACATCGGTGGGCATAGCTGTCTCTGCCATACCAACGCCAAGCAAAGAAGCAGCAGATGGAGGAGGATGGCCATGCACGTGTGGAGAAGGTCAGATGAAATTACAGCAGCACAAGCAAGCCCTCCTGGCACGGTGAGATCAGCAGGTTTGACTGGTCCCAGCTGCCACAGTCACGCACAGGCCTTGTACAGAACATCACCTTTTTGTCGCAGTTACTTTTTTATGGCTGTGATAGAACATCACAACAAAAGCAACTTGTGGAAGGAAGGGTTTGTCTGGGCTCACAGCTCCAGAGGGATACAAGTCCATCACGGCAGGGAGGTGTGACAACAAGCCGCAGGTGTGGCTGCAGGAACAGAGGAAGCTCAGAGCTCACGTCCTCATCCACAAACACAAAGCAGAGAAAGCAAACTGGAAGTAGGGGGCACTTTAAGTCTCAAAGCCCTCCCCCAAGTGATGTACCTTCCTCCAGCAAGGCTGTACTAACTTAATCCTCCCAGACAGCGCCACCAACTGGAGACCAGGTGTTCAAATGCCCAAGAGTCTGGGGGTTATATCTCGTTCAGATTATGCTCACCACCCCACGGGGTTACACACTGCTGAGATCCCAGCCTCAGGACATAGTCAGACCAGCTTCCTGGGACATTTTATCTAGATTGAGAGTCAAGCACTGTCAAGCAGTCTAATGTTTGTATCTGCAGAATCACTGTGGTCGGCTCCACAGCTGTAACGGATACCAAAGCCCCCTTTACCTAGTGGCAATAGCATTTCATACTGCTCACACATAGCTTTCTATGCCCGAGTTGCCCCTAGATCATCACGGACCTGTCGTGGTAAGAGTACCATGTAAATAAACGTGAGGATGCATTGTTTAGGAAACAGAAAGGCCATTTTCAGTGCAAACCCCAGCTTTGCTTCTAAAGCCTTGCAACCCATGATTGGTTGAATCCCAGGTGCAAAACCCATGGTTACAGAGGGCTGGCAGCATGAACACTTTCTTACATTTCTTAAGATTTTTTTTTCCATCACAAATCTTATCCTTTAATTTTTTGTAGAAACAGAGACCCAAGTAAATGGATTGCTACTTTTGGTACAACTATAACACCACCGGCCGTGAAGCGAAGTGTTGGCAAGATTATCATTCATGAAGATTACCACAGAGAAAGGAATGAAAATGACATTGCTCTAGCCCAACTCACTACCCGCGTAGAGTTTTCAAACGTGGTTCAGAGAGTCTGCCTCCCAGATGCATCTATGAAACTGCCACCGAAAACAAGTGTGTTCTTAGAGAAGCTAAATAAGAAGGAGAACCCAAAGAAAAACATATAGGCATCCTCCTGAATATTAACCTTCATCAGGCGATGAAAGGAGACAGAGACAGAGACCCACATTAGAGCACCGGACTGAAATCTCAAGGTCCAAATCAGGAGCAGAAGGAGAGAGAGCACAAGCAAGGAACTCAGGACCGCGAGGGGTGCACCCACACACTGAGACAATGGGGATGTTCTACCGGGAACTCACCAAGGCCAGCTGGCCTGGGTCTGAAAAAGACTGGGTTAAAACCGGTCTCACTGAACATAGCGGACAATGAGGACTACTGAAACCTCAAGAACAATGGCAATGGGTTTTTGATCCTACTGCTCATATTGGCTTTGTGGGAGCCTAGGCAGTTTGGATGCTCACCTTACTAGACCTGGATGGAGGTGGGTGGTCCTTGGACTTCCTGCAGGGCAGGGAACCCTGATTGCTCTTTGGGCTGAGGAGGAAGGGGGACTTGATTGGGGGAGGGGGAGGGAAAAGGGAGGCGGCGGAGGGGAAGAGACAGAAATCTTTAATAAAAAAAAAAAAGTTCATGACTACCACCACCGCCTCCAAAATTACAAATAAAAGTAAATCTGACCTAAGATTCTTTCCACTCTGTGGTGTGTGAATATGGTGTCCCCATAGGTTCCTGTGTTTGAACACTCAGATAGTAGTGCATTGGGGAGGCTGTGGAACCATTAGGAGGTACACAGGGAAGGAGGAGGCCACTGGGCTCTCGCTCTCTCTCTTCCTCCCTTCCTCATCCCTCTCCCTCTCCTCCCTCTCTCTCTCTCCCCATCTGCCAGCTGGGCCCCATGATCCTGCCGCCTTGCCTTCCTTGTCATGAGAGGCTCTCTCCCTCTGGAATAATTGTAATCCAAAAGCAAACCCATTCTTCTCTAAGTTGCTTTTTGTTAGGGTATTCCATCACAGTAATGGCAAAGTGACTTACACACCCACCCTGAATCACAGAGGGCCCCCACTTGCTAAACACAGACAGAAATGATCCATTACTATAACTTTGTTATCTGAAATACACAAACAGGTCATTCTGGGTTTTGTTCTATTTTATTAATTACAAAGTCATATCTCATAAAGACCTGCCAAACAGTTATCAACGAGTGGGGATGTAAAAAAATACAAAAAAAAGAAAAAAGAAAAGCCCCAAGCCATATACTCAAAGCCTGGGAGTACAGCCAGCCAACCATAGCTGAAGTAGAGGGAGGCAGGTGTTGGAGATGTCTGGCACTGTGAGGTCACATGGTCTGATCGCTTTGGTTCTTCCCTGGCAGGGCCGTACCCCACAACCTTCAATACAAGAGCTGGTATACTGTGGCACTTTCCCTGGAGCCTGTGACCAGGTACTGACTATCCGAGGATATGTCACAACACAGGATGTCATAGCTCTCCTCTGTCTAGGAAAGAAAGGTAAGGACCATGAATGGCTGGGGCTTGAGTCAGACGGGAGGACTTCACGTTTCAAGGTCTATGTAGACTCAAGGCTTCACTGGGTCATGGACAAAGCTCAAAGTGAAGACCATAGGTTCACAGGATCAGTCCTTAATCCCTGCCATCTCAGTGGTATCTTCCAGTTCTCTCTGGGACCCATCAAGTAGGGATCTGGGGCCACCAGCGCTGAGTGTTTTGGTCCATACACCTCCACCCCTCCCCATCGCCATACCTGGAACAACCTTCGGAGAGAAGGCGCCTCTAAACAATTGATCGTGCTATCCAGCGTGGCCACAAAATAAGTCCCTGGCAAAGGGAAGAACAGAGTGAGAAATCAGAAACTGAGCCTGTGTTCTCATTCCACTGTCTTCAAGTAGACTCGGGAGAGAGCAACTACCTACTCCGCCTCAGTTTCCCTACCTTATAAAAATCAGGCCCATGTCATCTGCTGCCCCCCAGAACCACGGCCAGGACATGGTCATCTATCCCTGATCAAGGGGCCCACGGGATGCGACTACTGCCACTTCTGTCTACCTGGACCTTCAGGCTTCATTCCGTATGGAAGTCCTGTGGTCAAGGGTAGCATAAGGAAAGCGGGGGCAGGGAGGAAGTAGGGACTCATGGGGCCATCTGCCTTCTAACTCACCACAAGAGGCAAACTTGAGGTTGTGGTATTGTGAGTATCTATGGACAAGAGCTTTGTACTTCTCCTCCCGGTGCGCGTGCAGGATGGCAATGTCACTCATCTTCAAGCCCGCCAGCACCCACTCCTCACTGGGGTCGTGGGTAATGCTAAGGATCTGTGGGAAGTTTGCGTCCGCGCTCACAATCACCAGGGCCCTCATTTAAGCGCTGGCCTCAGATTTACACTCAGCATCCCCCTGCCCACACCCAAGCCCCCATCCTAGGGTTGAACTTGGTCCTGAAGGCAACCAAGCAGGCACCTCATGGCATAAGTTGTGTTGCTGAATCTTCTTGTAGCTCCTCATGTCCCATGAATACAGGATGGTATCTTCACCACCGGTCCAGAACTTAAAGCCTGTGATGTCCACGCAGCGGGACCCATAGGGAGGAACTTCATGCTTCCTGGTGGGAAAACAACTGAGGTCTTTAGCAAGGTTTGCTCCCCGGCCCAGAATGTGGAAGAGTTAGGAATGTACGGGGTTAGAAAGTACCTAGCATAGCCCTACTGCCAAGAAGGCATAGTGGGGTCTCATTCTCAAGTCCTTCCCAAGACACCTGAGTGGTTCTGGAGAGAGGTCCTACCTGATCAAGATTTGGTTCTGCACATCCCAAATCTCCACGAATCCTTTGAAAGAAGCCAAGCAGATGTGCGCATCAGAAGAGAGGGCCAAGGAAGAGCATATGGGGCCTGTGGAGGCCATCTGGGCCCTGATTTGGGGTGTGGGAGCCAGGTCCCAGAGAGTAAGAGCCTGGGCTATTCCCCCTGTAATCAGGCTCTGCTCATCAGGGAACAGCTTGCAGGTGAGCACACGGTTCTGAGGGTCCTGGGGAAGAACACACGCTGTCAATATACTTGGCAGTGCTGAGGACAGAGGCCCTGGTTGCCTTCTCTAAACCTCACCTGAAAGTCCAGCTGGGCCTGAGGTGCTCTGTCCGAGGCATGCAACGCGTCTTCATCCCACACCCGGATGTAGCCGGTGCCACATGTGTACACGTGGCGCGGAGCACGGCTAATGGCGATAGCGTTCACTCGCCTCCCATGGTTGAGAGTGCCAACCCTCCAGGAACCGTATGGGGACTTCCGTGTGACTACGGCCTCATCTGGAATCGGAGGCTGGGGAGATGACAGGACCCGTCAACCATGATAGAGGCCCGCTCTGCCCCTACTCCCCAAATTTCTAAGCTTGGTTTAGGGGTCCCCAAATCACATCTCTTGTAGAAGTGACTCTGTGGTTAAAGGTCCTATTTATCAAAATGGCAGAACAAGGAGAGTAGCCTCATGAAGAAGATGCTATCCCAGGTCACCCCAGAGAAGGGAATAGGGGCGTGCAAACCATTTCTCCATCGAGGGGTATGCAAACACACCGCTTCTCCATTGGAGGGTAGGCGGGAAAGAAAGATGATGTCTAGGTGATAAAAACATAACCTTAAGCTACTTACAATGGCTTTGAGGAATGACCAGACTTCTTTGTTGAGCAAGGACGAAGAACAGAACTGGCCTGCAGGGAGATAGCCACACCCACCGGTCATGGACCAAGTGTCGCCGCTTCAGTCACAAAGTCAGAAGAGCTGCTCTCTTACACCAAACCCGGTACCTCACCCACCATCTGGGCTCCAGCTTGGGCTGCCCCCCCTTCCTGACCACACTGTTAGGGCCCTGCACTTACCAGCTGTGCCTCCTGGTTGAGAGCTGTGATGGAGAAGGAAGAGGGAGGAGATGGCATGAAGGGCGGAACTTTGTGTTGAGCCCTCTCTGCCCAGGACAGTCCATCACCCTGCCCAGTTTCGCTCATGACAGCCTTACCCTGAGCTGGTTCCTCCTTCTGGTTCTGCTTCTGAGAACTGCATGTGCTGAAGCCCAGATGTGTCCTGGGCCTGGGGATGCCACCGCTGCTGGGTCATACCGTGCATTTCCTGATAAACGGGGTCCCGCTGCATTGAGGGACATGGGGGCAGCTGGGTCATTCCCTGTGCACTATCCATCTGGTGGTGTTCTTGTTGCCACTGATGAGAAAAAATACCAGAGCTTCCTGGCATCTTCTTTATCGCCTCGGTTTCATCATAAATCCGGAGTATCCTGAATGAGTCCTCTTTTTCTTCACTCATGGTCTTGGGTCAATCAAGTGAATGAACCATCGGGCTCTAGGGACGCAGCAACCAGATTCTGGGTTCCCAGTTCATCCTCATCTCCCGTGCTATGAAAGAGAGCAGAAAAGGGCTGGGAAACAGCTCCATTGCAAGTGCTTATTGCACCAGTATGAGAATCTGAGTGCAGATTCCCAGCCTCCATGTACAAAGCCAAGCATGTATTGGCAGTCCTAGTGCTAGGCCAGTGGAGGCAGGGGACCCCTGGGGCTTCTTGGCCAGCTATACAACCTGAATTGGTAAACTCCAGGCTTAGTGAGAGACCCTGTCTCAAAAAAAAAAATCAATTCATTAAAAATAAGGAGACAGGCCAGAGAGATGGCCCCACAAGCCTGAGAGCCCGACTTCAGTCCTCAAACCTGTGTAAAGGTCCAGATGTGGTAGCACACATCTGTAATCGCAGTACTTCTTTCTACAACAAGATGGGAAGCAGAGACAGAATTATCCAGATGTCTGAAGACCAGCTTCCCTGGAGCACACAGCATAGCAACAGACACAGAGAGACCCTGCCTCAAAATAAGGCGGAAGCAGAGAACCAACTCCTGAGACGCTGTCCTCTGGCCTCCACGTGTGCTCTGTGGTGTGTGCACACTCGTATTCATGTGACAGGCACACACGCTCACCCCAAAAAAGTGGAGATTATTTGAGGAAGACAGCTGACACCAACCTTTGACCCACACACGCACGCACACATGTACACACACTTCCACACACAGGAGCACACACACACACAGAGGGAACAAAGGCAAAAATCAGGTATACTGTGCAGAGTCTGTTTGGAATGTTCTGGAAACGCCTCTTTAGATGTAAAGCCTCAAAAGATCAGCTACCAACTAACTTTGGTGACATGGACTGTGTTTCTGTGTGGTCGAAATGAGACCCATCCTTTAATGTGGACATTCCCATATCAAATGTGGCTCCTCCCCAAATGTGCCCAGACCCTAAGGCAACAGGAAGTCCACAGAGACCCTGGGGTGTCTCATCCAATGACAACGTGGAGGAGCATGGGACCATGCACTCTAATGTAAGACGCTCTGTTTGGGGAGAACAGGAGGCAGAGTGAGAAGACTTGGCCTGGCAGTGACTGATCTGTGCTACACCCTGCCCTGCGACAATGCTAACATGGGAACAGATTCACGTCTGCAGGTTGTGCAGCACTGTAGGAGGCCAGCAGCAAATGATACACGGAGAACAGGGTACTCAGCTGCAGCCTGCACAGGGGAAATGGTGAATTTAAGACAGGCTGGAGCCCTCTTAAGAAAGATTCCACTCCAGTCTATCCAACAGCTAGCCCTAGAAATGTCCCTGGATAGAAACCCCAGGTTTTTCTATTAAGAGGACCTAAGAGAAACCTCAGAGACATGGATAGCCATGGAGGGAGAATCTTCGTTTCAGAAAATGGTTTTGACAGTCAGGTTCACTCAATGGCACCCATGAAAGTCTCCAGCAGGACTTCAGCAGAAAACCAGCAGCCTGACAATGGTTAGTTGTATATTTGGCCCTGAACTAAATCCTTTATATGGAAGGTCTAATTTTTTCCTTGCCACCATATGCTCTATATTTATGGCTGTTGGTTGATTGCTGGTTTGCAGTACAGCAGATCAAGCCCCGGGCCTTCTTTCTACCTGCTAGGCAAGCGCTCTATCACTGAGCTGAAGGCCCAGCCTTTCTGGGCGTTCTGTTTTGAGACAAGATCTTGTTCTGCAGCCCAGCCTGGCTTCAAACTTCTGACTATGGTTCTACCTCAGCATCTCAAAGGCTAGGGAACATTTCATAGATTCATAAGCCAAGCCCAGAGCAAGTGAGCCCCAGGTCCCAGGTCGAGTGGCTAGAAAGAACAGAGCTGCTCCCACTGAGCTCTCCCTGGCTCACTTCTTACCGCCCACTAGAAGGAAGAAGGCAATACCCACCGTAAGAGCCAAGGCAAATACTCTGACCTAGCACCCCCACATTCACAAAGTTGTCCTGTAGACACACTCAGAGATAGACAAAATGACATGCGTGCAAGCTGGAGCAAAACCCAAACACCACAGGGGAAGACTGGTGATGTATATAGCACATCCTCCCAGAGGAAGAGGGCACAGTAGTTAAAATCATCGACACGGACCGTTTCAGGGCATACTATTAGAAGGGGGAGTCACAAAGCTCAGAATAATGTTCAAAATATATTAACTTTGTATAAGAAAGGATGGAAATTAGAATTTATTTTCATGTGTACAAGAGATTAAGAAGAATAGCTGTGTTTTCCAATATAGAAACTGGAAAATGGGAACGAGGAACAGGAGGGAGGAACAGTCACAAGACCCGATACTGCTTTTCCTTCTTTGGGGATATTTCAACCTATGTTAGAAACTCTTGAGCCAGGAGCCAAATTTTCATCTCCCCCAAAGCGCAGCCCAGCCCCCGTGATTCCTAATTAGTTCTGTCATTTGTTCACTTAACACATTTTCTCTGAGAGTCATCAGGCTTCCTTTAACTAAGGACAGCCGGGCTAGTTCAGCCCTGGTGAGAATCAGCAATGGGGTACAGGCCTCTGCACCTAGCAGAATGAGCATTCCAGATAAGTGAGGGCCCTGCTGCAAAGCCCTCCGCATTCCAGATAAGTGAGGGCCCTGCTACAATGTCCTCCTATGGAGGTCGGGTAAAGCCTAAAGACAATGAAATTACTTAACTGGGGCTTCTGACTTCAAGTTAACCAGATTTTCACCATCAAGGTAAGACAAGGCTTTTGAAGGTGCAATTCACGGGGCTTCCCTCTCTTCTCTCCAAGAGTAGGAAATTCTGCACTCACAAATAATCTCGGGCAGGAAACTCACCTCCAAAGTCAGGTTGAAGCCTAGAGATTAAAAGTGGAGGGTGAAGACCCAGCTAGGCTTGGATCCACCCTTCCACACCCAGGGAGGTGAGGAGGGGGAGGAGGGAAGGAGGAGTCCTCTGAGTTAAACACCTGGCCTAACAAATACTGAAGCCCTGGGTGAGAACCCGGTCAGGTGTTTGGATCCTGAAGGGCTGGTCAACATCAGGGTGTGGCCACACAGGTGCTGAGCTCCTGTGTCTCTGAGTGGAGAACAAGGCAGGAATCTCTCCACGTAAGTTCAACAGATAGAGTGAGAAACTTCAGGGGGATAAACCTGTGGTTTCAGATGACCTAGAAGAGCCAGTATCTGGTCAAAAGGCATTTGCGGTTAAATTCTCACCTCCAGATGAATTCCCTTTGCGTTTCAGTAAGCTGAAAATGGGGAGTTAGGGAAAGGGGGTGGCGTTCCCTCTCCTTCTCCCTGGTCTGGCTTTGTGCCTTTCATCTTTTACCCAATTTCGGAAAATTAACCGCTCAAGAAGCTTTGCATTTCTGTGGCTGTCTTGTCTAGGGATTCTTGAATTTGAGCATCCCATGGAGTCCTCCAGAGGGCTCGATGAGAATGCCAGCCACCCCCAGACTTTCTGATTCAAGGGCTCAGGGGTTGAGAATCTGTGCTTCTAAGAGGGTGGTTGGTGATGAAGACGGTGGTTAGGAGAAATGGTTGTGGTAGTGGGGAGGACAGAGAAAAACTGTCAGGGCGATGTCAGGATGAGAGCAGTGATGGAGATGGTCTTGGGGATGGAGGGGAGGGGGGATGGGGATATGGCAGAGGTGAGGTGGGTAGTGATATTATAGATGGGGATGATATTACTGTAGTAGTGGTGGTGGTAATGGTTGTAAAACTGGTTGGTGGTAATGAGAGTGGTAATGCCATTGGAGTTTTGGCGACAACGGTGGCGATGTGGTGGTGGTGATGGTGACAACCGTGGAGACAGGGTAGGGAGCGTACTGATGTTAGGTGCTGCTGCTGCTGTTGGTTGGAGCACTGTGTTTGAGAAGCTCTGTACAACTCTTCCGTCCTCTGGTTCCTTCCCACGGGAGGACAGTTGTGGGTGAGTCTGGATACTTCTCCTCTCGTTCCCGATTCTGCTGCCTGCCTGTCCTCTCTCCTCACTAAATTCTCTACTCTGGTTCCTTCTTCATCCCTTGGTCTTCCTCTTTTGAAGCAAAAACTCTGAAAAAGCTGCTGCTTAGAAGTCCCTTGCTTCCTGTCCCTAAAATCTCGTCTATTCCTCTTGTCCCCCTTCTCGTTGTCCCCAATACTTCTGAAGTTATCTGCCACCTTCATTACCCAGATCCCCTAGCCTGGTATTTAAGATGCATCCACATCTGCTCTCCTCCTGTTTTTCTGTTTCTGCCACACCTGACCCACGGTTTCATGAGCAGCCTGCTCCCCCCTCGGGCTTTGTCCATGCTTGTCCTTCATCTTGGAATGATGTTTCTACTCACTTGTGTGTCAAAGAGATGCCCCCATACACTCTGAGCCAAGTGTGTGCCGTGAGCCAGAAACCAGGCCAAAGCCAAGCCCACATCCTTGAGGAACTCCTGCATAATGGGGGGGGGGGACAGTGCCTGTGGTCAGTGCAGCCCTTGGAGGAAAGAACTTCTAGAAAGGGCCGCTGCATTCCCCATAAAGTGGTGCCCTGTTTATCACAGCCTGTTGCGTAGCCATCCAGGTGGGAGCTTCACATCAATCCCTGTTCTGTTCTGACACGATCCACCTTGTGATGAATTATCATGTATTGATTCTCACAGGAAACACAAGGTGCAGCAAACAGGGCCTAGGTTTGTCCCCAGTTTGGACCCATAAGAATTAATGGGGGGAGGAGGTCAGAATCCCTCAGACTCTTGTCTAAGACCAGAATACAAATCCTAGTCCTGGCGGCTATTTTTAATGTTGTAAGAAGTATTTCATAAGAGTCTTTTTCTATCAAATACTGTAAAACTTGTGTTTAGGACAAGGAACTCAAATCTTCTGTTTGTTTTGTTTTTAAGACAGGGTCTCACTCTATAGTCCTGTTTGGCCTGGAGGACCTTGTACTCAAGAGAGTCACTTGCCTGTTTCCTTAGTGTATACAGAGGCATAGGGTGGGAGGAGCCTAGCGAATCTGGTCAGTTTCAGAGGCTTCTGAAACTTTTTGGCCTGTCTGCTTCCTGAGGGTCTTTTGTTTTCATATTTTGTTTGTTTGTGGTTTTTGTTTGTTTTTGTTTTTTTTTTGAGTCAGGATTTCTATGGATGTAGCCCTGGCCATCCTGGAACTCTCTGTTGACCAGGCTGTCCTGGAACTCTCTCTGTAAACCAGGCTTTCCTGAATTATCTTTTTATTGATTCTCATAGAAAACACACAGTAAACCAAACAGGACCTGGGTTTGTTCCCAACTTGGAACCTTAAGAATTAATGAGGGGGGGTGGGGGTCAGAATTCCAGAGTCTTGTCCAGAACCCTTCAAATATCTTTCAGTAAGAAGGGTAACGATAGCCAGGTGTGGTGGTGCACACCTTTAATCCCAGCACTCAGGAAGCAGAGGCAGGCAAATCTCTGAGTTCAAGACCCAAAATTCCCTAAGGAGACCAGGTTGGCCTCTGCCTACTCAGGGCTGGGATTAAAGGTTTATCTCCCTGCCCTCTAAGACATTTAGGCTGATATTTTAATTCCCCCACCAGGTAAAAAAGTTTTATTTACACGAAGACTCTGCTACAATTTCAGATGAAAGCGAGTGATTCCCTCCCCACTTCATCTCCTCTGCACTGTTTCAAACTCAGTCTCTGAAGAGCTGAGACCAGAGTCCAGCCCACGGGGGAAAGCCACAGATGGTCACCACAGCATTAGAATAAAAATCACATGCACTTCCTGGCTTGGGGTTCTTGCTCTTCCAAGCACACCCTCTTGAGCAAAAGTGATCTTGTCTCGTTGAGGCATTTCTGTTGGAGTGATGATCAAGTTATGCCCCTGGGCTTATTTCTAACAATGTGTGTGGTGTTTTGCCTGCACGTATGTCTACGAACCCTATGTGTGCAGTGTCCAGAGGCCAAAAGAGGGCGTCAGATCCTCTGGCACTGGTGTTAGAGATGGTTGTGAGCATCCATGTGGGTGATGGGAATCAAGACTAAGTCCTCTCTAGAAGAGAGCAGTCAGTGCTCTGAGCCACTGAGCTATCTCTTCACACACACCCCCATATGACTTTTTAAAACATTTGAAAGAGCCTTACTAAGCCATAGGAGTTCCGTCTACATTCTTCATATATGGCCGTGTATGTATGCGTGTGTGTGAGCGTGCGTGCTTCTCCCTCTCATTGCCCTCTTTTCAAATGTCCCAGTTCAGTATGCAGACCTCCCACTCCGTTCCTAGACTATCTCAGTGACTGCCAGTTCCATTCTTAGCAATCCAGCATCCTACTCAAGTGCACAGCAGCCACCCTATCCAGTTTGCTGGTGCCAAATGCCCTCACGCATGCTCCTTCCTCCATCTCCCTACAGCTGCGTGAAGACTAACCCTACGTCCAGCACTTCTGGGTTTGTGATTGCGATCAACTTCAGCTCCTCCTGGAACCTCTGTTTCCTGACACGGAAGCTTCTCTACAGGGTAGCCATGAGAGATGACTGAACAGTTGACAGAGCTTCGTGATCCAGAATCTTTGTCCTCCCTAGAAATCCTGGCCGCAAAGCCACGCTCGCTGGACCATAGGGGACCTCCCCGACACCAGCTCTGCCTCTCTGAGCCCCAAGTGAATATGTGTTTATTTGGAATCTAGCATTGCTAAAGCTCTCACTGATCTAGGGCCCTTGCCCTCTTTCCTCGCCTATCCACTCAAAAGCAAGCCAACTCTTCCTCCAGAAGCAGACGTTTGATTGCACCTCTTCCAGTCTTAGGAAAGCTGTTTATGGTTAGCTCCATTTTCAGATGGGGAAACTGAGGTTCGGGCTAATAGCCTGCAGTGATGAAAAGTTGTAAGACTGGAAAACGATGGTCGTTGTTCAATGCTGTGCTGTCGCCAAATTGTATAGAGTTAAAATGGTGGGTTTCGTGTTGATTATGTATTTTACAAGAAAAAAAAAGCAATAAGGAGTTAAAGGCCTCTAAGTCCCCATACCGTGAGCCTTCTTCCTCTCCAGCCAGTAAACTCCAGGTAGTTTGGCCTGTGGTTTCTTACCTTTGTGACCCTAGGAGGGCCAGTCAGCTGTAGATGGCCCCTGACCAGAGAATATGGGCAAATGAAGTTTGCGGAGGTGAAGGTGTACCCTGGCTGATGGGTCAGCCACCTGTGTGACATTAGAATCAAGGACATTGGCCTACAGACCTTCACTGGAGTCTCCGCTCTCTGGTGGACAAGTGCAGCCCAGCTCAAATCCAATTTCCAGCCATAGGGCCCCTGAGGTTGCTGTGCAGTTTACTAGAGGGCTATTCTCAGAGCATTGCCCCCCTCCACTTCCATCCCTGACTCCAGGACTCCAGGAGCTTCTCTTTCAACACGGTGCCGCCGAGAGAGTCATCTAGACACTTGCTGATGAAAATGTATAAACAATAATATCCACAGGTACCAAACCCTCCTCTCTTCCTAGTACACTGTGTGAACGCCTGCAGTTACAAGTCCAGAGGGCAGAGGGCAGTAAAGAGTAAGCTGAGGTCACAGAATGGGGGGGGGCGCAAAGGAGAAGTGACTTTTGCTCTGAGCAGTGTGGTGGAGGAACCTTCTAGAAGGAAGGGATGGCATTGGGTCAGGCCACTCCTCACTATTCATCTGGTCCTTTGATGTCACAGGGAAGCCCTAACTCTCCCATCCTTCTCAAGTCGCTGGTCAGAGAAGCATATGATGATGGTCCCTCTCACACAAGGTCCTTACTCACTCCCTGAGACTGAACACTTGTGTTCCAAATCCTACTGAGTGGTTTCTGTTCAGAATTCTCCCTTTTCTTCCTAAGGACTTTTGAGCTAAGCTTTGAGCTGTCACAGTCAGGGCCGTGGGGTGACAACCCTCATCACAGCTCTTCCAACTAAGAGCTGTTTCATTACTGGACTTCTTTAAAGGCAATGTGGTGGGCTAACGGGTGTGCTCCCTCTCTGCCACCCCTGCAGCCCTCTGGTCTTGCCATCTTCTCGGTCTCCCGTAGGAGAGAGACCCAGGGGACATTTTGCCACCACCACCTCAGTCCCAACAGCTCCGGCAGCTGTTGAAGGACTTTTCCTCAGGTTCAGAGCAGAGTAAGAGCCTTCGTGTGGCCGAGGGGACCTGATAGCCACACGCGGGTAATTTGGGCACTTGCTCCCCGCCATGCTGGAAGTGCCCAGGCGAGTTG
This sequence comes from Alexandromys fortis, assembly GCF_014885135.2. Classification (NCBI taxonomy): domain Eukaryota; kingdom Metazoa; phylum Chordata; class Mammalia; order Rodentia; family Cricetidae; genus Alexandromys; species Alexandromys fortis. The sequence continues at coordinate 16,008,254 of NW_026067927.1, forward strand.
CGCTGCCTCCATTTGGCAGCAGAAGCGGAAGACAATTCCTAATGGCTGCTGTGCCCTCCCTCCTCCCCGTGGAGGGTACCCAAACCCCCACACAGGGTTCATGTCCCTGTCCCCTTGCACCACGACACCAGCAGCAGGCCGGTACAGCCCTGCGCGAGGCCCTCCAGGAATGGCGGGAACTGTGCAGCTGGTGCATGCAGCTCCCGCCTGCTCTGGGAAGAGTCCTCGGAGGCTCCCGCCTTGGTGACGAATGGGCGGCCCCAGCCCGGGTGTTGGGGTGGGGAGGTAGAGGCTGGAGGACACGCCAGGGTCGTCGACAGAAGAGTTTCTTACCGTGACTGGCTGCGAGTCTCTGGGGGCACCTGGGGGCCGCAGCAGGAGACACTTGGTGCAGTTGAGGAAGGCTTCCTGGAGGCTGGGCTTGGACGGAGGGTGGGTGGGATTTCCGCGCCCGAAAAGGGGTGGGAGCCGCACCTCAGGAACATGGCAGCCATTTGAAGACCCGCCCTGCTGTGGTGGATGAAACTGGAGCAGGAAGTGGCGCCCTGATCTCCACAAACAAAAGAGTAGGCTGATGATTCCCACCTACCCTTCTGGTTCAGGCCTTCGCGGGGAGCCCCCAGGAGGCCTGGAAGGTGCTCCACCTGTGGGGAGCCACCTCATCTGTAGTGTGTGGGACTAAAGGAAGCAGGGAACTTCCCAACCCTGTGGCTGCATGCTTCTCCCCGAAAAGGCCAAGACCGGCTCATCTCCCGTTGTCCGATTCTTGACTAAGCGGAAGGGGTTGGCAGACATTCTGAAATAGAACGGAATGCTCTCCTCGGTTCCCGGTCAGGCCAGACAACAACAGACAAAAGTGGAGAGAATTCATTGTCTTCCCAGAAGCCCTTCTCAGACTCATTGTGCCCAGGTGTTTTCTGAGGGTGACACGTTTGGGCGGGAGGGCAGCCTGTACCCCCGAGACAGATGTTCTGATCCAGACTGAAGGGAAAAGATTGTAACAGATGTCCAGCTGGGCCTAGAGCTCCAGATGAGAAATGTTACAGCGTCGGAACAAGAGTCTCTGGGGCTGAGGCTCCCACGGTCATTGGAAGGCATCACCCAGACTAGGGCAGATGTGGCTGGGGTACCTTCCTGGTGGTAGCTGATCGAGCAGGGCAGGGACAAAAGAGAAGATCTTGACTAGGTACTGTGGGCAAGGCTTCTTGCTGGGAAATTCAACACTCTAGAGAAACTACTGTGTGTGACATATAAACTAGCCCGGGGAATTCCACAGCTTTATCTCTATCTGAAAGCAAGCTGGCTAAGGACCAGATTGGGTTATCCTCTCCTGAGCTGGGCCCTGGACCATAAGAGGTCAATGGGACTTAGTCTCTATCCTGACCAGCTTGCCCTGTTTCATAGATCTATCCTAGCCAGTTTTATGACAACTTGACACAAGCTAGAGTCATCTGAGAGGAGGGAGCCTCAACTGAGAAAATGCTTCCATATGGCCAGGCTGTAGGCAAGTCTGTAGGGCATTTTCTTAACTAGTGATTGATGTGGGAGAACCAAGTCTGCTGTGGGTGGGGCCACTCCTGGGGTGGTGGACCTGAGTTCTATAAGAAAGCAGACGGAGCAAGCCAGTAAGCAGCCCTCCTCCATGGCTTCTGCATCAGCTCCTGTCTCTGGAGTCCTGCCCTGTTTGAGTTCCTGTCCCGACTTCCCTCAGTGATGGACTGTGACCCGCAAGTGTAAATGGAATAAGTCCTTTCCTTCCCCAAATTGTTTTTGGCCATAGTGTTTCATCACGGCAATAGTAACCATAGCTAAGATGAGATCTCAACACAGAAAAACTCCGAAGACATCATGGGGAAGGTCACAAAATCGAGAAAGGGCTGCTGGGGAAAGGAGGTCTCGCTTTTAACAAAGACACTCCCAGGTATCTGGAATAAACACCTGGTCAGTGTTCAGGCTGAGTGGGCCCTAAGAAGTTTCCATTTGCTTTACGGGAGACTTCTTGTCCCATGCCCCTACCCTCCACCCTTCGACATACAGGACATTCTACCAGCCACCACAGAAAATGGAGTATCATCCACTTAGGACCCTGTTGGCCTCAGGAAGATGAGATGCCTGTCCCTGTCAGCCCCTGACTCTCTCAGAGTCAGCTCTGCACACAGGTCAAACCACAGAGATGGGACTGAGATGAGAGGGAACTCCCAAGAAGGTTTGAGAGAACAAGGGGGAAGGTCTGTAAAGGAGGAGAAAGGACAGAGGTTGAGAGGTGATGCTCACGGAGAGAGAAGGTGGGGGAAGGGGAGGCACACGAGGGTGGCCTGAGCATCAGGCCCCTGTAACCTCATGAGAGTCCAGAAGACAACATCTCCAGTTATCTGGTCTCTTCAGAAGGGTTTGTCTGCCTCTTGGGGGATGCTCAGCTATGGATGGGGCAGATGCAGTCTGCTCTCATTAGTGAGCCCTACACGCTTGCTCATTGCCCCCAGGTGCCCTAAAGCCTGGGTCTACTTGATATTTGATTCCAAGCTCCTAAGTCCAAGTGTCTGTTTCAATGAAGTGCGGGTGATGACCCTATCAAGCCTCCATCACGGAGCACTGAAACACTCGAACAGAGGGCAGACGAGAAAAACACAGCTCTCTTCCCCTACAGAGCCTAGCTGCAAACTCTGGACGGTTGCCCCGCATTGGTACTCTCTAAGGATTCTGATTTCTCATGAGATGTCTCCCAGACAAATTTACTCTCCGTGTGACCTTGGCAGCCCATCCCTGGGCCCTCTGCTCTATCAGGCAGGTGTGTGCCCTACAGCATGTGGTCTAAACTTTCCTGGATATGAGGTGATGGGCCACAGGGATTTCCTGTAGAGCCAGGTTTGGGCTATCTAGGAGAGCCTGGCCAGGACTATGGATGTGGGAGAAGTGGGGTCATCCCTAAGATCTGCCTCATAGGTACAGTTTTGTGTTTCTCTAGGGGTCATATCACACAATTTGTAACTCTGCTCCCACTAACCCCATCTTCACCTAGATCCTGAGGGTTAAGGAAGGGATGAAAGAAGGGTGCGGGGCAGAAGGCCACTGAGCAGCAGAGCCCCAGGGGGAAGAGAGGAGGCTGCCTCTGCTGGAAAGTGTCCCCTCCGTGCCCACAGCTTGTAGCCATGTGTGCAAGCATGTTCTGGGCAGGTCCTCCGTCTGTGAGGGTGTTCCGGTTGTTTGTGCAGGGGTGTGAAAACAGACTGTGCTGTGCAGATAGGTGACTGTAAGTGAGACAGAAAGCACACCGGACACACCTTCTCTGTTAGTTATGTGTGTCTTATCCCCAGACCTACCCATGGAGATGTTCAAGTGTGAGCCTTCTATGCATGCATTTGAACGTGCTGGAAGCTTCCCCATGGTCAGAACTCTCCCTTTAGATGAGCAGGCAAGGTAACCTACTTGGGGCAGAAAAACCTAGGGAGGCATCCTGCTGCCCTTGGTGGCTCTGGATTGAGGCAGAGAGCGAGCCTTGTACCTAAAGCACACCCACTGTGTCTGCTCAGAACTGCAGAGGACCATTCTCTACACAGGTAGGAAGACAGTCCAGCAAGGCACAAGGGACGTTTCCCAGGACCCCCAGTTTTCTCCAGCTGCTGGCAGGAACAGAAATCCACGGGACAATCCTGGCTGGAGTCTCCAGAACTCTTCACAGTTGTATTTGGCGACATCCCAGGCAGGGGTCACATGTGGACTCACAAGCCTGCTCCATTCTACAGTGACTGCAACACCAGGCTGTCTTTTTCCAGTATGCCATTTTGTCCCAAGGGCTCTCTACTTTATTTAAATAGGCTACCAAAGACACATGCCATACAATTTCTTAATGCTGGTTATCCTGATTTGAGTGAAAATGAGCCCCATTGGTTCGTATATTTGTAAGCTCAGACTACAGTTGGTGAACTGTTTGAGAAAGATTAGCTGTGCCCTTGTTATATCAGATGTGACACTGGGGTTGGGCTCTGAGGTTTCAAAGGCTCATTCCAGGTCCAGTGTCTCTCCGTCTGCAATCAGGATATAATCCCCGAAAGCATTACTGAAAGCACGCATGCACGCTGCCACTCCCCGCCATAATGGACTAACACAGTAAAACTGTAAGCAAGCCTTCAATTAAACGCTAAAGAGAAAATAAAGAATACGTTACCTTAGTCGTGGTGTCTCCTCACAGCAACAGGGCGGTAATTCCCTCGGAAAGATCCGCACCCAAACAAGAGAACCTGCTGTGAATGCTGTGTGCCCCACTGACTACACAAAGATGTTTTCATGATGTTATGCTTACCAACATGGATTTTTTTTCTTTATACCAATGAGAACAGAGGCTTGGTCTGAAACATTCGTTACCTAAGACATTAGATGTTGCATCTCAACTCAGACTTTCAGCTCTCCCCAGAGTAATTTTACAAAGTATATTTTTGTTTGTTTTTCAAGACAGGATTTCTCTGTGTAGCCCTGGCCATCCTACAACTCGCTCGTAGACCAGGCTGGCCTTGAACTCACAGAGATCTGCCTGTTACTGCCTCAGCCGTCCAAGTGCTAGGACTAAAGGTGTATGCTATCACCACCCGGTGCAAAGTACATCAAACGCCCATTCCAGTGTGCAGTGTAAGCAAGAAATACTAGGACTAAGTTTCCTCAAAAAATCTCACAAGATCATAGAAAGTCAGGTATTGCTTTTTCCACTGTTCTCTTCCCTGTAGAAAACTGCTCCCAAGAGTCCAAAACCTGCTAAGCTACTTCAGCTTAGTGAAGGCCAGGTCTGCACTGCTATCTAAAATTGTCTGCACTGTTTTAACTAAGTCTTATACTTCTTAAGAGTATTTTGGATGTCATCTTTATTTTCTTATAATCCTATGTCCAAATTAAGGAGTAAGTATCCCACTAGAACCTGATTTTCCTCAAACCCTTTGATATTTAAACCCAGGTAATTCCTCGGGCTAACCATAGTCTCAGAAAAAAAATTGATGTATTCTCTCACATTATAGAAAACAAGTCTCAACAACTTTTGAATTTTCTAGATTTATTTGTAAAGACGAATTGCACACTTCAAACAAGCAAAATGCTTAATTTCATTATAGGTATTTCAGTTTTTAAAATTTAATTATTTTTATGCATGCACAGAGACCAGAGAACAACTTGTGTGCGTGAGTTCTGTTCTTCCTACCACATGGGTTCTGGAGATTGAAACTCAGGTCGGGCTTGGCCTTTACCCGCTGAGCCATCGCACTAGCTGTTACACAACTTCCAGATGAAGACATTCTGCAAAGAACTACTGTATGGAAGAAAAACACTGACACCCTGCACTGCCTAATGTTTGTGTTCACAGAATTGATAGCTTCCATGTTGCTGGGTCTCCATTTTATCCTGCTTACTGCTGAACTAAAGACAAACAACCACCAAAAATCCCCATATGGGCATAGGGGAATATGAATCAAGTAAATGGGTTTCTGCTTGTGTGATCTCTCTCCAGTTTCCAGCACAAGAGCTTCTAAAACCTTTGGTTTTCTAGTTGAACTGAGGGGCCATCTTCTGTTACTCCTAAGGTAAGTCTCTTGAAGTCATCGCTTTATGCTAAGCTGACTTATTACGAGACTTCTAGCTAGCTCCAGGACTGGGGCTAGTTGTCAAAGGGGCCGACCATGTGCTAAGAGAGTTGGAACTTTCAGCAACCTCTGTTGACTTCTGAAAGGGAAAACTTCCTAACAGTCAAGGACTTCATCAATCACGAGTACATACTGGAATCGCCATAAAAGCCCTAACAATGGGGCTCAGCGGGATGAGGCACTCCCAACTCTACGTGGGTGAAAGCGCCTGCACGTGAGAACCCTGCGGATCTTGCTCTAAGTATCTCTTCCTGTGGTAGTTCATGTGACGTTCACGTACTCTGTAAATGGTAACTGCAGATTGTCTCTAGGTTCTGTGAGCTACTACAGCAAATTGTGAACCTGACGGTGTTCAGTTTGTAACCAAGTCAGAACTGTAGGACTCATCACCAGTGTCTGGAGACGCAGGAGGGAGTGAGAGGCAGTCCTCTCAGACTGAGCTCATTGCACCAGCAGGATGTGTACTACGAGTAGTGTGTGAACTGATATAAATTGGAGGCCGTCCAGTTGGTGTCTGCAGGCAACCAAACTGGTGTGGAAACCGGATATTTGGTAGTAAGGGTGTTTTGAGTAGAAAAACATTTCCTTTGCTACCCATTAACAGTTGACAACATGGAGAAATACGGTTTCTTGTCTTCTTGGCAGCTTAAGTGATCTTATTAATGGCTTAGATTTTTTTTAATGAGTAAGAGACTTCAAAGAGTATCATAAGAATTCCAACATTTTCATGGAACCCAAGACCACAGAGTTGAAATCCAAAGCAGATACATACCTTTAGGACATAGCCATGTTTATAGAGTTCAGGCACTACAAAACTGGAACTCTAACATGCTATTTTGTTAAATATATTTTATGCTTGTGTGACAGGCGTCTATAGCGAATATAGCATCTATAATCACTGAGGGCTGCATAGTATCGGGGGGATATGCATATCATATGCTCAATGTGACATGCAAAAAAATGTCTTCACTAATTTTTACTCCTTGGGGTACTACTAAAGCAGAGCACTTCTTTAGAACATGATTTTGAAGCACAGCCTATTAATGCCACTGTTGATTTTTAAGTTATCTTTTGTTAAAAGCTGAATACTAGATAGTACACTTTATATCACAAATTTTACAAGGCGTTCCCAGTTTTGTGTGTATGCTTTACATTTCAAACTTATTTGGAATTATTTACAACAAAACACATGGGTTTATTTTTGAATGAGTCATTTGCCAATTTTTTTTTGATCGTTCATCTCTACTTTGGTTCTGATTCTTTTAGAAATATTTTTTTATTTATATTTTACGTATGAGTGCTCTGCATGTATTCCTGCATGCCAGAAGAGGGCATCAGATCCTACTATAGATGGTTGTGAGCCACCATGTGGTTGCTGGGGATTGAACTAGGACCTTTGGAAGAGCAGCCAGTGCTCTTAACTGCTGACCCATCTCTCCAGTCCCTGAATCTGATATTTTTTTAAGACTTCTTCTATCAAACAATTTTTAAAAAATGTTTACCCCACCCTTTTTAAGGGAAGTGTTATGCACTCTTATTGTCAAGAGCAGAAATAATTTCTCTCCACCCCTTTTGCCTGTTTTCTTTGGTTTCCCTCAGTGGAGAATAATTTCCTCTAGTCCTACAAAATAATTATTCCTAGAAATCTACGTTTCCTAATGCTGTTGGATAGGATGTTTTCTTTTATTGTATTTCCTGACTGGTTACTGATATAAAACTAAGTCATTTTAGATATAACTTTCAGCTGCTCGTATAAATCTTGATTAAAAATAGAGTAAAACAGAAAAAAAAGTTTCCAAATGAAGACTGTCATATTCATCCCCTCTGATGGTTTCATTCCAAGTAATAACTGATGAGCCATGATCATTTCCTACTAAACACGGGAGTGTTTTGTTTGGTTGGTTGGTGCTGTTTTCTTCATATATTAGGATTTTTCTTCACTATGAACATCTTGATGCTGACTAAGCTGGAAACTAAACCTGAAAGTTTTCCCACATATATTACACACATAAGGCTTCTTCCAAGTATGCACAGTCTGGTGTATGATGCAGTCAGAACTAAGGCTGAAGCCTTTGCCACACTCGACACATCGGAAAGGCTTTTCCCCAGTATGGCTCCTCTGGTGTCTAATTAAGTGAGCGTTGACATGGAAGGCTTTCCCACACTCACTGCACTGGAAGGGTTTCTCTCCAGTGTGGATTCTCTGGTGCACAATATAGTCAGAACTGCAGCTGAACGCCTTCTCGCATTCCATGCACTTGAAAGGTTTCTCCCTGGTATGTATTTGTTGATGCCTAGTTAACTTGGCATTGATACTGAAAGCTTTGCCACATTCCTTACACTGATAGGGCTTTTCTCCAGTATGGGTTCGCTGATGATCAAGCAGGTTTCTTTTAGAAGTAAAGCACTTCCCACATTCATTACACTCAAAAGGTTTCTCCCCTGTGTGAGTTCGCCGATGCTGCATGAGTTTTGCATTAACGTTGAAGGCCTTTCCGCATTCACTGCACTTATATGGCTTCTCCCCAGTATGGATTCTCAGATGCTGCCGAAGCTGGGAGTTACACCGAAAGGACTTCCCACACTCATTACATTCATAAGGTCTCTCGCCCGTGTGGATTCTCTGGTGCTGGATTAACTTCCCTTTAGCACTAAAAGTCTTTCCACATTCGCTGCACTCATAGGGCTTCTCACCTGTGTGGACTCTCTGATGCTGAATGAGTTTTGCGTTTTTAGTGAAGCCTTTTCCACACTCACTGCAGCGATGTGGTTTTTCTCCAGTGTGTATACTCTGATGCTGCCTAAGCTGGGTGCTGCACCTGAAGCCTTTCCCACACACATTACACTCATAAGGCTTCTCTCCAGTATGAATCCTTTGATGCTGAATTAACTTTGCATTAACATTGAAAGCTTTCCCACAGTCGCTACACTCGTAAGGCTTCTCCCCAGTGTGGGTTCTCTGGTGTGTGATGTATGCAGAACTACAGCCGAAGCCAGTTCCACACTCCTGGCACTGATAGGGCTTCTCTCCTGTATGTATCCTCTGGTGTCTGACTAGGCTTCCGTTAACACTGAAGGCTTTTCCACACACCTTACACTGATAAGGCTTTTCTCCACTGTGGATCGTCTGGTGTGTGATATAGTGCGAACTATAGCTGAAGCATTTCCCACACTCCACACACTTGAAAGGTTTCTCTCCATTATGAAGTCTTTGATGCCAAACAAATTTTGCTTTAACAATGAAGCCTTTGCCACATTCTGTACACTGGTAAGGCTTCTCCACAGTGCTGCTTTCTGGATGCTCACTAACTTGAGAGCTACCTTGAGAGGTTTCTGCTAATTCTTCGGGATTCAAAGATCTTTCTTCTGTAGGAATTTCTCCATTCTTAGTAAGTTTGGTATCAGAATACTGTTCTCCAGTGGAGTTGGTATGATTCTGGGACACATCTGGAGTCTGGCTACAGAAATACCCTCCCCTGGAGCTGGTCTTAACTCTTCCCTCAGTGGCACTGATATTCTCTGTCACACTACCCCTTAACTGGACTTCCTGTCGCTGGTCTACAACAGAAGTTTTGGAAAGGTTTGTTTTCTGGGAAAAGTCCTTCTGAAGCTCAAATGCTGTATTCTTTTTTTCTTCAGATACTTCTTCTGTCAAATTATTGCCAGTCTGGACAGCAGTATAGTCTACCAAAAGAAGTAGAAAAATAAAAGATGTCATATAGAATTGTGCTTGAAGAAAATACAAAGTTATTTATTTATTATATACATAGGGTCTCACTATGTTGTCGGGCTGGCTTTGAACTATTGATTGTGCTGCATCCACTTCACAGGTACTAGAATTACATGTGGACATCACCATGCCCTGCTGAGGCGGTCCTTTAAAAATCACTAGACTAAGTCAAATAGCCTAAGGTTCATCCAGAAGTTATAACTGTCATGGATAAAAGAAGGAAATAGATCCAGATTGTAGAGCATGAAAAAAATGCCCAGATATGTAGAGCAGGAAAAATAATTTAAAATAAAATAAAAATTATAAACAAAAGAGATTCCAATTGTGTAATGAAAAATGAGAAGAGTAGACAAGAACATTTATCTCTGTCGGGAAACTTTGGGAAAAGTTCAGCTACATGAGACCATGTCAATCGAAAATCATCCCCAGCCATATTCTCCTAAGGCAAGGCCACTACAAAAGGCAACATCAATAGCAGAAATGTTAAAAGTGATAGCAAAGGAAGAAAATTCTAGGTCTTGTCTATCAGACAGTATTTTTCCATTGTCTCATGCTTTCCTACATTCTAGAGTTCCTTCTTGGTTGTCCCTATGGACCAAGTTCCTTATTAATAAAAGCAAAATAATCACTGAAGAAAAGGCAGAGGACCACAGGAAGACCAGGTTTGACAGGCATCAACAGAGAAGGTGCAAGAGCTGGGTTTTCTCCGCAGAACTTCACTCGAGCCTGTTCGTTCATGTTTATCTCTGCTTCAGAAAAGCTCTAAGACCTACTTGACATCTCCTCCCATCTCTTCTAAAATTCCGCTACACAAACTTTTCCTTCCATCAATCCAAAAACATTCTTTTGTATATAACCACAATTTTTACAATAATGACCTCTCCATTTCTCCCCCCAAAAAGTTTTCTTTATTTTTTCATTTCTCATTTTTTCCAAACACATAAAATAATGTCCTCCCATCTTCTGTAGCCAGGCAGGGATCCCAGCGGTAGGACTGGGACACCAACCCAGCCACAAAACCTTCTACCCACACCTGTCCTGCCTGCAAGATGTGCTAAAGCAATGATGTCTCAGAATTTAGGGAGTGGACAGTCAAAGACTGGTCTAACTTGAGGCCCAAGCCAAGAGAGGGAGCCCACACCCAACAAGATGGCCAGGAACTGGAAGCTGGATGGCTCAGACACCTGGAGAGAACCACACAAGACTGCCCTACCCCCAGCTCAGAGACCTGGAGAGAACCAAACACTACTGTACTCCCCCAAAAGTCAATGAAATGATTCCTAATGATATTCTGGAACCCCAAGGAAGAGCAGGAAGAAGGGTTGTAGAAGCCAGAGGGATCAAGGACACCAGCAGAGCATAGCCCACAGAATCAACTAAGCAGGGCTCGTAGTTGTGGTTTTTGTGGGACTCCTAACAGTGGCTGTAAGGGTGTCTCTGACTCTTGTCTGCCTTTGGGACTCTTTCCTCCTGTGTTGCCTCATCCAGCCTTCTTATAAGAGTTTGTATCTAGTTGTATTGCATCTTGTTATGCCATGTTCGCCTGCCTGCTCTTTTCTGAAGAGAAATGGAGGAGCATTGGATCTGGGGTAGAGAGGGGGTTGGAGGAGAGAGAAGTGGAGGGAGGGGAGGCTGTGGTCAGGATGTATTATATGAGAGAAGAGTAAATAAAAATAAAATAATATAAACTATACCCTTGCCTTAATACTTCATTATAATTATGCTCAACAACACAAGAAACCTGAGTTCCTTTAGAAAGGACTTTAAAACAATATGAGCCTTTTCAAAATTAAAAACACGTGTATCTGTTGCTATAGATCAAAGTTTGTTGTTGTCCATCCCTAGCATCCACCTGTAAAATCCCTGACTTCAAACAAGTGATTGTTATTAGGAGGGAGCACCTTCCGCGGAGCCCTCAGATGGGGCCGCTGTGCTGGAGGAGACCTGGTGAATTTCTCCTCCTTCCACCATGTGAAGACACAGCAAGAACAGACAGATGTCTATTAATTAGGAAACAAGTCTTTGTTAGACAGAATCTGCCTGCACCTTGATCTTCTTGAATGTCCAACTCCTAAATTGGAAGAATGGATTCATGTTTTTATAAACCGCCCACGGTATTCTGCTATAGCAGCCCAAGCTAAGCCATACAGAAGACACACATTACATTGTTTATAGATCACCCAATCTATGGTGTTCTGTTCCAATAGTTCAATCCGACGAAGACACCTGTAGTACTAGAAACTTAAAAAATTCAGTTAAAGACTGCAAAAATCTAATAGCTAAATTACTAAGTACTCTTTCTGCCTGCAGAAGTACCTCAACTTAGTAACGCTCTCTATCCTGAAAACTGAGATTGTTCCCACGGCCGTGATACTCAAGTACATCAAGGTATCTATGAGTATAGTCTGACTACTTTTCAAGTCTACCTCTAGAAAACAATATCCAGGTTATCAAGTGCCAACTTCTCTTCTATAAAGACTCCCAGTTCACACTAAATCCACTCCAGCTCCAAATGTCATATCCCTGTTTCGCTTCCTCACTGACATTGATAGAACTAGGCTCCCTGACAGGTGAGTCACCTCTCACTATTATGACTTTCCCATTGTGAAGAACATTCTAAGAATGCTCTGCTGCACTGCATTCCCAACCTTCTTTCATTATTGTGATGTGTTTGTCTTTGCTTTCTACTGAGGACAAATGCTTTTTAAATTAACAATTTGTACCATTTTTCTTTTTTCTTTCGGTTTTTGTTTGGTTGGTTTGTTTTTTTGCTTTTTTTTTCTTTGTTTTTCAAGACAGGGTTTCTTTGTGTAGCCCTGAATGTTCTGGAACTTGCTCTGTAGACCAGGCTGGCCTTGAACTCAGAGATCTGCCTGCTTCTGCCTCCTAGTTCTGGGATTAAAGATGTGTGCCACCACTGCCCAGCTACATCTGTACATTTTATGTATATCAACAACTCATTATTAGTTCTTTTCCAACTTTTATTAGTGACCTTTCAAATCCTACAGTATAGCAGATATTAGTATCCAGTGATTATTTTATCTTTACCAATATACCTTCAATTTAATTTTTTGAAGTACTGATCTGCCCACCAAAATCGTATTTTCCAGCTTCACTTACAGAAAAGATCTAAGGTCCAGCAAGTTAAGACTTCTACAGAAATCATTGGGTTGATATGAGAAAAGCTTTGATTTGTGTTTTAAAGTTTAGCTGCCACCAGAGTCCTCACCCTCCATCTTCTCCCTCTGCCCACCCAGAAACTGTCTCATTTTCATCCAGACAAATGAGACTAATCACTGCCTACAGTGTGAGAACCAAGCACCTTTGATTAAGGACCTCATAGTATGAATATAAATGCAGACACTTGGCTGAGCCCAAGACCTACCGACAGTCTGTAATTGTAAGAACCCCAAATAATCGCTTACACATCAAAACTCAAGAAGTATAGAATGGGGACATTTTTATTTATACTCTCGATGTATAGATAATTATAATTTAACTAAGCCAGACCCTTGATATCTGTTACCACGTTTAGTCCTGAGCCACTGAGTGGCAGACACCACTGCCCCCTTTCACTATCACATTTTCAGAGACGAGGTCACTAGACTGTAGCGACGTCAAACAACCGACCTGCTCAGCCATGGAACTAGAAAGAAAGTTTCCTCACAAACACAGGTGGGATGAGACCTCAGGAAAAACTTCTGCCTCTTTGTAAAATGCTGCAAAGGCTACATCCTCCACTTTCAGTGGCAATGCTAGATCCCTGCCCTCATCACCAAATCCACGGTCTTGTTTGAAAATGGTGAGGTCAGAGGTAGACTATGGCAGCTGAGAAAAAAATGCATTGCCATAATGGATAATGTGGCACACATATATGTTGTTGGGCAATCTGTGCCTTGCTTACCAGTCCAGAGGCCCTGGGAGTCTGCTCCAGTGGCCAGCTGGGACAGGTTCTCCAGATCCTTTTCCTCTTCTAGCTGTGAGATCACAGCAGGTTTGAATAGTAGAAATCCTGATTTAGGGGTTAAAAAAAAAAAAAAAAAAAAAACAGAAGAGACGTGAAAACTCTCCCACAGGTGCATCCCTAATGTCTCCTGAGATGCTTGAGCAAAGGGGAGGAAGGTGAGATCTCTCAGAAGGGAGGGGGTAGGGGTGAGAAGGGTCAGACTGTCAGCCAGGGTCCACATGCAGAGAAAACTGAGAGTCTGCCCAAAGGGGATACCCCTTCTTGATTTTGGCCTTGAGATTCTTTGAAAAGACTCAAGATATGCAAGGCCAGGGCAATCTGAGGAGGCCTCTGCAGAACAGCAGTTTCTAGTTTTCGCATGTCCATGCACAGGTTCTTTACAGTAATTCAAAAGCATGCACTGGTCTCAGCAAAGTCCCATAATGGCTTGGGATTTGCTCTTCCAGCAGGCTATACATAAGGAGATTAGGAAAAGCCCACTCATAAAGGATGACCAGGTCCCCACCTGCCACCTGAGGAAGAAAAGAGCCAGGAATCCCAAAATGGCAGTCTGGGTCCCAGAGAAAGAGGCCTTACCCATGGAGGCCAAGTTCCTATAGTTCTCCAGCATAACATCCCTGTAGAGCGCCCTCTGTTCAGGGGACAGACTATCCCATTCCATCCGGGTGAAGTACACAGCCACATCCTCAAAGGTCACCAACTTCTGAAACAACAGGTTCTTGCTGCCCTAGGGCCAATTCCATGGCTCAGGCCCTCAGTGAGGGGCAGAGGGCAAAATAAGGGCTTGGGGAGGGGGCTTGTGAAGAGAATAAAATTAGTAACAAAGGAAAGTGGAGGGGAAACTCCAGGAAGTAAACTAGGGAATATCCGCCTTCTCTTATAGCAGAGAAACCGCATGCCGTTTTCACACGGGGCTGAAAGAAAAAGAATTCCCATGAGCAAATTCCACCACAGCAATGCTGTTCTCAGGCCGCCTCCTCTTGGCAGGCTGCTGGAGGCAGCTGCAGCTCCCACTGCTCCCCTGCGAGGTCCTGGCTCCCCTGTGGCTTACCTCAAGTCCCAGCCCCACTCATTATCCTCATCCTCATATGGTAAAACAGATGTCCCCCGCCCAACAAAGGGCTTCTGTCCCATTTGCCACCTGACTCCCAGGATAGACAATCCCCAGCCAAGGGCCCCCAGGTCCCCTGTCTTTTTCTTTCTTGTTCCCACTTTCCAGCATCTTCCCTATCCTTCCCATTCACCTGCAGCAAGCTGTTCTTCTTCCACCCCAGCTATTAATTACCCCAAACCTCTGCAACTCCTCCATGCATATTCATGCACAGAGCAGCACGTGGTGGTTTCCATGGCCTCCGCCAGCGTGCGCACGTGCAGTGACTCCCATCTGCTAGGTTTACTTTCCTGCACTCTTCCTTGGTCGCTGCCCCAGTCTCTGCTACTTGCCTGTCCACCTTTCCCACAAGATCCAGTCTAGCACGCAGAAGCAGGTTTTATTCCAAGTCTCACCAGCATTCTTCTCAGTTCTCAATCTGAACTGCCCAGAGGAAGGGATGAGGGGCCCACAGCTCACCTGGGGCCAAACCAATGGGATCATGGTTGCCATCACCTGGTCTCCCTCTCAAGGGCTGGAGCTGAGGAGAAGCAGAAAGTTGGGGTGGGATGTGGGGCAAACCACCCCAGCCAGGAGCACAACTAAGACCTGAGGTACAGGGTGCTGTATCCAGATCCTCTTGCTGGCTCAAGTGCCTAGCATCCTTCCCAGGACACCGATGCTCTGAAGTTGGCTGCCAAGAAGCCTCAGATAAAAGAGGGTTTACAAACTTAGGCAGAATCTGAAGACCAACAAGGCCAGGAACTGACAATAAGGCTCAAGAAACAATATTATCAAGTCTAACTCACTTCTCCTTCCGTAACCAACCATCATTCACAATCACAGGTAAGAAAAGGCCAGCTGCGTACAGCATGCATGCGGGGTCTGGGAGACAGGCTGCAGGAAGACACCGCCCAGAAGGGGGGACAGCTGCTCCTCTACATCCCATCAATCAGTGCCCTCATTCTTTAGTGTCTAACACTTGCCAGAAGCGATGGTGCACACCCAGAATCCCAGCACACAGGAGCTAGAGGCAGGGATATCAGATCGAGGCCAGCCTGGGCTAAGGATTTTGTGCAGGCAGGTCTCAGCGGGCTGGCTTCCTGCATGGCCTAAGTTACCCTTGAGAAAGCTGGGCTAGAAGTGAGGTAGCAGGCTGCCTCTCAGGTCTCAATCTGAACTGTCCACTTTTGCATCACAGATATGCCAAATGGAGGCTTTCTGCAGTTCTCCTGGGCAGAGACCAGCTTCACAATGCTGTAACCAACTTACACCAGGAGCAGTAGCATATATGCCCCATTCCTGCCCTAGGGTTTCTCCCACATTCTGAGTGAGTCCCCTGCTGGGTCCTGAACTGCAGGCAAGGAATCATCAGTGAGGCTGCCCCTGACCGACAGGGGACAGAACTTGACAAGTAAGTGCTTTTCCCATCAGCCCTAGAAGGGCATCCTTGAGATTCCAAGGCTCCTCAGAGACTCTGCAAGACAGAACCTGGTGAGGGCCAAGCCTGATAAGGCAACCTTGTATTGGTTTATTAATTAATAAACTAATTCAGCCTAGGAAAGCCTCCCTACTCAACCAAGGGCTCAGTGGTTCTCACGATGCACGTTTTAATTTTTATTTTAGAGCTCAGTAACTCTGATTTGTCTCTGATGTAATAATTATTTAGAATATATTGGTGCTGCTCACACTTTCCCCCCAATAAACTCCAGTTTTAATATTGTATGTTTAAATGACCAGATCCATCACCTCATCTTTACAGTTTTTTTTAGAGTTTTGTTTTTGTGTGTGTGTGCATGGTATCAGTGTCTATCTTTTCCTAACATCCTTTTGTATTTAGAAAAAAAAACTTACTTTACAATGAAAAATACGTAATTCAACTTGAAGATAACAAGTCAACTCTATTAATACATGGTTGATCTCGATACTATGGTGTTTAAAAAATTCAATATTCACATCTAATTTTAAAAATGTATGCTACAGGGGTGTCCAGAAGATGGTAAGATCAGGAGTGAAAATGAACAAAATGCATTGTAAACGCGTATGAAATTCTCAAAGAAAAACAACTTAAAATGTATCCCTATGACTATTCTCAGATGTAGGAGACATGGACAAAATATTCTCCATGAGTACTCTTTTTCATACATAACCAGTCTGAAAACAACCTTCCCTAACCATTGAAAATTACAAGTTTGCGGGTTGTTACTATAACTGAATGTTACCCAGCAGGTAATACGCTAGTGAATTTAGAAATTAACCGAGTACCAGGTGACTATACACTAAGATGCTCAAAAACCAAAAACGGTTAAATTGTTTACACATTAGTGAATATTAGCAACAGGCTGTGATTAAGTCCTTACCTCTAAGCGTGTGAGGGTCCTGATGGACGCAGCAGTAAAGACCCAAACTCTTTCTTAATTGACTGCTCATAGCTGAGCGTTTTATTTTTTCTTAAAACACTCACCCTTTTTCTCTCTCTAACACACACACACACACACGCACACACACACACATATACACACAGACCCTTGGGAAAATAGTGTTTTGACAACGGTAAGGCTACGACCAAAGAGACCTGCATCCATCCAAAGGCCGTACTGTCTTCTACGGGGTATAAAATTGCAATTCTGAAACTCCTCTGTGTGTATTCTAGCGCTGTCGTAATCGTGTGTGCGTGTGTGGGGTCCATGAAGCACACCAGGCCTCAAACCTTCTGTCAGCAGCGGCTGGGACGGGGTCCTGCTTTCCCTGCCGTGCCCTGAGCCCCTCGCCCTGTCCGCTGCCGGGGCACACGACGTACACACCTGGAGCGCCTGCAGGGCCGCAGCGCGTCCGAAGACGGGCGATGTCACCTCGAGACGCTTCGCCCCCACAACGCGGTCACCCTCTGGCTGCAGTGACAGCTTCTCCGGCCGGCCACCTGCTAAGCGCTCCGGGCTTGGTGTGCGGCCGCGACACGGGACTCGCCACGGCGGGCGCCGAGAGCTGCTGGGCTGCAAGGCTGGCTGCGGGAGACCCTGCGCGTGGACCGCCAGGACAGCGCTGACCGCAGCGACGCCGCACTCACCTGCACAGCACGGTCCGCGGCGCGACCGGAAGTGCGTCACCGACCAGTCCCGCCCCTCCAGGGTTGCCCTCCCTTTCGGGGGTGCCCCGCTTAGCCTCTGCTGTTCCCCTTTGTCCACTGGGGCTCAAGCCCTTGCTCAGGGTCTGTCGGTGGGGTCTGACGCCCGCGGACGTTATTCCCGGGGACCTGGACAGCCCCCCCCTCCGAGAAAGGCCGCCCCAGCTTGTGGTCTTGGTGAAGTTGCAGGTGCCAGCAGGTGAACTGTGCCAGTTCAGTGCGTCACAGGCTGGAGGAACCGCGGTCCACTTTAAAAATAAATGTTACGTAATGTTATGCGAGCCGGCTGGGCTTTCGTGGCAGCTGTTCTGGAAGCTGCGGATGGAGATGTAGCTTTGTGGTACAATGCTTGTCTGTCCCTCTGGGTTCAACCACCAGTGCAAATAATACAATAACCACTTTGTCCTTAGCATGAAGTTCCCAACTACCTACTGTCCTCACAAGGAAACAACTCTCACCTTAAAGGGAAGAGGAGATAGTTTATTCTGGACCCAAACTAGACTGCTCATACCCAGGAGCACAGATTTAGGTTACTTCAATTCCATGTTCCAAAGTGGACGCCGTTTCATAGTTTTACAGAGCAAAGTCCTAAATCAAATCAAAGCAAGTTTAAAATACATTGGTGGTGACTACAGCAAGATGGGGGGGGGGGGGCGATAGATGCTATCTGATAATGTTCTGGGCTTTGGGGTTGGTGGGAGCTAGTGGCCAGGTGCTAGATACCAAAGGGTGTTGAATCTGTTGGCGCAGGATGTTAGTTCTGACAAAGATGTCGAATGGTTATTTGGATTCTAAAGCTAGGCCAAAATAAGATAATTAGCCTTTGCACCTGCATCATTCTAGCCTCGCCATATCACTGCCTAGAGAGCCACAAATTATACATTTTTAAGGAAACATGAATATAATTATAATAGAAATACTACACATTGAATGTCACAGCCACACAGAGTTGTTGCCTTTTCCTAAAATCACAAAAGTGTGACCTAAAATGTTGAACGCTTTTTTTTTTTTTTTTTTTTTTTTTTTGGTTTTTCGAGACAGGGTTTCTCTGTGGCTTTGGAGCCTGTCCTGGCACTAGCTCTGTAGACCAGGCTGGTCTCGAACTCACAGAGATCCGCCTGCCTCTGCCTCCCGAGTGCTGGGATTAAAGGCGTGCGCCACCATCGCCCGGCTTGTTGAACGCTTTTGACAAAAGTTCTGAGTGAAACCCAGGATAGTCTTTCTATCCCGGTTAGATATAATCCTGGAATTACTACATGTTAAAACTGTGTGAACATGCATTGTGTAAGTCCTAGATTCAGGGCAAGGTTTTCCCTTACATGGATGACCAGAAGCCTGTTTGTAAGTCTGAGATCTTCCCCTGTAGGCAAGGCTGTCCTGCATGACATCCTCTGTGGCACTTCTGATCTCCATGCACAACACAAGCCCACCATCGCCAACAAATGTTAAAAAAAAACACACACACACATAAAGTCCAGGAAGGAATCCTGGGAGAGGGTAGACAGCGCTAAAAGCCCCTGGGCTGGACCCTTATTAGAAATTCTCCTTCCTGTAGATGCTCAAAAAATCCCACCTCTCATGGAGGAGGTATTGGGGATTGATGGCTGCTGTTGGAAGGGAAGCTTATACTTCTCCTTCTTGCCTATGGTTGTTTATTACCATTGATCAAAGCTGATCATTAATTAAATGACTGTTCCCCAACCAAACATTTGAAACTTAGCTCGACACCCAAAGAGCCTACACACACACACACACACACACACACACACACACACACACAAATAATGTATTGCCACTTCAGATCAAGCCTTCTCATCAGTTTGCCTTCAAGAATGGAGCCTCTTTGATTCTGTAAATGCCATTCTAGCCTTTCACTGTTGTGCTTACAAGGGGACAACCGGCCTCCATCTGATTAGACACCGATCCACAAATGCCATCTCAGCACTCCCCTGCACCCACTTTGCTGCTCCAAGTGTTCATCCACTCTCCCTCCCTCCCCCCCCCCCCCCCCCCCCCCCCCCCCCCCCCCCCCCCCCCCCCCCCCCCCCCCCACAGGCTCACTCTGCCTCACACTCAGCCCACAAAGCATGCATTTGAGTCAACATTGGTCCTGGTCAGCTTGCACCAGACCCTCCATAGGACACTGAAATTAAGAGCCAGGCTGCCTGTACTTAAGGATGCCCAGCAGAGGGCACTCGCTACCTTCTGCTTCCTGAGAGGCTTCCTGAAAAAAGATGCTTCTAGAATCTCACGGCTGCTGATCGATTGGGTCTTGGATAGCCTATCTTTATACCTCTAGAAACCAGCTGGCGAGGACACAATGTTGCCAGTGATGTGTACAAGACTGGATGTGTGGTGCCCTGTGCCCATTAGCAGCTCTCGGGTGCAGGTTTATTCCACCCATAGACTCTGGGGGTCAGACTCAGGTGGTCAGGTTAGGTGGCAAACACCTTTCCCTACCGAGCCATCTTTCCAGCCACCGAGGATGACTTTATATTTGTTATTTTATTATGTGTGTATGGGATGGGGGTATGTGCCTGTGAATATAGGTGCCAGTCAGGGCAGAGGCACTGACTGGATCCTCCTGGTACTGGAGTCACAGGCAGTCATGAGCCACCTAACACGAGTACTCAGAAATGAGTTCAGGTCTTCTGCGAGAGCAGTCTGTGTCTTAACCGTGGAGCCACCTTTTCAGCCCATAGTAGAGGATTTTAAAAGCATGTGCATTAGAACAAGAAAATAATTCTAGGACTGTCTCACTTCATTTTTTTTATGTTTAAGCCTTTGATTAACTTCAGAGCTTAGTCAGATGTTGAAAACGCCATTTTAATAAGTTTTTACAAAATTGACAGTTATCCTCTAAAGTTAATTTGTAAATGGATTTTTTCTCAACTCAAAAAGCTTTTGTGGTGGTGGTGGGGTTGTCAGGCAGTGGTGGACACCTTTAATCCCAAAATTCAGAAGGCAACCTGGTCTACAGGGTGCATTCCATGACAAGCCAGGACGACACAGAGAAACCCTGTCCAAATGCCAAACAAAGAAAACCAACAAAACTTTTCTTTCATTGAAAACTCATCTGAGACAGTGGTTAAGTTACCATGTAGCCTAGGCTGGCCTGTAACTTGCCATGTGTGGGATGTGGGAAGCATGGAGGTCCTTGTGCTCACAGATAGACAAACCAGGATTGCTAAGCACATAGCGTTGTTTCTTCAAAGCAAGGGTGTAAACTGCTATCCACCCAGAAGGCGGGGAACAGACGAGGTTGACAGCCTTGTGATCTTTGCTTTATCAATGTGACCAAGCCCACTCTGAATCATCCCCCAAGACCCTTATTACAAGCTTTTCAATCTACAGAGTCCACCTTTATGGAACATGTCATAAGTATTTTACAAAGAGTTTTGATGTAGTCACATCTTAAACTTTATTGTGTACCTGGGGTTAAGTTAATTATTACCTAGAAAGTTTTCTCCAAATTGTGTTGTGCTTAAATATGACAAAAGCTACTTGGGGTCAGAGTCCTGAAATTTGAACTAACTCCAGCCACTTGGTCATTTTGAATCAAACTACCTTCTCGCTTCCCTCAGATCGTTTCTGTTGGCTGTGGTGGTGCAGAGAACCTCAGAGCCAAGTAACTAAGGAAAACCTTGAACTAATCCTCCTGCCTCTGTCTCTGAGGTTCTGAGATTATAGGCATGTTCCCAGTTTTTACAGTGCTGGGGACTGACCCCAGGGCTCATGCTGGCAAGCACTCTGCAAACTGAGCTAAATCCCTAGCCTCTGGGCTTTTCGTTTAGTTTTGTTTTGTTTTGTGTCTTATTCATTGTTGTATTTCTGTGAAGACCTACGACATCCAAGGAAACTCTTATAAAAGAAAGCATTTGATTAGGAGCTTGCTTATAGTTTCAGAGGCTTAGCCCATGACCATCATGGTGGGGAACATGGAAACACACAGGCAGACATGGTATTGGAGAAGTAGCTGAGAATTCTACACCCAGATCTACAGCCATAGAAAGAGAGAGTGACACTGGACTTGGATTGGCCTTTTTAAACCTCAGACCCACCCCCACTGAGACACTTCCTCCAGAAAGCCACACCCACTCCAACAAAACCACACCTCCAAACCCTTCTCAAGCAGTACCATTCCCTGATGACTAAGAATTCAAATATATGTGCCTATGGGAGCCATTCTTTGGGTTGTTTGTTTTTCTAGAATTCTTCCATTAAGAAAATGGTTTATATCGTTTCTTCTTTTCTTTTTCTCTTATTCTTCTCTCATATATTACATCTGCTTCCCCCCACTCCTCCCAGTCCTTTCCTCCCTACCTCGCTTATCCCCTGGAGCTACTCCTCTTCCATTTCCCTTCATAAAAACAAAAAGAGCAGGCCTCCCTGGGACACCAAACAAATATGGCGTAACAAGTTACACTAAGACTAGGCACAAACCCTCATATCAAAGCTGGATGAGGCAACCCAGTAAGAGGAAAAGGTCCTAAGGGCAGACAAAAGAGTTAGAGACAGCCCCCCCACACACACACTCCAGCTATTAGAAGTCCCACAAGAACACCAAGCTATACCACCATAACATATATGTAGAGGATCTAGCTCAGACCCATATAAGGTCTGTGGTTGTCACTGCAGTCTCTGTGAACTTCTAGGAGCCCTGCTTAGTTGATTCTGTGGGTTGTATACTTGTGGTGTCCTTGATCCCTTTGGCTCCTGAAACCCCCACCCCAACCTCCTCTGGTTCTTCCTGGTATTTGACTTTGGGTGTCTGCACCTGCTCCAGTCAGTTGCTGGATGACACCTCTCTGATGACAATTAGGCTAGGCGCCCATCTATGAGTATAGCAGATATTGTTGGGAATCATTTCATTGATTTTTTTTCGTAGTTGTGTTTGGCTCTGTCCTGGGTATCTGGGTTACCGACCCCTGGTTCCCAGCCATCCAGGCAGCACTAGGCATAGGGCCCTTCTCATGGTGTGGGCCTCAAGTTGGGCCAGTTCTTGGTAAGCCACTCCACGGAACCATTCTTATTTAAATGACCACATCTTGAAATTCCGGTCTTGTACATTTCATTTACACTTTCCGATCTGCAGCCATTTGGCCAACTAGGCTTTTTATTCTATCCAACTAGAAATCTCAAATGCCAATTTTTGGCAGCTTTTTGTATTCTGGTAGACCTTGATGGCAGTGAGTGGCAGCCACCGGCGGCCACCGGCAGGAGGAATCAGCATCAGACAGCACCCTCTAGTGTTAGAGCCATCACAAAAGAAGGGTAGCTGAACTCCTTGGTTCTACAGCTGTCAGAGCCCTTGTGTAGATGAAAAGTTGATATTGCTTAGCCCTTAGCAGAAGCTGGCATGGCCACTTCCTAGTAGGCCTAGGTGTCTGGATTTCCCCAGCTCTTGACAGCGGCCAGATCACAGACCTGAGGCATGAGACCCTTGACCCTCAGGGCTTCGCAGTTCTCTGAAGCTTCTCCAGTGACTGAGCTACAGTTTCTGTTCTCTAGTTCTTTAGAGCCATTAATTAATTAATTAATCTGTGTCTGTGTGAATATGTGTATTGCACACACACCAGCAAGCCCACCACCCTTAGGTGTCATTCTGCAGCAATTATCTACTTGACTTTTTGAGACCGGATGTCTTTACTGGGACCCGGGCTTCCCTGATGCAGTGAGGCTGTCTAAACCCTCAACTCCAGGGATCACCAGTCTCTGCCTCCACCGCTGTGGTGGTTTGATAGAAAACGCCCCCCCCCCCAAGGAATGGCACTATGAGGAGGTGTGAGCTTGTTGAAGGAAATATGTGTCACTGTGGTGGTGAGCTTTGAGATCTCCTATGCTCAAGTTACACCCAGCGAGAGCGATCACTTCCTGTTGCCTGCGGGTCAAGATGTAGGCCTCTCAGTTCCTTCTCCAGCACCATGTCTGCCTGCACACCACGCTGTCCCACCATGGTGATAATGGACGAGACCTCTGAAAATGTAAGCCGCCCCAATTAACTGCTTTTCCTTTATAAGAGTTGCCGTGGTCATGGTGTCTCTCCACAGCAACAGAAACCCTGATTCACCAGCACTCACATTGCAAGCACACTCCACTATACGCGGCATTTTGTGAGTGCTCTCGAGCCCCTCATGTTCACAGAGCAAACTCTTTACTGACTGAGCTAATTCCCTAGCCCCTCTTCAAAGTCTTCAGCCTCGCCTCACCGCCCTCTCTCTACCCCCACCATCCCTCTTGCTCCCAATCGGGTGCTTCTCGAATTGTTTGGGTGTCCCATATGGCTACAGCTGTACAACTTACGGTCGCTAAGTTGGTCGCTATCATGCGGGCAGCAGCTGTGGCCTCTTTTTCAGTGCTGCCGCTGCTGCCCCTGCCGGTTGTCAATCTTATGACTCTGCACCTTTCACAGAAGCCTGCCTGCTGCGCAACGCTGCCCCTTCTTCCCCTGCTCTCTCATCTCTGCAGCTGCGTGTGCAGGCTACCCTTGTCAGCCCTGCCCGGTTGTTTCTTGGCACCGACTCCACCACTTGAGAGAAGCCTTCCATTAGGCCTAATGAAACACTGAGGGGGCGGGGACAGTGTGGCTAGACGTCTTCCAGCTAACTAAGGGAGTGAGCCAAACACCCAGTTTCTATAGCCAGAGAAGTGTTCGCAACCAATCACAGCAGAGTTCACACGCTAATAAATGGAGGTTTGTGCGTGCTTCAATCCCAGCATCCTCCTTTGACACCAGGCCCCAAAGGGGGTGATCCCTATTCGAGATTAAGCAGAAATGATTGCGGTGCTATCTAGAGTACACTGGAACTTGCAATAGCAACAAGGGCAGTTCAGACTGAACCAGCTCCTGACTGGGACTTCACTTTCCGGAGCCACAATGAGTAGTTCTCTTAGGTCGTTCAATGTGGAGTATTCCAAGCAGCCAGCTCTGGCACCATAGTCATCCAGGTGGCTGTTTAACCGAGAGTGTTTCTGTTCAATGCAGCCAGGCCAGCAAGGGAAAGCCTAACAGCTTCCGACTCTGGAGTCGAACTATCCCATTTCCCAATGTGTTTGCTTATTGCTTGGGCAAATGAACGTCAGGAGCGTTCAGAGTAAGCACTCAGCTTTGACACAAACAGTGATTAAAAGCAACAGGCTTCACAGCACACGTCGCCTGCTCAGTGTCTCGAGGAGAGGAGGGTCTCCCTTAGCTACCTCAAAAATAAACCAAACTGCAAGTGAGAGGTTGCCTTTCTGTGTGTCCCAGCAGCATGCATAGCACGGGCGCACGTTCAGTCGGATCTCAGTTTGGGTGGGATGTTTCCTTTTTTAAAGGATTCATTCTGTGGGTTTGCACGTGGCAGTGTATGTA
Organism: Alexandromys fortis; assembly: GCF_014885135.2. Lineage (NCBI taxonomy): Eukaryota > Metazoa > Chordata > Mammalia > Rodentia > Cricetidae > Alexandromys > Alexandromys fortis. The sequence continues at coordinate 16,033,140 of NW_026067927.1, forward strand.
TGTGCGTGTGTAGGCAAGAGCCTATGGAGGCCAGAAGAAGGTTTGGATGTCCTGGAGCATTATAGGTGGTTGTGAGTTGTTCGAGGTGGGTGCTGGGAACTGAGCTCTGACCCTTTGGAAGAGCAGCAAGCACCCTTATCTCTCTAGCCTTACTAGGGTTCTGCATGGGTTTCTCCAATCCCATGAGCTCCTTGTGCCTCTGGTCAAACTCTCAGCAACTTTAATTTTGATGATCAACATGGCATTTCGATTTCTGTTTTTCCTCTGAGCTTTCTCTTTGAAGTAGTAATGAGTTATCTTCCTGATTTTGCCGGCTGTGTTTGCTGGCCCTCGGCAGGGCTCTAAACCACCCTTCTTTCTCTGGGTTTGTTCCTTTGACCTTTCCCCTCCATCTTCCCATGAGCAAGTCCCAAAGTTCACATCTAGATTGGGATCTGTAAGTTCATGTTCTACCGCTCTTAAATATTTGATTTTGGATCTTTTGCAATGTAGCTCGAATCTGTGCGTTTGGCAGGAGTCTTTAATAATACGAGCTGGCATGGTTTCCCTTATTGGGCAGAATTATTTTATTTGCTCCCTTGGGCAAATTTCTTCAATCATAATTAGTGTTGTCACTGTTGAATCCGACTGTGTTCTGGCATGGGGGAGGGGACCGCAGGAGAGAAATTAATGGCCTTACAGCGCTGAGCAGTGCCTCTGGCAAGCACAGTTGCTTTTATGTTGTACAATGGTGTCATCTAATGTTAGACTGAGTAACTTTCGCTAGTTTTCTATTAACCTGGAATTTCAGATTTCAGAATTCTTACTTCTGCTTCTCTCGGAGGCAAGAAAATGTTGTTCTTCTCTGATTTATGATTTACTGCTAACTTTTCATTTTATCAAGTAAAAACTAATATCTAGTGAACTGGACACTTCTTAGAATGCAGGAATCGGTGAGTTTGGACCAGCAGGAAACAAAATAAACAAACTTCCATCTGCACAGGACCGCCTCTCTCTTTATTTTTTGGACTAGGATCTTATGTAGTCCAAGGCTGGCTCTTAACTCACCAGGTACTGAATCAAGGGCCTCACTATGTAGTTGAGTTAAGGGCTTCCTGCCTCACTTTCAGAGTACTGGGTTTACAGACATCTGCCGCTGAGCCCCACCATGAACTTTGTTCTTAATACAAACTTAACTCTTCGTGGCTACTCCAAAGGGGTATAGTCTGTCGTGGTGGTGAAGACAAGGCAGAGAGAGAATGTTGGCAAGGCTGCTGTGGGGCAAATCAGGAAGCAGAGGGTAGCAAGCAGAGAGGCTGGGACAGGAAGCAGGCCAAACTCTCATCCTCAGGAACTCACCTCTAGGACCCACGGTGGCCAGCCAGGCCCTACTTCTCACAGCCACCAGGCCCTACTTCTGACCACCAGCTAGAGGTCAGGTGTCCAAGTACATGAGCCCCTGGGGTCCACTTCCTAGCTAAATCATAACACAATCCTATATTTAAATTTTATTATTATTATTATTATTATTATTATTGACTTCTGTAGCCAGTCTTTCTCTGTCTACCAACTAGCTTCCAAATCATGGCATAGAGACTTATCATTAATGAATTAATGAATTATTAATGAAACCTCGGCCAATAACTTAGACTTGTTTTTAACTGGATCTTATAACTAAAGTGAACCCATTTTTATCAATCTATGAGCTGCTCCCTCCTCATTTACCTCGTCTACAAACTGCCCATTCTGCTTTCCTGCTTCCTCCATGGCTCTTCATGTCTCTGCCCTTCTCCTCTTCCTCCTCCTCCGCTTCTTCTTCCCAGAGTCCTCTGTTTCTGGAAATCCTGCCTAGCTATTGGGCCATCCAGCTTTTTATTAAGCCAATCAGAGTGACACATTTTCACAGTGTACAAAAAGATTATTCCACAACAGACTTCAATGTCTGCTAATGGAAACCATGTAAAGAGATCCTCATGACACCGCCAGACAAGGCAATATTCTATCAGTTTCATACACCGCATAGTCATCCAGCTTGCTTAGATCTTTCACTAGCTCAGGTCCCTTCTTGCTCACCACAAAGAGACTTGATCTCGGTAAGCGACAGGCTCAGCTGTCTTGCTAGCCTCTGAGGATAGAAAGGAACAAATCACGACTAGGGTTAAGATGAGAAGAAACGCTCATTCGGCCCAGAACATTCCCATTTTTCCTGGTCTATTAAATTACAGTCAATAAGAACTCTAAAACTTCTAAGACTTTCCGCAAGATCCAGTTCCCAAAGGAAATGCCCCCAGAGCGTTGGTTCTCAGCCTGGCTGCGTCAGAAGCAGCTGAAAAGATTTTTGCAATGATGATGCCGGGCGAGCACTAACTGTCAACTGCATGACTCACACTCACGCCCTGACCCCCTGGAAAGCCTTTAAGAATGTCGAGGGCAAGCATTGTGTCATGTCCAGTGTCTGTGCGACACCTGCGGGTCCCACCGGGTTTATTCATCCACTCTTAGAGGTGTGACGATTAAGAAAGAATTAGGCAAGAGACAGCTGATAGTGCTGGGCGGGCATCCAGTAAATACTGAGATCCACCTCATATCAGTTTCTCATAGCCTTTACATACCCCAATCCAAAGAGGAGGAGGAAGGCAAGAGGCTTCTTTACCAGATACAAGGGACAAAGTAAATACCTTCTTAATACCCAAAACATCAAGTAACCACATCCTAGGTCAAAAAGTCATGTTAGCAGCTGCACCTTAAGTCAAACCTCCTGCATAAAATGCTGAAGGTCTGAACTCTCTGGCCTTTAGTCAAGGTAGAACGGATCCACTTCCGTGGGCTCCCACAATCTGGAGGGATCTGGAGTCTAAGATGCTGAGAAGCATCCCTCTGAGCATAGAGCAACTGATTTACACAGCCCCAAATGCCAATAGTTCCCTGGTTAGGAAAATCTAACCAGGGCTGGAGAGATAGCTCAGTTATTAAAGGCTCACAACCTAAATTACAAGAAAAGTTGGTCCAAGTTCCAGTTCATTAGCTGTGAATCCAGCCGAGGCACTGTGTTTTGAAAAACCTTCCCCCAAGTGATCTTAGCATGCAGCCAAGCTTGAGAATCCATGACTAATACCTTTTGCCAGAGAATATTCTAGTGTGGAGCTAACTTCCACCCCTGCCTCTGAGTTTGAACTGGACGTTTTCCACTGGAGATTGGTTTGAGAGTGGGGAGTGTTTGAGAGAAGAGTTCATTGCTTTTTGTGAGCAAGCCAAGGCGTCCCACAACACGTGTGGTATCTCCACCAATTCAAGTTCTGTGGCTTATCACTCACCTTGGGAGTCGGCCTCCCTGGCACCGTGCAGGCCGATCATTAACCACAGTCAAACACAACCACCCCTGGGAACCTTGAAAACATGGGAAGTGAGGGGAGCCAGGCACAAATGGTTCCTTCCAGCTCATGTGCTGTCATCCCATTTATAAAGGATCTAAAATAAATAAATCCAGAGAGATTAAAAGGGGGAGGGGATGAAGAGATGGCTCCGTTGTTAGGAGCACGTATGGCTCTCTAAAAGGACCCAAGTTCAGTTCCCAGGCTCAAAACCACCTCTAACTCCAGCTGCAGGAGATCTGACGCCCTCTTCTGGCTGCTGGGGGCACCTGCACTCATGTGGATATATACCTACACAAACATAATCATTTAAAATGTCTTATTTTAATTTAAAATTTAATAATCTAAATTTTTAAATATTTTAAATAAGTAGGACTCAGTCCGGTTTTTCCACAGCCAGAGGAGCCACATGGGAAAGAGAAAATGTGGAGAAATGACTTAATGGGTACAGAAAATCCTATTGGGGTGAGAAAAAAAAACCTCACATCTTGGAAATAAATAGAGGTGACAGTTGAACAGCATGGTGTATATATGAAGTACCACTGAATATTCTTATAAAAAGTGGCTCATTTCATAGGGTATGGATTTTACTCAATAAAAATTCATTAAAGAAAGTTTTTAATGTTTTAGCTAATATTTGACTTTAATGAAACTAGTTAAAATAAAAGCGTTCCATTTTTCTTCTAAATACACTCACTCTTGAAGCCCTAGTTAATTACAATTGATCAAATATTTTTTAAAACATATGGCCAGAGAGATAACTCAGTGAGTAAAGGCACTTGTCACAGAGCCTGACGACTTGCTTTTCTTTCCATTTTGATAGAAATCGATAATTAGAAGCCTGTAAAATATTCTGGTGTCTACTTATTGAAGTCACTTGATTCCTTGTTCCTAGGAACTAGTGTAATAAACACTTCAGCCAGGTGTGGTGGTCCTTAGTGGTGGTCGGTCCCCTAGCTCTTGGTGGGCGAGGCAGGAGAACAGAGTACAAAGCTAGCCAGAGTTACAGAGCAAGACCCTGTTACTCGGGATTTTACAGCCTTTTAAAACCAACACTTAGGGAGTCTGAGATTAAGCTCACACTCGGGCAGAAGTTTTAGAGATACGAGAGGGAGCTGTCTAGAGAGTTAGCCGTCTGTGGTTATATTTTGTCATTTCTCACGATAGTAAGCAAATCCAAGAAAAGGGGTGTGAGATAAACAACAGTAATCCCTCTTTGGGGGTTGTCTTGGCAACAGCTTCCTTTTGAACCGTTCTTAAGGCTGTCTTTCCCCGAGCTGCTCTGTTTTTCTCCCTGTCTTTTCTCTGGCCCAGGACAGAGACTTTGGAGGGAACTTTTAGACTAACACGCTTGGGTCTGGGGCAGTCAAATTCCAACTCCAGAGCCAACCTTCTCAGTAGAGAAAACAGTGGGAAGCAATTTTCAATAGTATTCATACCCCAAACATTCGAAACTTCCTGAGACTGAACCCAGTGATCTACACATCCACAACCACTGTGTGTGTATGTGTGTGTGTGTGTGTGTGTGAGAGAGAGAGAGAGAGAGAGAGAGAGAGAGAGAGAGAGAGAGAGAGAGTTTGTGTGTCTCTGTGTCTCTGACCTCCCCACGTGTGCCATGGCATGCATACACATGCACACACACAATAAGAATGTAACAAAATCGATAATGATGCTATTGTTAAACAAGAAGGACTTTAAATTTGTGCTGCTCTCCTGGCTTAGGAGGCACTCACCTCTAACCTTGAAGGTTTCTTCCTTAGAGTGGGATAATAATGGCACAAATACCTGAGATCTGGCTCGACCATTGATTTGCTTTGCAACACCGAGAATATTCCTTGGTCTTACTAAATTAAATGCCATTAAATCAGCAAAAAGTATAAAAACACCATCATGTGTACATACCTCGTAAGTCTGAGTTTACAATAATATATATTTTTAAATCATTTTCACATCTTTAAATTTCTTTTCTCTTTTATTTTTCTATATTCTCCAAATTTGCTAGGAAAATGCATTTCCTTTTCATTGTCATCAAAAGAACCTTTCTCTAGGACAAACAAATCACTCCAAGTGCATAGACATCTCTCCGCCCAGCCTTCCTTCAACAAATGGTGCTGGTCAAACTGGAGAGCTACATGCTGAAGATGCTCGTGTCTCGCCCTGCACAAAACTCAACTCCAAATCGACCGAGGACCTCGACATAAGACTTCACTGATAGACACTCTGAGTCTGCTAGAGGGAACTTAGGGAATTCGGTTCAACTTGCAGGCTTGGGAAAGGACTTTCTGAGCGGATTCCAGTAAAGCAGGCAGACAGACTGACAAGTGACAAAAAGGGACCTCGTGACACTAAAATAAAAGGCTTCTGTACCACCCCAACCACCCTAAATCTAGTGACTAGGCAGCCTGCAGAGTAGGGAAAAAGTCTTTGTCAGTCCCCATCTGATGGAGGCTTAGTGCCCAAAGACTTCAAAACTCCAAACAAGGAAACAAACAGCCCAACTGAAAACTGAGAGACGGCGCTCAACAGAGAGTCCTCAAAAGAAACGCAAATGGCTGGTGAACATTTTAATACTTTTAACCCATTGAACTATTGTTGTAATTGGGAGTGGCGGGGCTGCGTCCCCAGCACCCCGGCCGCTTGGCTAGCTCATGCCCGAAATAACAACACACAAACTGTATTCATTTAAGAACTGCTTGGCCCCTGAACTCTAGCCCTTACAGGCTAATTCTCGCACCTGGACTAGCCCATTTCTAATAATGTGTGTAAGCACCCCAGCCGCCTGCTAGCTCATGCCCGAAATAACAACACACAAACTGTATTCATTTTTTTTTTTTTTTCGAGACAGGGTTTCTCTGTGGCTTTGGAGCCTGTCCTGGCACTAGCTCTGTAGACCAGGCTGGTCTCGAACTCACAGAGATCCGCCTGCCTCTGCCTCCCGAGTGCTGGGATTAAAGGCGTGCGCCACCATCGCCCGGCCTAAACTGTATTCATTTAAACACTGCTTGGCCCATTTCTATCTAGCCTCTTCTAGGCTAATTCTCGCACCTGGACTAGCCCATTTCTAATAATGTGTGTAAGCACCCCAAGGTGCGCTTACCGGGAAGATTCTAACCTACGTCCATCCTGGGTTGGAGCTTCATCGCGTGTGTCTCAGAGAGCAGAGCTGTCTGAGGAGTCTTACCTCACTTCCTCTTCCTCCCAGCATTCTGTTCTGTTTACTCCTCCCACCTATGTTTTAATCTATCAGGGCCAAGGAGTTTCTTTATTTCTTAACCAATGAAATCAACAGATTGATATATGACACTCCTACATCAAACTATGACTTGTGTATTTGAAATCCTCCTAAACTACGCTCCTTTCTCACAGCCCAGTGAGCTAAGACATGTTTACTTCTCCTGGACTGATCCTGAACAATGGACTTAGTCTGAAAGAAGAACAGCCTGCTGAAGGAAGTTCTCAGAAACAAACACGTCAGGGAAGACTAGGGAGGGATCAGGGAGTTTCTTTCATTTGTCTTATTTGGAACAACATTTAATTGTACTTAATTTTCTTTCTTTTTTTTTTTCTGAGACAGGATTTCTGTGTAGCCCTGACTGTCCTGATATTTGCTTTGTAGACCAGGCTGGCCTCAAACTCAGAGATTCACCTGCCCCTGCTTCAGGAGTATTGAGATTAAAGGCGTGTGTCACCATGCTGAGTTTTTATTTACTTTTCAATTATTAAGTCTGAAGCTGTTACAAAAGTGTGACCCTCCTTTCCCTGTGACAATGAACTTAATGCATGAAACATCTTAAAGTCCTGTACATGTTTAGGCGATATATAACATGCCCACTGAGGCCAATCCCTTCTCAAGGAAGTATCTGACCACTGAGAAACACTTTGTTTTGTTAACCTTAGCATTAAAAGCATTAAAAGCTGAGAGAAGTCTACCCAAGTCTGAGGGGAAACAGAAACAGAAACAAGCATAACAAACAAACAAAAACGCAGACACATTGCAAAGGCATTAAAGAGAACAAGGAACAAAAGAATGAAATGACAAGTCTTAGAGAGTTGAATCATAACTGAGGATTATGTATCTGCCCAAAACAGGAACACAAGTTTCCAGAAATCCATCGCAATTACGATCAGAACAAATACAGGCAACCAAGACCAGGCATGGAGACAGATCCTAAGGATGTCATTCATTTCTGAGCTGATTCTGATGGAGAAGTGATCTTCAGCCCCTCTCTCTGCCTTACAAAATTTGGCATCTGGACGAGACTGCCTAAAGAGCTAAAGTTATAGAGTTGGAAGAAAACAGAAATGTTACCCAAGCCCAGGGCTGGAGGAAGATTCGGGCTTCAGAGCACTGACTGGTCTTGCAGGGGACTTGGGTTCAGATCCTAGGACTCACAACGAACTAGAACTACAATTCCAAGGGGTCCAACACCCACTCTGGCCTCTGTGGGCACCAGGCATGCAAGAGGTGCACACACATACAAGAAGACAGATAAATCATACACATAACATAAAAATTTAAAAAAAAACCTTTTAAAATAGTACCTAAGACATCTGTTCTCCAGCTCTGGAAGACACTAAGACCCTAAGGAATCTGTGTGTGCACACACATGCACCCATCCATCAGCATTTACCAGAGTCAGAATTAAAACTGACCACTTAAAATATATACTTATCAGTTTATTTAACAGCAATAAGCACATTACATATCAATATAAATAACATTTATATGAAAAATATTTTGCACAACAGGAAAAAAATGGGTAAAACAATCAACACCATCTTATGTTCTTGAAATAAACCACACACAAACACAAGAATGAAAAAGGCAAATGCTACTGATGAACATGGCTCTGCAGTACACTCCCCTGCCCCAGAGGGCTGTCTACCCCCAGTGGGTCCTAGACTGTACTCTGAGGTCTGTGACTCCCACAGATGTTATTGTACTTCCTTGCAGCACCGTTGCTTAGCAACACAACCAGAGCACATTATCTTCCTCTAGAATCTTGATTTCCTCTGTGTTGAAGTAGGACTAACAATAGAAAGTCCCTTCTTCATGACAATGTAGATTCCTGTAAGAGTAGGACATTTAAATCTAGAGGTTGAAGGTGAGTGGTCACTAAAAATGCGGTACACTGGAATACGATGTGATTGTAATACAATGGAATTTTATTCAACCGCAAAGAATAATGTAATATTCCAGAACAAAATGGAGCTAGAAAACATTGTATGAAGTAAGATAACCCGGACTCGCGAAAAACAGGTGCCATGTGCTCGCTCTCGTGTTCTCTCTCTCTCTCTCTCTCTCTCTCTCTCTCTCTCTCTCTCTCTCTCTCACACACACACACACACACACACACACACACACACACACACAGCCCCAACCCCTAGCTGTTAGATACTTATATCTATCTAGGTGGAAGTAAATATGAGTAGGCCAAGAAACTAAGACTGGGCCCATGAGACTGGAATAAAAAGAGGCTTTTAAGGGTTTCAAATAGCAATGATTAAGAGTGTTCCTGTGGAGTCAGGCAGGGGTGGCACACGCCTTTAATCCCAGCATTCGGGAGGCCGAGACAGGGAGATTTCTGTAAATTCGAGGACAGCCTGGTCTACAGAGTAAGTTCCAGGACAGCCAGGAGTACACAGAAAAACCTTGGTTCAAAAAACTAAAGTACAAACAAACAAACAAAAAGAGTGTTCCTGTGGACCAGAGAGATGGCTGGGTAGTTATCGAGTATCTAATGATCTCCAGAGTATCTGAGTTTGACTCTCAGAACCCAAGTGGGGCAGCTCTCAGACACGCTGGCTCCAGCTTGGCTTCTGCAGGCACCTGTACTCACGCACACATACCCACATGTGTGCATGCAATTTGAAAAAATAATTAAGTACAGCTTTTTATTATTTATTTGTTTATTTGTTTATATTTTAAGACAGGATCTATATAATCCCAAAACTCACTTATGTAGACTTACAGATTCCCCTTCCTCTGCCTCCTGAGTACTGAGATTAAAGGAATGTGCTACTATGTCTAGCCAGTTTTTTTTTTTAAGAAGCGTACATGTATTTTTCTGGGAGAAAAATGTTACCAATAGGTTGTGAGAATGGGCTCTGGTGTTAAAATGCCAGGGTTTGATCTCCAGGTTGACTGCTTCCCAGATGATTACTCTCAGGTAAGAGCAATCCTCCTTGATTCCCAGAACAAGCTGGCTAGCGAGGCTGGGCATATTGGGGTGCTCTGAGTCTCAAAGTGAGACTCTGCCTCATTGAATCAGATGGAAAAGCAATTGGGATTATTCTAGATTTCAACCTTGGGCCTCATGACACATAGCCATGCATTCACATACCTACACACACATGTGCTCCCACACATGCAAGCCATACATGCATGCACATGCAAAAATTGGAAAAAGAAGCATAGTAAAAGGAGAGTGTTCCCTCTTACACTTTGCTTTGCGCATCTCTAACAGGGGAATAAGAAAAATGAAAGCGGGAAGTTAGTGGGGGGGGGGGAAGAGGCAAAGCAGGAAAGACTTAGATGAAGCATATATGTGAAAATCCTACATAGGATCTTATTACTATTTAAGGTGGTATTAAAAATATTAAATTACATAAAGAGTAAATGGGTTGAGCATTCCTAATTTCAAACTCTGACATCTGAAACACTCTAGTGTCTTTTTCTGAGCCTTTGTCCTGGTACCACAAGTGGAAATTTCCACACCATGGAACCTGGTTGCAGGCCTGGAGAGATGGCTCAGAGGTTAAGAGCATTGCCTGCTCTTCCAAAGGTCCTGAGTTCAATTCCCAGCAACCACATGGTGGCTCACAACCATCTGTAATGGGGTCTTGTGCCCTTTTCTGACCTTCAGGCATATACACAGACAGAATATTGTATACATAATAAATAAGTAAATATTTTTTTAAAAAAAGAAACTTGGTTGCATATACGAGATTCCAATTTATGTTAAGAGACTTAGAGAGCAATTGAGATAATTTGGCTGTGAAGGCCAGGCCATTGTTGGACCCCAGAGATATGGGGAGGCCAAATCTGGGAATATTTCCATTATTAATTTTTTAGCTATCACTTGGACCGTTTCCACTAGGGCTGGAGCGGACTCTACCCACCCTGTGATAGTATCCACAAAGACCAACACTTATTTTCAGTCCTACAGTCCTGGCTTGATTTCAGTGAAGTTCAGTTCCCAAAATTCACCAGGTACAATACCTGGCTCCATTGTCCTGAGGGAAGCATGTTCCCCTTTGCTCATTTACGTGGGCACAGGTCAGGCAGCAGTCTGAAATGCTCTGAAGTTTTGCTCAGTGTCCATGAAGCCAGACCTGAGGGCGGGGTGGGGGGGGGGATATGTTCTGAGATCTAGATGACAGACAAGTGCAGGGCGTGATGCAAGCCCACTTTGGCTCAGTACCTTCGGCATGCAGATTCTTGCATCAGGTAAGATCCATCATCTCTTGAGACTCTCCTGAGCTACCAAATAAGAATATGGCTCGATTTCTTCTGGGTGTTACCAGGACATTTTCAGTGAGGCAGTGTGGGGCCCAGGAACAGCAGAAGGCTCCAGGATGGTCTGGGGTTTGGGTTCCCCCGAGAGCAGCCTCTTTGACAACTTGAGCTGCGAAGTTGTTGCCTTGAGTTGGGGACTTTTGTCTCTTTGGTGTCCTGGCCAGTGAATTATGGCCACTTCAAGTGGCAGCCATATGGCCTCCAGCAACTGGGCAATTTCATGTTGATTTTTTGTAGTCTTTCCGTACGAGGTGAGTAAACCCGTGTTTACATAGCTGTCCATGGACATGAGCCAGGATGGAAGGGTATCGGATGTCTGTGTACCTGTTTTTCCTTCAGTCTCTATTAAAGCCTGTCAGAGCAATTATTTCTGCTCTCTGGGAAGATGTGCCCCCAGGCAAGAGTTGTACTCAACCTAGAGGGCAGTGCCAACTGTCTCAAAGCACACATAGCAAGATTTTCATAGCTGAACAATTGTCGGAAATACATAAGGAGGTTGTCTGATAGCGTATATATTACAGGACCATGGGCAGAATTTATACAGTTAGTAATAGAACAGGAGGGATCCCATGCAGACCCAAAAAAACCATGTGTTCCTCCTCTAGGAGGCCCCTAAAGTACCCTGTGGGACTGGTCCTGACCCCTTGCATGCTGGGATTTGGAGTCCAGAGCAAAGCAACTCCCAGGCCAGGTGGCTGGGGCTAGTAATCTTGTCACACGAGAAGGACCCCCACCCTTCTGTGGCCAGTCGATACTGATAGCCTAGAACATCTGGCTATCACAAGGATCAGCCGAGAGGCAGTTTCAAAGGGGATAAAAAGAGAGGCGGGAGCAGGGCAGTTAACTCAGTTTCACGATGGCCCTAGCACGCTGCTGAGCTACGAAGCGAGATCCTCCGAACGCTTTGCCATCCCAAAGCTTCTCCTCCTGACCCAGAGCAGACCATCGCCAGACCACACAAACTACGGGGTCAAGACTTTGAGCTTTGCAGCAGACACCCAGGGCAGTCAGGCATCCAGCCTGAAGAAACCCAAAAAGTCCTTTTTGGACTGAATTAACAGTATGATACTATTTACTGCGTGAGTAAAATGTTAAGAGTGTGAATAGATGCCTTAATACGTATGTTTGGTGTGTGAAATGTTATGTGTGTGTTTAGTGTGTGAAATGTTAAGAGATATTTTATGGATAATTGGTAAGATTAGGAAATGTTAATTGATAAGCTGTATTAAGGTTAAGAAGTGTTTTATAGATAATTGATAAGTCAAATGGAAGTTGGAAATTGGTTTTATGTATTAGGATTAGTAGGATTGATAATTGTGATATTGAACTGTTTGTGTATTGCCTATCACAATCCTCACATGCGTACTAAGAGTGCAAACCCCCTTAATGTATTGGATGTAGAAGCTACTAGTAAAGAATCATTATAAAAGACAATCCTCTTGCTTGGTCTGGTTACTCATTGATCTCTGGGCAGAAGGACACTGAGTCCTCATAGCACTACTTGCAAAAGAACCTTGAGCTGAAAGAATCTTGAGCTGAAACCCAACAGCTCACCATGAAAGGGCTACAGATTCCTTTTGCCAGATATTAGGACTCCTTTTTTTTTTTTTTTAGCAAGTAGGAACTTTTTTCAAGCCCTTGAGGGAATGGGGGCTTTTGCCAAAATGCCTGACCTTCGCAAAAGGATTTTATAGTTATTTTTCTGTAAAGTTTAAAAGAGAGGAACCTTGGCAGATTATAGCCAAGGGGCCCCCAAGACAAACAGGCCATGAAAACAATATTCCTGCTGGGAGAGTTTTATTGCTTTAAAAGATAACAATTTCTGAACTGAAGCAAGAGGAACCTTGGCCAAGGGGCCCCAGAACAGACAGGTGCCCCAGTTGGTAGAGTTTTATTGCAGGGAGGGAAGGGAGGGGGGTGCAGAGAGCCAGAGAAAGAGGCTGGGAGAGGGGAAGAGGAAGAAGAAGAGAAGAAGGAGGAGGAAGGGAAGAAGAAGAAGAAGAAGAAGAAGAAGAAGAAGAAGAAGAAGAAGAAGAAGAAGAAGAAGAAGAAGAAGAAGAAGAAGAAGAAGAAGAAGAAGAAGAAGAAGAAGAAGAAGAAGAAGAAGAAGAAGAAGAAGAAGAAGAAGAAGAAGAAGAAGGTGAACAGGTGGGTTTGCCCTTTTAAAGGGGGCACAGTTACAGTTACACTCTTGAAGACATCGGGGTCAGTACCCACCATCGAGTATCTGAGTACTGGTGAGTGCATGTGTACAGGGTGACACACTCTGCCAGGTCTCCAGGGGAGGGCCAGGTGTGTCCGAATGCTAACAGAAACCCCTTTTAATAGCCAAATAAAACTTTTAACTCATAGCCACCGTCCACAAAGAGACTGGGAAATTTCCTGTCCTCTTAGATCACACCCTTACAGAATATAACAGCTTCTTCTAGGACTCGGTTTATCAGGATCGCTTAAGCTTAACAACGTTAGCAAGGATAAGGAAGCTAGACGTGCATTCTTAAGCATGAACAGGCCTTAGGTTAGAAGAGGCATTCTCTGAGTCAATGGTTCTCAACCTTTGCAATGCTGGGATCCTCAGTATGGTTTCCCCAACGGTAAAATCATTCCCATTGCTGTTCCACAGCTGTGGTTTGCCACTCTTATGAATCAGAAACATCCAACATGCAGGTGCTCCTTAAAAGGGACTAAAAGGTCTTTTGACATCCCCCACCCCCCAAAGTGTTGCGACTCATAGACTGAGAAGCCGCTTCAAGCCCTTTGCCAGAGAGCTTTGGACATTGTCTTGCTGCATCATAAGACAGGAATACCCCAGTTTCCGGTGTAAACACTAAAGTGCTTGGTGCTCAGAGCTGTGGCCTTAATTTTTAACCTTTTTGTTAAGGTTTTTTTCCCCAATAAGCCTTTCTGCCAGTGCAATAATCCAAATCAAACCAAATTAAGACTGAATTAGAAGAAGCCCAGGTTTAATGGCTTCTAGTGCTCCTAGGCGGCCCCCAAGAAAACACAGAGAGGGAAAAGGGGAGACCACGTGTTTGTTCTCTGGAGGAGCAGTTTAAATAGCCTGTGGGGGTGGTCTTGACCCTCTGTGGGGAGGGGGTCACTGTTTGGGCTTTCTTGGAGGTGGAGTCTGGACTGTGGCAACTCCCAGGGGAGGTGGCTTGAAATGGAATTTTCCACCCAATGTTCCAAAATGGATGCCAGGAACTGGGGTGAAGCCCCCCCAATTGCACATTTCAGACTCTTTGGATAAAGGGGTGCCAGGGAGCTGAGGTGATGCTTCCAACCAAACACTTTTTAAATTTTATTTTTAAATTCAAATAGTAATAATATAAAACATCTTATAAACTTAAAATATCCCATAGCTTTTTAAATTGAAGCATTTTTAAAGCTGATCCTTCAAAATATCCAGGTTTTTAATTGAAATTTTCAGTAAAACTTCAAACTTTACTCTTAAAGCTTAAAATCTCTCAATTGTGTGCTCCTGAAGTATCAAAAAATAAAGTGCCAGTTTTTACTTCAAGAGGGAAGATACAGGGCACAACCACAATTCATGTAAGGCAAAACCAAGCTCCAACAGTAGGAACAATTCAAAGCTCAGTATCTAGGACTCATTCACAATCATTTTGATTTTTTTCAAGGGGCTTGGATCACCTCTTCAGCCCCACCCTCAGCGGTATAAATACAGCCTGCCTTCCAGATCCCAGCCTGCTCCATTTCCCTGTGGCTGGGTCTTCTGGTGACTGTCACCCGGTCCAGGCATTTCCAAAACTGCTAGGGTCCGCCATTGCAACTGGGCAGTCTTTAGAAGTTCTAGCCCTGCCACACATTTGCAAACCTCAGCTTTTCCCTATCATCCCTTCATTTCTTAAAACCAAACCGTCTGGGTGACTCCCATGCTGCAAAGGTTGGCTACCAGCACAAAGTATGTCCTTGCATATGAACGCATGGAGGTGCAGCTTTATTACATTATTAAAACAAACAGTGTTTTAAAATCCTATCTGTAATAAATCTTATTTTCAAGGCAGGAAAGGGATAGATTTTTTTTTAACCATCAACTCCCAATGTTACTCATATTAAGTTAACTTTTTTTCATAGGTTTTGTAGATTTTTAACCAGACCCAATAAACTTATAAATCTTGAGGTACAAAATATTCACATAAACAAAGTCTGATTTTTTGGGGGTGCGGGGGGTTGTTCTACTTTGCTCTCTTTTCCCTGGGAATCTGGGTATGGACCCGGCCAGAGTCCATCCACCTGGTCAGTACTTAAAGCTTGCTTCAAATTTGACTTCAAACTGTGGCAGTGGTCTTCTTCTCTACCAGCAGGATGGGATTAACAGCAGGGTGGGTTATCTGACTGAGAAAAGCACAAAAGCTGGCAAACCAGGCTACCTGGACCACACTTCGTTGAATTTAAAATAGCCTGGCCACACCAGGTTATGGTGTGGTTATCGTCACTCAATTCTCTCTCCCCTTCCTGTTTCTGAATGTCACCCACCCAGTGTCTGACTTGTTCCCCAAGTTCAACTGCCACCCTGATCTTTTGGCACTTGGGCCTGGCTTGTGGATGAACCCCAGTGTTCTTCTTCAGCTGCACATACCATGTGTTCTCAGCTAAGCCATGGGATCAATGGGTTGTGTAGTCTATAAGGAAATTAGTAGCAACTTGGAGAGGAAGCCTGCCAGGTGGATTTTCTCCTCCACCCTCCTAATGTAGCCATGCTCCGTCCATTCCGTCTTCATCATCAGACTGATGTGGGAGTGATTTATTAATGAAGAAACTGCCTTAGCCCATTTGATAGGCCCACCCTTAGGTGGGTGGAGTAAACAGAACAGGATGCTGGGAGAAAGAAGCTATGTAGAGGAGTAGCCATGATTCTCCCACTCCAGACAGACGCAGGTTAAGATCTTTCCTGGTAAGCCAGCTCGTGGGCTACACAGATTATTAGAAATGGGTTAGATTAATATGTAAGAGCTAGCCAGTAAGAGGCTACAGATAACGGGCCAGGCAGTGTTTAAAAGAATACAGTTTCCGTGTAATTATTTTGGGCATAAGCTAGCCATGCGGGCGGCCAGGTGCCGGGACGAAGCCCCGCAGCTCCTATCTCTACAATCAGACCAATGTTGCATGCCTGATTTCGAACTCCAAAAGGAGCCTTCTCACCTGTGCTGAAGAAAGCTCAGGAGTGGAGGCCCCATGCCTGGAGGCAACGGGTAGAAGAGGATGTGGGGAGGAGGTAGATCTTCCAGAAAACAGTGTTCTTAGAGTCAATGCAAGACAACAGGGACACAAGGAATAGAGGTCCAAGCATCCGGTGTACAAGACAGTAAAGCAGGGGTTGGGGGACCATGGTCAAGTGGATGCCAGAGGGACAATGTTAGTTCTGCCAATGCTCATGCCAGAGATGTGGGATGCTGCAGGAGCCTCTGAAAGACTGCTGCGAGCCCTCCTGTCCCTAACATTTTGAAGGCAGAAGGGAGCAATTACATACTGCTGGTGGGAGTGTAAACTGTCACAGGCACTGTGGAAATCAATGTGGAAAGTCCTCAAAAAAAATCTATAAATTGAGCTCCCTTGAGACCCTGCTGTAGACTCCTGGGTATTTACCTAAAAGAATCCACACCAACTTACCACAGAGATGCCAGCACACTAGTGTTTGCTGTAGTGGTACTCACAATATTGGAGTTAAAACTCCAACCTAGGTTGCCAGAAAAACAGATGAGGAAAATGCAGTCATATACAATTTTCAGGAAAATATGCAATCAGATTAAGTCTGACTTGAAAAGAAAACTGCCTCATTTTCTCTCTCACGTGTATAGGTCCTAGATTTTATATACATATGCAAAATCATGAATATACAGATGATATGAAAGTAGAAGACGTACATGTCTAGGGGAACAATGACAACTGGGGAACAATGACAACTAGCAAACAGGAGCAAGGAGAGTAACGCGATGCGAATGAAAACATACTCAAAGTGTTAGAGTTTGAAAAATGGCAGGAAGTCACCACTCCGCCATCCCCTGCTGCATAGGCAACCACCAGAGCCACAGGCCACACCTACTCCTGGAGGAAGAGATGTCTGGGCTGGACAGCTCTGCTCTCTGAGCCCTAGCCCTGGGAAACATCCTGTGCCCCACCCGCACCTACCGCACCCCTCAGTGACCAGGCAGCAGCATCCTTCCCGCCCACCTGCACCATCCCTACCTCCAGAGTCACAGCCACACATGCACCTGGAGGAAGAGCAACCACCAGAGCCACAGGTCCAGCTACTATGATGGGAGGAAGAGATGGGTAGATAACAGTGTAAGAACACACTCAACACCATAAAGAACAATATGGCATCACCATAAAATACTAGTTCCACAACAGCAAGACCTGAACATTCCAACACAAATGAAACAGAAGAAAACAGCCATAAAAATAACATAAGAAGATGATAGAGGCCCTTAGAGAGGAGATGAAAAGTTCCCTTAAAGAAATGAAGGAAAAGACAAACAGAAAACAGGAAGAAATCAATAAATTAAAGAAAGTCAAGAAAACCAAGAAAAAAACAATCACACAAGTGAAGGAAACAGTTCAAGATTTGAAAATTGAAATAGAGGTGATAAAGAAAATACAAACAGAGAATTTGGGAAATTGAAAATGAAAATCTGGGTAAATGAACAGGAACTATGGATGCAAGCATAGCCAACAGAATGCAAGGGATGAAAGAGAGAATCTCAGGCAGTAAAGATACAATAGAGAAAATAGATTCATCAGTCAAAGTAGAAGACTGCAAATAGATCCATATCTATCCCATGCACAAAACTCAAGTCCAAATGCATCGAAGACCTCAATATAAATCTAGTTACAGTGAACCTGGTAAAAGAGAAAGCAGGAAGTAGCCTTGAATGCATGGGTACAGGAGACCACTTCCTAAATATAACACCAGTAGCACAGACACTGAGAGCAATGGTTATTAATGGGGACCTCCTGAAACTGAGAAGCTTCTGTAAAGCAAAGAATATGATCAATAAGACAAAATGGTAGTTTACAGAATGGAAAGAGATCTTCACCAACCCCACATCAGACAGAGGGCTGATCTCCAAAATATACAAAGAACTTAAGAAACTAGACATCAAAATACCAAATAAATAGGGTACAGATCTAAAAAGGATTCTCAACAGAAGAACCTCGCACCGGCCAAAAGACATTTAAGTAATTGCTCAACATCAGGGAAATGCAAATCAAAATGACTCTGAGATATCATCTTACACCTGTCAGAATGGCTAAAATCAAAAACACTTATGACAATTTATGCTGGAGAGGATGTGGAGTAAGGGGAACACTCCTCCACTGCTCGTGAGAATGCAAACTTGTACAACCTCTTTGGAAATCAGTATGGATGTTTCTCAGAAAAGTGGGAATCAACCTACCTCAAGACCCAGCAATACCACTCTGGGCATATACCAAAGGACGCATAATCATACCACAAAGACAGGGATGGTTCAATATACGAAATTTCATCAATGTACTCTATCATATAAATAAACTGAAAGAAAAAACATATGATCATCTCATTAAATGTTGAAAAATCCTTCAACAAAATCCAACCTTTTCAAGATAAAGGTCTTGGAGAGATCAGATATACAAGGAACATACCTACACATAATAAAGGCAATATACAGCAAGCCAACAGTCAAAATCAAACAAAATGGAAAAAAGTCAAAGTATTTCCACTAAAACCAGGAACAAGACAAGGCTATCCACTCTCTCCATATCTAGTCAATATAGTAATTGAAGTTCTAGCTAGACCAATAAGACAATGAAAGGAGATTAAAGGGGTACAAATTGGAAAGGAAGAAGTCAAACTTTCACTATTTGCAGATGATATGATAGTATACATAAGTGACTTCCAAAAACTCTACCAGGGAACTCCTATATGATAAATACCTTCAGTAATGTGACAAGATACACGATTAACTAAAAAAATAAATATTCCTTCTATATACAAATGAGAAACGTACTGAGAAATCAGAGAAACATCACCCTTTACAATAGCCACAAATAAAATAAAATATCCTGGGATAACTCTAACAAAACAAGTAAAAGACCTGTATGAGAAGAACTTTAAGTATTTAAAGAAAGAAATTGAAAAAGAAATCAGAAAATGGCAAGATCTCCCATGCTCTTGGATAAGTAGAATCAACATAGTAAAAATGACAATCTTACCAAAAGCAATCTACAGATTCAATGCAATCCCCACCCCCATCAAAATCACAACACAATTCTTTTGTGTTAGTATTCAGGCATCTTAGCGGCTGCAACTGAGGCCAGTACAATGCCCGAATACGAACACAAGTGCATTCTATACATGCAGAATAATGGCCTAGGAACCCAGGGTAATACAATTTTTGCATATTGTTCTTTAGCTTTTTTAAAAAGTTTAATGACTTATTTTTTATGTGTCTATGAGTGTTTTGTCTGCATGTATGTCTATGTACCACATATATGCCTAGTTGCCTGAAGAGATTAGAAGAGGGTGTTGGATCTCCTGGACCTGGAGTTATGTTTCGACAGTAGGTGTCTACTGTACACTAGAGCCTTTGTTTGTTGCTAGAGATGTGAAAAGGAAGAGTCCACTAGCTCCATAAAGAGGCAAATACAGGCATGTGCTTACAGAAGGTTCTGCACCATTGCTGTCATGGGAGATGGGCAGAGAGGGATGGAGTGGTATATCGGTTAAAGTTTCTATTGTTGTGAGAAAACACCATGACCAAAAGCAACGTGGGGAGGAAACATCCTCCATAAAACAGTTCATCACTGAAAGCGGTTAAAGGAGAAACTCAAGCAGGGCAGGAATCTGGAATCAGGAGCTGATGTAGAGGCTGTGGATGGGTGCTGCTTACTGGTTCGTTCCTCATGGCTTGCTCAGCCTGCTTTCTTATAGAACCCAGGACCACCAGCCCAGGGGTGGCTCCATCTGCAATTGACTGGGCCCTCCCCCATCAATCACTAACTAAGAAAATGCCCTACAGACTGGCCTACAGTCTGATCTTTTGGAAGGCATTTTTCAACTGAGTTCCCTCCTTTCAGAAGACTTGTGTCAAGCTGACATAGAACTAGCCAGTGTAGACGGGAAGGCAACAACAGAGTGTGGATAAGGGATGTTTAAACAGGGCTTAGATGTCGACATAAGAGTTTATCAAATGCAATGGGAGAAGGGTAGGGAGAGGCACGTGTGAAAAAGACTTGGGGCTGAATCGGTGGTTAATTGGTTAAGAGCATTTGTTGCTTTGGCAGAGGACCCAGGTTTGGTTCCCAGCACCCACATGGTGGCTCACACCTGTCCCAGTTCCGGGGGACCCAAAGCCCACTTCTGATCTCTCTGGGTACCAAGCCACACACATGGCTGCACATGAATTACATCCCCCACTCATACACATAAAAATAAAATTAGTTTTAAAAGGAATAAAAAAAACAATTAAAAATGTGCTTGTTAAGATGACGTGAGAACTTGGTCAGTTACCTCTCCTGACTCCAAGCTATTTGTAAATAATGGAAACATGACGCCGATGTGGTAATTGGTACCCAGCGAGAGGGGTATGAAAATGATGCTCTCACTTCCAGAAGGTAAATGTTGCCACAACTCAGATGAGCTATTCTTGGGAAAGGAGCTTGGATAGGCTTACTTATCCCCAGTGGCGATTCCGATTTTGGCTACATGGAGTCTCATTCATTCTTATGTTGAATTCATGCTCCTGGCGTACTCTTCTTAACAGAGCTGGACAGGGAAGTTGCAAAGGCAAAACAAAAGAAAACGAGTTCAAATATCAAGAGAAAAGTAATTCCTCTGTAGACTGAAGGCTAGCCGACTCTTGAGAAGACAGCACCCAGCACTAGAATCTCGGGAGAACGCCTTGCTCATCAGCATCTTCCCTAAGAAATTTTAAAGTAAATAAACATAGCATTTATATAGTAGCATTTAGAATTTGTTTATTTGCTAGAATCGTTAAGCATGTTTGACAAAATCCTTCTTATAGTACATACCTTGAACCTGGCCTCTAAGCTGATCCAATGGCTCATTCGTTCCTGTTCTTTCACAGCAAGTACAGGACAGTCTTAAAAACCCCCGAGGACACACTTTAACACATCCACGATGTTGGCACACTCACCCCCCACCACACACACCCCACTAGATAATGTCTTTCCTCTTTCTCTTTTTTTTTCTATATCAATGCAAATAATGTCTCCCTTTCCAGAAGTTGCAAGCCTCTTGATATTATTTAGGAAATGCCAGCCGTCACAATGCCTTGGCAGTGTGTACTAAAGATAAAATGGTAAGGATATTTAGACTGAGTCATATCCACTTATTTGCACTCTGTTCTTTAAATGGTATTATAGGATTTAGGCTATCTTTAAATTGATCCGCACGATGTAATAAAATGTAAAATGAAGTGCCCACTGTTTGAAACACAACCCCTGTGCTTGCAGTGTGAGGTCCTTTATCTGCCATGGTTGCTTCACGTATCTAATTGAGCCAGGTTTTCCTTGAGTACATTCGTTTGATTACATTGTTTGGTCTTTGGAAATTGCACCTGTTGCACACGAAACGGTGAGTTCCTTTCTTCAGGTGGAACAAAGGTTCACTCATTCATTCTCTTCTCCGGGGGCTTTTGCCAAACGCTCTCCGTAGGGCAGGCGCTCTACCGAGTGCTGAGCATTTGCAGATGAGAAGAGGGTCTCTCTCCAGATGAGCTGGGCGCACAGGGGTAAGGCTCGTGTCAGAGCGCAGCCTGGGAGACTGTGTCAGTTATCTGAGGCGACAATAATGCTGAGGAACAATCCGCCAAGGGTTTCAGTGCTGTATAAGAACTGGCGATTTCTCATGCATCCGTGGTGGTTGTTGCGGGTCTGCTGAGTTGGGTGGGCTTCTCCAAGTGTCGGGAGGTTGGCTGATCTGGCATGGCCTCAGAGAGGACAACCATGGCCATTGGGAGCTGCCTTTCGTGCCTCTTACACTAGCGGGCAGGTTCTCACGGAAGCAGTTTAGACACAAAAAGCAGGCCTGAATAAACAAGAGATTTGCTTTGTTTTGTTTGAAACAGGCTCTCACTCTGTAGCCCAGGCTGGCTTCAAGCTCTGCAGTGATCCTTCTGTCTCTGCCAACCATATGTTGGGATTATAGACATGCGTCATTCTACTGAGCTGCTGCACAAGTAAGTGATCTTTTTATTTTTTGATAACTTCATCTGTATATATAATGTATTTTTATAACACTCCTCCCCGTCACCCTCTACTCCTGCCCCACTCCCTCTGAACCCCCTCTTCCCAATAGACTCATTTCCTACTTGTGTGTCCTTCTGGGTGACCCCTGGCTGCAACCTACTTACTGCAGCATGGAGCAGCCCCCTTGCAACCACAAAGCAGCAACCATGAGACTGAAGGTCTTTGGGAAGATGCCACCAAACGCCACCCTTAAGACACTGCATCACCCTAAATTCACGACTGTGCCACGTGAGTCGGGTCTCTGCCCTTCAGTGCTCGGTCCCAACATCGCCTCCCTTCCCTCCCTACGTGACAACTCCCATCCCCTCAGTCCGAGTGTCTTCACGTGCTTTTCACCATGAAAGGAGACATGGCGACACTGTCTCTGGACTGTGGGATACCGGCTTCGAGTGTTTCAACAACACATCTCCCTGACTTCCAACCTGGAAAAGACAGAGGACACAGAACTCCCCTGGCAGGCACACTGTGTCTCTTTTCCTTAAGTGGTCATTGTTTGGCCACGTGTGTCTGCCTGAGACCGTGGTTTTCTGTTTGCATTGCTTCCCTTTTCCTGGTTCACCTGGGTCATATAAGAAGATTGACTTCTCGAATGGATTGTCCCCTGTCCTTTGCATGCCTTCTTCAATGGCTCTATGGATCTGATTTTCTGACTCCATCTCTCATGCTTTCCATCCCTTGAAACCTCCAGGAACTCACTATCAGAACAACACACCTCATCCCTCCGTCTTCCTGCCGTAAAGAAAAGCCAGGTCTTATCTAGGACACTGCTTCTACCTCTTCTCAAGAGGCAGCTCTGTCTCTCCCAACCCCGCAGTGGGACAATTGTCTCCTTGCTCCTCGTGGCTGCCTCCAGACCTTCCTGACTCCCCCTTTCTAAAGACAGCTGCCTTTGAATCAGATGTTAGGCAGGCTTCTTGCCCTGCTTGTGATCCTAAGGCCACTGTCACACTCCAGTCTTGTTCCTGGAGCAACTCTGCAAGGACTCGGTATCCTGTAGGTGATCCCTCTGGATCTACATGTTCTTCACATCCTGTATCTTGGTCCCATTCGTTTCTCATACCTTCCCATCTGCCCTCCACCCTGCAATCCCCCGAATTAAACAAAATTTGAAAGAAAAAAATAAAGAAAATAAAATGAGAATTAAAAAAAAGTAATGGGGGAGGAATTAAAAAGTCTTGTCGTGGAAGCTGCAGTGTGACCTAACAAGTCACATTGTGTGCTCCGTGGTCCATACATCTCTACTTACAAGTGTTCATTGCAAGGACTCATTGGCCCGGCTCGAGGCCCCTGGTCTCCACCACACGTTCAATGCTGGGTCATCTCTAAGACTCTTCCTGGACATCCCCCTGGCGTCCTGTGTTGTGGAAATCCTGCAGCTTTGGGTCTATGTGTCAGGTCCCTTCACGTGCTCCAGCAGATCATGATGGGATGGGCCAAGTCATGACCCTGGGTCTGGGCCTGGGCAGCTGTACTATTGTCATTTGAAGCTCAGGACCTCTCATCCCCAAAAGGCACTTCATGTCACTTGTCCACCTTATTTGAGTCACCTTAACATAGTCTCCAATTGTTCTCATAGATGCCCATTCAGACCAGCTTCTTTTTGGTTTTGTTTGTTCTTTTGTGGCACACGCCTTTAATCCCAGCACTCGGGAGGCAGAGGCAGGCGGATCTCTGTGAGTTCGAGACCAGCCTGGTCTAAAGAGCTAGTTCCAAAATGGGCTCCAAAGCCACAGAGAAACCCTGTCTCGAAAAACCAAAAAAAAAAAAAAACACAAAAACAAAAAAAAAAAAAAAACAAAAAAAAAAAAAAAAAAAAAAAAAAAAAAAAAAAAAAAAAAAAAAAAAAAGACAGGGTCTCCTGTAACTAGGCTTACCTCAAACTGATCTTGAACTCTTGACCCTCCTGACTGCCTCCACCTCCCTCACGTGCCACCAAGCCTGGCTTTTCCTTGTTTTCTGTTTAAATTTCCCAAACTCTGGTTCCATCCTCAGATCTAGCAGACAAGTAAACAAGAAAAACGAGAAGGCATTTCCACAAAGCCCAGCGTGTCGCCTGAAGCCCAGCATGTCGCCTGAAGCCCAGCGTGTCGCCTGAAGCCCAGCGTGTCGCCTGCCTATTGAATCTGTGCTAGTGCACACTGCCTGCCCTCCAGTCAGGGACAGACTCCACATGCTCCCATCTGGGGCCAGTGCCTTCACCTGTATACTTGATCACATTATTCTCTCTCTCTCTCTCTCTCTCTCTCTCTCACACACACACACACACACACACACACACACCTCTGACAAAGATGGAAGAGCACTGATAAACAAATCAAGACTGTAAATGGCCATGAGGCTAGAGATACGGCTAACTGATTAAGTACTGGCTGCTCTTTTCCAGTTCCCAGCACCCACATGGCAGCTCAAAAACATCTTTAAGCCAGGTGGTGGCGCACATGTTTAGTCCCAGCACTCAGGAGGCAGAGGCAGGTGGATCTCTATGAGTTCAAGGCCGACCTGGTCTACAAGAGCTAGTTCCAGGACAGACTCCAAAGCTACAGAGAAACCCTGTCTCGAAAAACAAAAAAAAAAAAAAAACAAAAAAACAAAAAAAAAAAGAAAAAGAAAAGAAAAAGAAAAAGGTAATGAGAAAATATCTCACTGGGGCCCCTTGTCTCAAAACAAACAAACAAAAACATCTGTAACTCCAGTTCCAGGGGATCACAGGACCTCTGCAAGCATTGGGCACAGGTGTGGTGCATGGACATACATGCAGGTGAAACACCACCACACTCATTAAATAAAATTAAAAAACGAGCCCATTGTGCCCTTAAAAACAGTTTAAAGATAAACTATTACTAACAGGGGATTGCTACTGCTTATCCTAAGATATAAATGTACCTGCAGCGGGAAAAGAAGCTCCAAGGGCAACCATGGGAAGCTCATCCATAGCTTCAGTTGTGAATTCCAGCTGGTTGACTCCCTTCCCCAGTCGCAATTACAACTACAGGCCTAATGTGTAGATTTTGGCTTTCTGCTTATCTTTTCTTCCTCATCCTTTATGTGTTTACAAAAATATTTACTACACAAGGCCATTGATCACTCTACAGGCTCTGCTGGAAGGTAAATCAAATGTAAAGCTTCCTCTAAATTTCAGGTTATGTAAGACAGTAAGGAAAAATGAAAGGAGGAAGGAAGAAAGGACAGGAAAGAGGGAGGGAGAGAAGGAAAGAAGAAAGGAAAAAAGGAAGGAAGTAAAGAAAGAAGGAAGAAAAAACAAAAAAAGAAAGAAGGAAGCAAGGAAGGAGGGAGGGAAGAGAAGAAGGAAGGAAGGAAGGAAGGAAGGAAGGAAGGAAGGAAGGAAGGAAGGAAGGAAGGAAGCTTATTGGTTTAGCAACATGTATACAGGTAATCTTAATTTAACATAGTGTGTATTGTATGTAATTTGTATTAACTCTTATTTACAAAAGTAAAATGAAAACAGTTAAGTAGGTAAGATATTTTTAAAGGGGTATAAGTATAAAGTTATATTTTTTGCTAGAAACGGTTAAATAAAGACAGATTATGTCTTGGTTACTATTCTCTTGCTGTAAGAAGACACCATGATCAAGGCCACTCTTGAAAACATTTAACTAGGGCTTGCTTACAGTTTTAGAGGGTTAATCACAGTGAGAAGCAGCCAGGAATGGCACTGGAGCAGGAACTGAGCGCTCTACATCATGATCTATGGAGAGAGAGAGAGAGAGAGAGAGAGAGAGAGAGAGAGAGAGAGAGATTGGTCTGGCTTGAGCTTTTGAAACAACAAGCCAACTCCTCCAAGTGACCCACCTCCTCCAACAAGACCACATTTACTCCAACAAGGCCACGCCTCCTAATCCTTCCCAAACAGTTCCGCTTCCCAGTGATTAAGCATTCGCATATATGCAGTTATTGGGTAGCAGTTCTCAACCTGTGGATTGCCACCCCTTTGGGAGTCGCATATCAGATATCCTGCATATCAGATATTTCCATTATGATTCATAACAGTAACAAAATTATAGTTATGACATAGCAATGAAAATAATTTTATATTCACCACAACACGAGGAACTTTATTAAAGGGTCACAGCATTAGGAAGGTTGAGAACCACCGCTAAAGAGACCATTCTTATTCAAACCAGATTGTCTGTGGTTGTTGCTAAAATTCTTCCTATGGGGAGGTGTAAAGCAGCATCTATGCTCCTCCCACGATTGTCATGACAAACAGAGGGACAAGTCTATCAAAGTTGGCTCTGGGGAGCCAATGATTCATTGAGTTTCCCTGCAGAGCCTAGGCAGGGAGCTACTTACAGAGGTGTGGGCATTCCTCTCCTAGCCAACCACACCTAGAAAGCCTTATCCAGCACCAATGAGGGCTACCTCATAGCCACTCAGATGGAGCCCCCATCTTCCCCAGTCTCCATTTACTCTAGCTCCTTGCAGCACAGTCGGGTAGTGGGGAGCCATTGGCTGCTCAGGTGAAGATCTCATGCCTTTATTATGGGGACAGGACCACTGCTGGATGGATCTTTTGCAAGGGAATACATCACTCATGGCATTGATAAAGTACGCTTTTGTCCTAAAAATAGAACATAAAAGAACAGAATATAGGAAATTTTAACCTAAGATACAGAACTCACTGTGTGTCCTCACACACGCGCACACACACAGAGACAGAGACAGAGACAGAGACAGAGACAGAGACAGAGAGAACATACAAATCATCTCTGTGCTGGTATAAGACTTAATGATGACATATGCTTCGTGATTGAAGACTATAAAATGTTCGAAGTTCAAAGTTCAAGATATGATATCAAATGTCTGTTAAACTGATGGCGTTCTCTTAAGATAATGACTTAACCATGGTAATATTTACAAAACAATTACTTTAAAGACAGAACATATGCATATGATCAATATAATTGCTTGTGTTTTCACTAACTTTTTTAGGCTTCAGTCACTTGGAAAAACGAGTCCTAAGAGAAAGGATTTCTAAAAAATTGTTTGCTTTTGTTTTCTAAGCTCTTCGTGAAAGTTACACGGAAGCTAAAATGACACGATTGGTAAGGTAATCCGTCTGGGTTTTCAACAACCGAAACCGGATGACCTTCATCACTGAAGATAAGAGGATCGTAAAGGACAGACAATGTTGTGTAGCACATTGCCCTCCATAACCAGCTGAGACCTGGAGAATGACGAGATGCTTCTAGTAAGTCACTCTTCTCTTGATCAGAAGGCCATATAGTCTCCAAAGAGACTGGCCTATGAATCCTCCAGGAAGGAGCTCCCCAAGAGGACATGCTCCCTGAGCTTCCAAAGGAGGCTGCATGTTCGACAGAACCCTGACTCATCCTACAAAAAACACCACTGTCAGAGAAAAATCAACAGAACTCAGGGTGCTCCTCATAGGTTCCTACGAGGAAACTCTAGGGAGGTCTCAGCTTCAAAAAAATTTAGCTGTGGATACCTGCGTAGTTTTAATGAAAAAGATCTCTTCCAAAAAGTATTGGCGGGAGCCAGGTACAGCACCTGGAGCTGTAATCCTAGCGCTTGGAAGGCTGAGGCAGGAGGAATCATCATCACAAGCTCCAGGTTATCCTTGGCTACCTGGTGATTTCCAGGTCAGCCCAGGCTGTAGAATGAGAGCCTATCTTGAAGAAATAAGTGTTGAGTTTTTTCAGACCGACAAAACTCTCTGCCAATGCAATAATCCAAATCAAACTAAATTAGAAGAAACCCAGGTTTAATGGACACCAACACTCCAGGGTGGCCCCCGGGCAAACACAAAGAGGGGAAAAGGAGAACCAGAATGACCGTGGAAAAAGGGGAGATCACACATTCATTCTCTGGGGGGCAGTTTAAGTAGCCTGTGGGAGTAGTCTTGCCCTTCTCTGGAGAGGGGTCACCCTTTGGCGTGCTTTCTTGGTGGTGGAGTTTGGACTGAGGCAACTCCCAGGGGCGGTGGCTCGAAATGGAGTTTTCTGCCCAACATTCCAAAATGGATGCTGGAGGCTGGGGTGAAGCCCCCAACTAAACATTCCAGACTCTTTGTATAAAGGGGTGTTGGGGAGCTGAGGTGATACATCCAACCAAACAATTAGGACTAGCTGACATGGGTAGGTGTTTATGATGGGTAGGTGTTTATGATTTAATACGAGGTAGACTCTGGAGACACCATCTGCTAGGGTGTGTGCTCACCCTCATGAGTTATAACTGTAAAAGGCTCTACTGTCCTCATACCAGCATCAGGACAGTCACGCATAGAGCATTGCACAGCAAGAAACAAAGCAGGAAACAGCAAGGCGAGTCTTACAAACACACTGCAAGATGGAAAGAGGAAATCTCAAAGGGTAAGGATCGTGGGATTCCCGGACAGACAGGTCAACAGGTCAGAATGAGGAATATCCAACCAGGCTTGTACGATTTGAAACTATAAGCGAATCAAGGAGCTGCCCATAACTTTGCTCCCCAAAGTGCTGAGTCAGGGACATCCAAGGGAAGGACATGGAAGAGACCCCTTAGTAAGCATCTGGTTTAGGGTGTGTTCTTGTTCTTAAGAGATAATACCTTTATTCATTAAGGCATTCTTATTCTTTTTTTTAAGGGTTTCAAAGACTTTAATAACTCACCACATGAGCGGGTCTCTGTTGGATCAGAGCTGCAGGACAAGGCCTTGAAGCCTTGTTTCTCCCAACAGCTCTGAACAGGGGCAGAAGTGCTGTTTATAAGGTCAAAAAGTCACAAACGTTTATTGTCAAGTTACAGCTATGATTTCTACCAATCAGGATTTAGAGATAAGAAGCTTGCTTCAATATTCCATCATTGTCAATCGATATACAATGCAAGCTTTTCAGTCCAACCAATCAGATTTGTTTGTTCTTTCTGTTGTTAGGAACAGCCATAATGTTTCCAGAGAACTAAAGCATTCTTATTCTTAGGAGATAATGCCTTTATTAGTTACCTTTGAGTCCAAATTGTATTTTATAACTTAAATTACCTTAAAGCAAAAACAAGGGCAAAGATGACTTAGAGAGCACTTGTTTTGCAAGTGTGAGGAGCAGATTGATTCCCAGCATCCACATAAAAAGGCTGAGCAGGGCAGCAAATGCCTGTAATCCCAGCACTGCCGTAACAGAGCCAGGCGTTCTGGGAACTTGGTGGTCAGCTAGTCCAGTCAAAGTCCTGAGTTCTGAAGTCAGTATCAGATCTTGTTTCAAATGGTAAATAAGTGGAGGGCAATAAAAGAAGGCACCCGACATCATCTACCTTTGGCCTACACACACACGGGGAGAGAGAGAGAGAGAGAGAGAGAGAGAGAGAGAGAGAGAGAGAGAGAGAGAGAGAGAGAGAGAGAACATACAAATCATCTCTGTGCTGGTGTGTCTGGCATGAGGCACCATGGCTGGCTAATTACACAGATTTCTACATGCATGGGGAAATGGTAAGCAGAAGCTCCCTGGGCAGCAGGATGACTGGGGGTTGTATCCCCTTCCCTGCACATCCTGCATTCTTCAGTTCTTTGACACTCAGTGAGGACCACTCCTAAACGGAGAACAAGAGCAGCACGTGGCTGCCCATCTCTAGCTCAACAGCCTCTCGGAAGAAGAGACCTCTGTCTGCTCCGTGCCAGGAGGAAACAGGAAGGGAGGAAGGGATACGGCTGAAGTCAATACTCGGGAGCCTCACCCCCCCCCCCCCGCAGGTTCTTGTCATTTGTAGAACGATAAGGCCTTCAGAGTCACAGCTGATGGGAATCTGCCAGTCCTGGGTGTGACTCACTCCTTTGCAGCCTGGTTGTTCTTTTGTGAAGCCTGGAAAATAGCAGCTATTAAGAAGAGGTACAGTCATTATTAAATAATAACTAACACCTTTCCAAGATTTGTTTATGGGTATGTGAGTTGTGTGGATACGTGCTCGCGGGTGCCAAGTGCCTACAGAGGCCAATGGCTTTAGATCCCAGGGGAGCTGGAATTACACCGGGATGCGGGTGCTAGAACTGAACTAGGATCCCCTGCAAGGCAGTGTGTGCTCCTAACGGCTAAGCCATCTCTGCAGTCTCCGTAACTAACACTTTTAAACCCTTGTTAGTATCATAGCATTGGCCAAGGGGGCGTGTGTACCCTAATCCTAACATTCACGGTGTGGAAGGCAGGCATTATCCTCCTTATTTGTACTAATAGTCCAGGCAGCACTCAGCTTCTCTACTCTGGAAGTTTCTGTTCTCCCATCTGTATCTACTGTTTTAGACTGTTGACAACCAGATAAAGCAGCCCAGAGTGAGTATGTGACTTGCCACGGACAAGCCGCCAATCTGAAGCTATATCTTTCAATAGCTTTTTTTTATTTTTTTTATTTTTATTTTTTTTTGTAGTAAAAGAGAATTCTTCACCCTTTAATCAGACTAAACACTGGTAAATCTGTAGTCCCCAGCCTAGAACATATCTGTTGCCTCTGCTGTGGAGGTGAAGATGTTGGATATGACATAGGAGCTGAGAAATGTTACCTCCCTAGGGTGGAATGGAGAAACAGGTGTGATGCAGAGAAAATAATCTTTATACAGCCTCCTTAGAGATAAGAGTAAAAGACGGGAGAAGGGGGGGCAGGAGGGACAGGAGGCGGGGAGTGCAGCTTACAAACTCTTATTGGCTTTCTACAGCCTGTCTGGCAGCACCCTACCACCCCCATCTTCTGGCGCTCCCCGGACCTCTTCTCCTCCTGTGATATCTTATAAAGGGACCTGGCCTTTCTGGCTGCCTTAGGAGAGAGGACATTCCGGGGTCATCTCTCACCCCCCTCAGCTTAGTCCACCTGGAGTGCCGCTCCTCACTGACCTCCACCCCTCCTCCGCCCTCCACCCCTCATCTCTCCACCCTCAAGATAATCAAGCTGCTCAAGCCCCAGCCTTTTGAGAGGAGCCTTTCTGGAAGGTGGGTTGTCGATTCAGCACTAGGGGTGGGGAAGCAAAATGCCAGGAGGAGGAGGAGGAAGCCGTGGGGGAGTTTCTGAGTCAGAGAAGGAACGGTGCTCTGCCCAGCAGGCAGTAAAGCCACTCAGTCCACTGAGGAAGCCTGAGCCATTAACAAGGTAAGAAGAGAGTTCCTCAGCTACCATGTAAGGCAAGCATTATCCCAAGGCTGCAGGATCCAGGTATCAGATAGCATCTGACATCTAAGCTGAGGATTCTGAACCCTACAGGAAGAGGGTCGGGGGGGATGGGGGGTGAATTAGACTCTGAATCACCAAGGGAATCTTCTAGAAAAAGAAACACGCTGCTTACCAGAAGCCCTACCCAGTCAGCTCTGAAAAGTGGGAAGAACTGTTGTGATGTTGCCCAAGTGATTCTGACCTCCAGGCCTGTTTCCCTCCTGCTCGCTGATGCATGGGAGATGGGAGATGGGAGCTGCAGGTTTGGTCTGGCTTGCAGAGTGGATTGAGGCCATTAGTTAGATCAAATGAACAGAGCTATTGTACCCAGACAGTCAATCAAGCAGGCGTCAGTTGTTAGTTTTGAAAACTAGGGGAGTGGGGCCGGTGAGATCGCTCCGGGGATGTTCTTAGTTCCATTCCGGAGACCCACCTGACAGAAGGTGGGTCAGTTTCCTCGCCTGTCCTCTGACCGCCACACACTACATACATACAATGTGAATTAAAAAAAAAAAAATAGGGATGTGGCCAGCCAGCCCTGTTTTGTGTCTAGTGGGATTGTATTTTATAATTGCACCCTTGAGGGCTTCTGGAAGTCCAGAAGTGAACTGTAGGTGTGAAATTTAATGGCATTTGTAGGGCCAGCCTAGCAGCTGAGGTGGGGGAGACCTCTGTCTCGGATGGCCTTGGATAAGTCTGTTTCACTGGGGCTGAATAATCCTACAAATATAAAATAAAAATACCTGGTCCCACATTCCTTGAGGCGGCAAGAGCTCCCCACAGATACTGGTTCACTCAGACCTCATGGACAGGTATTTCCCGCTCCTTGTGCCCAGCCCTGTCTGTGGACACTCAAGACAGCATTGGTGAGGCCCTGGGCCCCACCCTTCTAGCACGGAGACTGCTCGAGTTTGTTCTTTGGAGTGTGGTAGCTCAGCGTGTCATCCCGGCACTTAGGAGGCAGAAGCGGGAGGATTGAGGTGAGTGTGGGGCCAGCTTTGGATGCGGCGTGAGACGCTGTCTTAAACAAGTTTGGTTTGTGGTCACTTTTATCTGGGAGCTTAACCCTAAGAGTTTCCCAGGTCTCTCGGCTGCTTATGACGAGGCTGGTGTCCCCAGCCCGCCTCCGTTCTTTCTGTTTGTGCAAAGCCCTTGCCTGCCGTTTCTAACTTCTGCTTTTAGGGACATCATTCCAAGAGAGAATCTAAAGTGGAGTTGCTCAAGTCTTCAGAATGCTGGCCTCTTAGATTGACACCTAGGCGGCTTGTTTAGTTGATTTTGGTCAGGACTTCCCATTTTGCTTCGAAAAGCTTGCTCCTGATTGACTGGGGAGGATCTGTAGTCCAGGCTCCTGTAGTGAGGACGCTGGAGGAAGCCCCTAACTCTGGTGCCTTCCCTCCACCCCCACCTCTAATGATGGTTCTTAAGACACGAACGTTCTGATGACTTTCCTTTTCATTCTCAAATGATGTGAGGCGCCCATCACTGAGTCATTTAGTGCACACTTGCAATCTGAGCACGCAAGAGGTGTGGGTGGGAGGGTTGGAAGTTCAAGACCATCCTCGGCTATATGACCAGTTCGGAGGGCAGCCTGAGGCACATGAAACCCTGTCTCAAACCAAGCACAAAGGGCTTTCTGCTTTTTAGCAATGTGACTCTTCCTTGTTCCCCAACTATCCTCATTGATCCGGGGGATGTAAGGAGTCTGAATCGGTTGTACCACACCATGAGCAAGCTAAGACGTGGCTTAGCTGCACCTCAATGGGAAGCCTGCAGCTGTTCCCTGTGCAGAGGCTGGGAAGCTAATGGACATTTGGGAGGCCTGGGACAGCATTGTTTACGGGAGAAAGGGGCCTGTGGGTAGTCTCTTGGAGGAAGAGTGACATTTCTCTAAATGTCTCCGGGCTCCTCAGCAAGAAGACAGCTTGGGCGGATGGGAAAGCTGACTTCGAGGGTAGAGGTGGAAGAACGGAGGAAGGAACAGGAAAGTAAAGGACAAGCAGAGGCGGGCTCTGGGCACGAGGCCTGGGGATTTGGGTTTTAGCGTGTACATGTTAGATGTGTGCTTTAGAAGGAGGTGTGGTAGCTGAGGGTGGGGAGGGCTGAGGCAGTGGGGGAAATGCCAATACCTCCAGCAGAGAATCCCAACAACAAGAGAGCGTGACTTGGGCTGGAACCGGAGGGGGAGTGTCTGCTCTCCACGGAGCTCCCTAAAGCACCAGGTACCCAGCAGCCGGCCCTCACTTCTGCCACACACAGACTGTCCCCTGCCTCTACTATTGGTTGTTAAGATGAGCTAACTCTGCCCGAGACGTGACCTAGAGTGCGCTCTAGTGGGGCAGGCAGTCACAACAGGTGCTGTTTAGATCCTGGTGACCAGGGACTAGACAAGCCTCACAAGAGCTCGCTCTTCCTGGCCAGGGCTTACACAGAGCAGAGGCAGAGGGATGGAGAAGCATCTCCATGATAGAATGGCAGGAACAAGGAGCAGGACCTTCCCCAACACCATCCTGCTGCTCTGCCCAAAAAAAAAAAAAAAAAAAAAAAAAGGATGAGGGCGGGGAAGAAAACACAGAAAGGGCCTGGCTTGGGGCCAGCAGCAGCTGGCACACAAGGAAGGCCCAGAGCCACCAAGTCCTGCAGGGCGGCATTGACCCAGGGCTGGGATGGAAGGAAATCCCTGTTTTCCTAGTTCCAGGGGGTGTTAGTTTTGGGCGAGGCAGTCACAGGACCTGCTTGTAAAACTGCAGCCCAGGCTCTGGGTGTCCGCAGGCTGAGTTCTCCTCTCCTCGACAAGCCATTGCTTCCTAGCTTTGTACCGTTTCCCATACTCAGACTATACCTAGGAAAAGCTCTCTGTCTTGTGGTAGTGGAGAGGGGAAAGTTACACTTAAACCACAATCAGCAATGACATAGTTTCCAGTTGTTCCCCCTTGGACTTCTGTTTTACAAACTGGTCATCCCCTGAACCATGAAGCCCAGAGGGCAAGACAGGAAGTTGCATTCACTGACACTGTCCCCTGTGGTAGCATTGTGGGCATGGGGGGGTTGTATGTACACATGTGAGCAAGTGAGCAAGACATGCTCATGCGTGCAGAAGCCAAGCAAGGATGTCAAGTGTCTGCACTTGAGGTAGGACCTCTCACTAGACTTTGGGGCCAGCAAGTCCCAGCCAGCCTCTTGTCTCTGTTCTCCCACAACATGGATACATGCACCCAGATGGACACAACACAGGATGCATGCACCCACATGACCACACCCGGCTTTTCTTTGGCTGCTAAGGATAAGAACTCAGGTCCCCATGCTCGGGCAGCAAGCTCATTGATCAGCCAGCCTAGCCTGTTTGGCAAGCTCTGAGCCATTGAGAAGCCCTGGCTCAAAAAGAAAGAGGGGGGAGAAAGAAATGAAGGAAGGAATAGAGAGAGGGAGGGAAGGAGGGAGGGAAAAGGAAGGAAGGAAGGGGTATGCTATATGAAGAATGAAATGACACCAAAAGTTTCACAGTGGTCCTCACTCAAACAGGCACACATACGCATACACACAAAAAATAGAGAAAAAGGCTGACCCTCAATTGATGCTTTAGGTATATCTAGAGGGAAAACATGGCTGGCAATGGGAGAGATGGGGGGGGGTGCCACTGCCACACAGACTCTGGTGAGGGTTATGACACACTTCCAGAATGTCTAAGGGGACTTCCAAGGGAAGCCCGAGAGCTGGCAAAGCATGTCCTACCTCTTGAGGAAGCAAATTGCAAGCTCCAAGAATCACCTCTGTGGCTGCCTCCTCCTCCTCCCAAATCCACTCTCAATACTTCCCTCCAGGTTCACAGGCAGCATGAAGGCTGCCTGGCAATGGCTGTCTAAATCACACACACGTGCACGCACACACACACTCGTGTA
The DNA here is from genome assembly GCF_014885135.2 of Alexandromys fortis. Classification (NCBI taxonomy): domain Eukaryota; kingdom Metazoa; phylum Chordata; class Mammalia; order Rodentia; family Cricetidae; genus Alexandromys; species Alexandromys fortis. Next base: position 16,068,323 of record NW_026067927.1, read on the forward strand.
CGCATGTGCTTTTTGACTCCACATTTCACTTCTGGGGATTTAATCTTACAAGTGTGTAGACAAGAAGCCCGTGACTGAAGCCTTTGAAATAAGGGGAGCTTGGAAACCCAGGAGTCCTTGGCTAGATAGATTGTTGTGTCCGTACAATAGATGGTAGAGAGAAACAAGGAAGTGCTTTGTGTTCTGTGTCCCTGTGTCCTTTGTGTTCTATAATACACTGATCAAAAACAAAAAAAAAAAAAAAAAAAAAAAAAAAAAAGCAAAGAGCTGTGGGTCGGGCGGATGCCTTGCTGTGTCTCTTCCTAAGAGGGAAATCGCTAAGGGTTTATAAACATCTAAATCTCCTCGTGTGTTTGAACTACAGCTGAACTGACAGAGTAACATGAACCCACTGTTATGTAGCAGAGATAACTAGGCAGGTTTGGAAGTGAGTTTTCACTGTGGACTAACGACAAGATAAATACTGGCTCTTAGAAACTGGCACAAGGCAACCAAGTCACTAGGACAGTTCCTCTAGGGGAAGGCTGTGACCTCTTTGAAACTGTGTCACTTAACTTACCCCTGCCTACAGAGAGCTCTGAGAATGTCCTAACTTCCCCTACAAACCCAACTGCTTGTAGCAAGATCCCCCCCCCCCCCACTTGTCTTCAGCAAGACAGAGACCTGGGTCCTGGTAGGCCAGGATATAGCCAACAAGCGCTCTTCTAGCCTCTTCCCTCCTGCGTGGAGTCTTAAGAAAGCCACGTTTCAGTTCTTACTCTACGGGCTTCATGTTCATGAGAACCAGTCTTTTCAAAACAACTGGAACCATAAAGACCCCATTTGAGCAGGCAAGGCAGGACATTTGTTTATTATTTTTGTCCTGTGGCAATTTCATATATGCATATAATTTAATGATATTCACCCCCTATTCCTATCCGCGCAAATCTAATTAAACTCAATGGGTCCTCAAAAAATATTTTTTAAGTTGTGAATGATGACTAGAATGAGAGGGTCAGTGGTGACAGAGGACAGGAGAGAGTACTAGGATATGTGAGTATCCACACATATCATATATGAGTATAAAATGGCAATGTAAGACTCACTACTTTGTGCATTTAAAATACACTAATAAATATAAACATTTAAAAAGCTGGGCTTAGTGGCTCGATCCTATGATTCCAGCACTTAGGAGGCTGAGGCAAAAGAATCAACAGGAGTTTAGGGCTATCGTGGGCTACATTGTAAGATGCAGGCCAGCCTACCTCAAAATTACAACAAAAACACAAACTTTTGAAAAGGGAATCTAGTAAGAGTCAGACAAACTAACCTCCCAGAGCTAAGAGCACAGACAAATTATCCATTCCTGTTCTAGTTTTGTTTCTGTTGTTGTGACAAAGTATCCTGGGCGGAACAACTTAGACCTGGAAAGGTTGCCTGACTTACAGGTGTCCGGCTACAGCCCCTTATCGCAGGGAAATCCCAGAGGTGGGCGCTACCCGGGGACCGGTGCTCACATTCAGGGTGGATCCTCCGCCTTAACAATCAGACAGTTCCCCACAGACATGCCCACAGGCCAAGCTGATCTAGACAGTTCCTCAGTTAATCTTCTCCGGTCACTTAGGTCCTGGGAAGCTGAAAAGGAAAACCTACCCAGCAGAGATGTAAAACCTATCTTAGAGACTGAAATGGAAGTCGTTCTAACAGTGCTTAAGTTTTCATTAGCACTCAGGGCCTCGCCTATGGAGGCAGGAGCTCTACCATTGTGTCCCGCATAGCGGGGTCCTGGGAACATGATTGGGGCGACATGGGAATGAAGTAATGACATGGTAGACTGTGCTCACCCTGATGGGGGGCACCTGCGACACAACCCCACAACTCAGTGGGTTTATTGTGTACTAGACAAAGGGAAGGGGCTAGCTAGCTTCAGATGGGGGGGCTCTGTAGGAGAGCAGTCTCCGGCAGTAAACATCCCAGACGAGGGTTGATGCTTTCTGTACACACTGTCAACCTTTGTACTAGGACCAGAGGAAGGTCGCCGTTTCTACAGGGGTCCTTGTTATGGCCATGCTCATATCGATGATGTGTACTCTCAGGACTCCACCCACTCCTCACACATTCACTCGGGACCTCCTCCACTCCCTACACTTGTAGGCCCTCTTTAGTATATTTCTTTTATTTTTGAGAGAGGGCCTTACTGAATGACTCTGGCAGGCCTTGAACTTGCAATCCTCCTACTTCTGCCTCCCGTGTACACAGGGTTATAGGCATGTACCACCTAAAGGAAGAGATTGCAATTGATGATGATACCTGTCATCAGGAGAATAGCAAGCCCTTCCCTTCTTTACTAAGGCACAAGGGAGGAGAATCTCTAGGACACGTGATGATATATATGCATTAGCACCTTGTTGCTGTTCATATTTATGCTCTGTGTCTCCTGGTTATTTATATCAAGAAATCATTCGAACCAGAATGATGCAGAAAAGAGCAATAAAACCTCTAAGAGGGACTAGAGAGATGACTCACTGGTTAAGAGCACTGGCTGCTCTTACTGAGGAGCAGGGGTCAGTTCCCGGCATCCACATGCTGCCTAGCAAGCATCTATAACTCTAGTGCCCAAGCATCCAGCACCCTCTTCTGGTCTCCAAGGATACTGTATGCATGTGAATGATAAACCAACACTCACACACATAAGGTAAAACAACTGATTTTTAAAACTGTTTAGGAGGGAGACACCAGCATGGCACTTGATACCAGACTATCTTTATTCTTTTTAGAAAGTGTGTGTGTGTGTGTGTGTGTGTGTGTGTGTATGCATGTGGGTGTATTTGCACACGTGCACCTGTGGAGGGTAGAAGACAACTCGCAGGGGCCAGTTCCCTCCTTCCAATATTTTCATCCTGGGTATCAGACTCAGGTTTATTAGCAGGTACTGTTACCTGCTAAGCCCTCTTGCTGACTTTGGTGCACGCTCTCTTTCTCTGCCCCTCTCTCTGCATTGAAATACATACTTTCCATTATTATATGGTTTTTACTATATTTTGTTAGTTCTTTGAGTATTTCATACGTGCATACAATCCTCCCCCAACTTTTCTCAGATTCACTCTCACCTCCTCACCCCTCCCACACACCCCAAATTTCATGCCCCCCCTTTTTTAAGTACCCCACCAAGTCCGGTTTGTGGAATCAGGAATAAAGGCCATCCACTGCAGCATGGCTGACCTACCAAGCCCCCACACGAAGGTCTTTTCATATAAAATAAGCCGTCACTGTGCAAAGAGTGAAGTCCGGGCTTCCACCAGTCTTCATGGATTTTTATGTGAATTACAAATGCAAACGTGTTCTTTAAATATTGAAAATCTAGCGACCGGAACACCCTCCTAACACCTTCTTCTGTTATAGCTTTGTATAATGAACATCTGAGTTCCTGATGAGGAGGTGATCATGTCTGGTGTTCTGCAGTACAGTCCTGAGTAGGTTTGCAAAGCAGCCAGGCATTTCCCAAGCTGAAGCCCTGTGACCAAACAGCCCCGGGTGTCTCAGACCAGCTCCTAACCTGGCTTACCACACTTCTGTAGAATCAATGGTTCTGCTGAAATGGTTTCAGCTCATTTGTCATCTGCAGAGGCACAAAGTTAGCTGTGGATCCCCTCCCCCACGTTCTTAGTCCCATGGGATGAGGCTAAGTAAGAAGGAACCCCATGCCCCATTGATGTATGGCTCTGCCACAAAGGAGAAAGCTCTAAAGCCAGGCAGTTTGACAGCCTTCATCCTTAGCCTTCAGGAGAGTGCAGTGGGAAAGTCCCAGGCTTCATCAGACAGAGGCTTTGCCTGCAGGCCACTCTGTCAGGGGTGTAGAAGGCGCAGGGTGTGGCAGTGTCCCTTATATCGAGTGAATGTAGCTGAGTAGGGAGGGATGTTCTTGGTAGTTCAGTGGACAAGAAAGACCAGAGGGGGAAGTTTTAAAGACAGTAAAATACAGAACACAACGATCCAATAAGAACCAAGAAGCCAGAATTACTCTGCAGGGGGATTTGGACGAGGGCTTGCAGGAAGTTTCTGAATTTTTACCTTGCTCCTTGGAGGGGGTCCAAGAGAAGCCAGAAGGTAGATGCCACCATAGCCTGACTCAGCCCCCTCCCTCTGCTTACCCTTTAAAGGTCTTCTACTTCCAAAGGATGATACTGCCTAAGAAAGGGAAGCTGCTGCTGTTCCTGGGTTCCCAGATGATAATTGCCGCGCTCTTCTTCCATACGTTCAGACATACGGGCTTTGTCCAGAACGAAGAAGAGTCCAGGAGGCCCGTGCATGTGCTGGTCCTGTCTTCCTGGCGGTCAGGATCTTCTTTTGTGGGGCAGGTTTTTGGGCAACACCCGGATGTCTTCTACCTGATGGAGCCCGCCTGGCACGTGTGGATGAGTTTCACCAGCAGCACGGCCTGGAAGCTGCACATGGCTTCGCGGGACCTTCTGCGTTCGGTCTTCCTGTGTGACATGAGCGTCTTTGATGCCTACATGAAGCCAGGTCCCCGAAAACAGTCCAGCCTCTTCCAATGGGAGCAAAGCCGGGCCCTGTGCTCGTCACCTGTCTGTGACTTCTTCTCTAGTGACCAGATCAGCTCGCCTGGGCCTTGTAAGCGCCTCTGTTCCCAGAAGCCCTTTGATATGGTGGAGAAGGCCTGCAGCTCTCACAGTCACGTGGTACTCAAGGAGGTGCGCTTCTTCAACCTGCAGGCCCTTTACCCACTTCTCACAGACCCTTCCCTCAACCTGCACATCGTACACCTGATCCGAGACCCCCGGGCTGTGTTCCGATCTCGGGAACACACCAGAGGGGACCTCATGATTGATAGTCGCATTGTGCTGGGGGAACATTTGAAAACGATCAAGGAGGAAGATTACCCCTATTATACCATGCAGATCATCTGCAAAAGCCACGTGGACATAATCAAGGCCATCCAAGCCCTGCCTGAGGCTCTACAGCAGCGCTTCCTGCTCCTGAGGTACGAGGACCTGGTTCGGGAACCCCTGGCCCAGACCTCCAGGCTATACAAATTTGTGGGGTTGAAATTCTTGCCCCATCTCCAAACCTGGGTTCACAACGTCACCCGTGGCAAAAGTATGAATCAGCCTTCCTTTGCCACTAATGCCAGGAATGCCCTGAACATCTCCCAGGCATGGCGTTGGTCCTTGCCTTATGAAAAGGTTTCCCGGCTTCAAGATGTCTGTAGTGAGGCTATGGATTTGCTGGGCTACCTCCCAGCCAAATCCAAACAAGAGCAAGGCAACCTGTTACTGGATCTTTTGTCTTCTCCACACACCTTGGGGCAACTCTAGCGAGAAGGCTTAGGAGACCAGTCTGTACCAGTTGGTTCCAGCCTCAGCCACCACGAAATGATCCCAAGCCTTAACAGTGTCACGAGATGAGCAAGCTGAGCGTCAATTGGGCCTCCACAGGCCCAAGCAGAAGTCTTTGTGTCTATACTGAGATACACACTACATCTGAGCATAAAGTCAAGAATCTTGGAAATACTCAGGGACCTTGAGCAGCCCCTTCAGCCCACCAAGCAAGACTTCCACCTCTCTTCTCTACTTGACCTTCCCACCCGTGCATACCTCAGAGACTATGGCCTGGAGGCCACTAGACACACCAGGCAGCGTCCTTGGAGCAAGTCCATAAACCTCCTGTCCACAGCTCCCCAACAAGAAGGGGAAGAACAAAGACCAGGGAAATGGGGCTTTCACCAAAGAACTCCCAGCAACTTCCACAGAGACCCTCAGATTCGAGGCAGCAGGCACAGGGGTGGTTGCTTACCTGTGAGTCTGCTGATAGCACTACCAGTAACCACAAACAGGCAGCAAACACCTTGCCCAATAGGACCAGCGCTCAAGTTCACGGTGCGATTGGTCCGGATGGCATCTCTCTCCAGTGTTTACCAGTGTTTATCTGTGAAACTGTCCTCCAGTAATATGAAAATTATAGCCCAAGCTTCTGTTTTGAATTCCTCTTGTATGTTTTCTGACTACCAGTAGACATTCATTCTCATGGGGCTCTAACAATGGGCATAAACATCTTTGTAGAGGGTTTTTTTTTTATTGTCTTTTGCTATTGTCTAACACATAAAAAATCACTATCACTTTTGGATGAATTGAGCCTCTGTTGTCTTAAGAACTGGTGGAAGGTAGCTGCCTTAGCTGCTTGTCTGTTGCTGCAAGAGAACACCACTGCAGAAAGCAACTTTGGGGAGAAGGGGTTTGTTTGGTTGATAGTCCCAGTGGGGTACAGTACATCACCGTGGGTAAGGTATGGTAGCAGGGGTATGAGGCTGGCAGATCATATTTCACCCACACACAGGAAGCAGAGAGAAAGAACAGGAAGTTGGGCCAGGCTGTAAAACCTGAAAACCCACCCCCAGTGACACACTTCCTCCAGCAAGGCTCCACCTGGAAATTCTGTAATTTCTTCAAACAGCACCTCCTAGAGACCAAGTGATGAACTACACGAACCCATGTGGGACATTATATACTCAAATACAATAGCTGACAACCAGCAACTCAGCCCTTCCCTGTGAAATACGTTTAACAATGTGTGTATCACCCTGGGATCTCTGCACACAATTCTTTGACTCTAATTCCTCAGCCAGAAGACCTCAATTCTAGTATTTCTCTCCTCCTGTTGCTAACAGTCAGCTCCCCTAATAAGGAAAGTTGTTTCTCCCAGTCTTTGCAGATGTCCCCAGATCCCGCAGTGATCTAGGACCACTGTGTACAAATGCACACCACCAGGTGCTTCCTCACGTCTGGTGGATCAGAGCCTCTCAGTGTGGGATTCTGGATGCTCATTGCACCACCTTGCTGGCTCTCCAGGCCCTACTGACGTCTCCTGGCACAAGGTACCCCCTATGTTAGGCAGCAACAAAATTCACCTCCTGGCCCCAAGACATGCTGAACATATGTCTTTACCACTGGGGTAAAAAGAACAAGGGGTGATATCTATAGAAAGTGCTGGAGAGATGGCTCAGAGTATATACTGCTCTTGGAGAGGACCTGAGTTCAGTTCCTGGCACCTAAGTTGTGTGACTCACAATCAATCTCCTGTAACTCCAGCTTGAGGGTCTGAATATCTTTTCTGACAGTCTTACAAACATTGCACACACACACACACACACACACACACACACACACACACACACACAGAGAGGGGGGGGGTCTGAATTTTATGAGCCTCTGAGCTCTGAATGGTTGGGGTTTTTTTTTTATATATAACTCATTGAGTCCAAACCCGACAGAATCTGCCATTTTTCATTTTCCTTTGACTCATCAATGTTTCTCACTTCATCAAGTTTCTCCTCCACTGTTCTTCTGAGCATCAACGAGCACCCCATCATCTGCCATACTTGCATGAGGATGTTGTAGGAACCCACTTGTTTGTTCCCAGCTGCCAAACCAGAAATAACCACACAGACACTGTATTAATTAAACCATTGCTTGGCCTATTAGCTCTAGCTGATTATTGGCTAGCTCTTGCATCTTAATTTAACCCATTTCTATTAATCTGTGTATCGCCACGTGGCTGTGGCTTACCGGCAAGGTTCCCTCTGGCATCTGTCTCTGGCAGGGGCTACATGGCTTCTCCCTGACTCTGCCTTCTTTCTCCCAGCATTCAGTTCAGTTTTCCCTGCCTAGCTCTACTCTACCCTATCACAGGTCAAAGCAGTTTCTTTTTTCATTAACCAATAAAAGCAACACATATACAGAAGGACATCCCACACCATGAGGACCTGAGCTCGCCCGCTCAGAACCCATGGTAAAACACTGGGCATCTATACTCACAGTGTTGCTGTGCAGAAGGGAACTGGAGATTTCTGAAGCTCATTGACCACCTAACCTGACCAAAGGTATGAGCTCCAGGTTTAATTAGAGACCTCATCTCAAAATTAGAGACCTCTCTCATCTCCAAAAATAGAGTGCAGGGGCTGGAGAGATGGCTCAACAATTAGGAGAACTGGCTTCTCTTCCAGGGGACCTGGGTTCAATTCCTAGCACCCACACGATGTCCCACGACCATCTGAAACTCCAGTCCCAAGTGATCCAGTACCCTCTTCTGACCTCCAAGACATGCATGTGGTACACAAACTTACATGCAGGCGAAACACCTATATGCCTAATAAATTAATTAAAAAATAAGGTGAAAAGCAATAGGGGACTTCAACCAGAATTTAATGGCATTTCTATCTATAACTCCTGTGCGGTTTTACTTTGTATGTAATGACAGCAATTGCTAACATTTTAACAAAGTTTAATTAAAACTGTTTTATTTTCAACTTGTGAATAGTGGCTATATAACGGTAGAATCAGTTTATGGTGATTTTTATACAAAACCTGACCTTGTGTTAATCTGTATTATCTTTTCAAGTTATAGCTTAAAATTTACTATATGATGGGTTACGCCTAGTCCTAAACATAATCTCTGCATGTATATTATCATAATTCTATTGAATTACTTTTATAGACTGGGAAAGTAAAATTTGTTAAATGAATATATATGAATGACATGGGCCACTTAGCAATAAATCTGACGGACACTAGTCAGGAGAGCCCAATGCCAGCCCTCCTGCTGGCAGACAGTCGCAGGATTGTGACTCTTCTCACAAATGTCTCTGGCTCTCCATAGTACTGCAGAAAAGTAGCTCCCAAGAGCCTGAGCCTGGCTGTGGCATTCCGCTAACTCTGTCTTCATTCATTCATTCATTCATTCATTTATTCATTCATGTAACAGGCACTACCATAGGCCAAGGGATGTCCTGGGTGTTGGTGCTGAGACCATGTGGGGACAAACAGTAGCCGGGTCGATGTGAGTGCAGGGCACGTGGTCAGGGAATGAGGAGGGTGCAGAAGTCTAAGGGTCATTTGAGGGAGAGTCTTCCTGGAAATAGGGAGGGGCACGCCATGCAGAGATCTGGGAACAGACACCCTGACAACACCCTGGCAAATGCCCAAGCCAGCATAGACGATACCAAAAAGCATCTCTGAGGGCTATGACGCTTTCAGTAATGACGGTCTCATGAAAGATAAAGAAGTACAAGTGCGGCAGGGAGGGCAATAGACCTGTGGAATTGTGCTGCCTGGTGGCTCTGCCACTGCCGGCTGGGTTTCCTTGTGTCTCCGTGTTCGCATTCATGAGCGCAGGGCGGGCAGCGTTAACTGCGTCACTGCTCGCACAGGGCATCCTTACCGAGCTCTTACAGGTGTTAGCTGACACAGCACAGGCAGCTCGAACAGTAATGGGCCCTTGCTGAGCCAGGCATTGCCAATCACATGGAGGAGATTGATCGTGGTTCCCTGAGTTTTATACAACAGTGGCTCACAAGAAGTGTTTTAGCATTATTCGATTGGCATTCCGTGGTTGCGCATTTTTCTCTGGGGTATTTGGAGCTGTCACACTTAGGTTGGGGTGCTGTGGGCATCAGTCGGACAGGAAGCAGTGTACAGGGAAGCTTCCCAGAGTAGAGAATCATCTGGTCCACGGAACATGCGGCCATGGAGAAACCCTCCTCCACGTGGGTTTCTCTTGATCTCTTCACTCCTGTCCAGATGAATGAGCTGTCTAGACTGAAGACAGGTCAGACCCGAGGCTCCCGACCTTTCCTAGTCACCTCAGTAGGTGGTAGGGTAGGTCAGGAGAGGACAAGTCGGATTCCTTCTGGACTATGGTTCCTGAGAAGCTAATCCATGAGTTCGCTACAGAGAGAGTTCCAAGACAACCGGAACTACACAGCAAAACCCTGTCTTGAAAAACAAAACAAAAAAAGAAGGAAGGAAAGAAGGAAGGAAGGAAGGAAGGAAGGAAGGAAGGAAGGAAGGAAGGAAGGAAGGAATTGGGGGTAGGGATGAATATGACCAAAATATGTTGTACGTATATATGGAATTCTCAAAGGATCAGTTTTCTGCATTTAAAGTACAGAGCTGTGTCGTGAGAGGCGAGGAGAAAGGAGTTCAAGACAGAGGTGCAGGCAGACAGGCAGACTGGGACCCTCCATTCACAGGTAGCACTGGGCCCTAACCTGCAGCCCAGTGCTGCCACGGACAGTGTATGCTTTCTCCACTACCCTTAATCCTGTCTAGATCCTTCCCCGTCCCTCTCTCTTTCTTTCATTTGTCTGCCAAAACCGTATTCCCTAGTCAGCATCAACCAAATGTGATGAGATAAACCCACAAATGAGAGCAATTTGATTTTTTTATTAATTTTTTTATTTATTTTTACAAACCAATCACAGTTTCCTCTCCTTCCTCTCTTCCTATTCCCTCCCCATCCTCCCATCTATCCCAGGCCCCATCCACTCCTTCTCCATTCAGAAAGGGGCAGGCCTCCCATGGGAGTCAACGAAGATGGCATATCACATTGAGGCAGGACCAAGCTCCCTCCCCTGCATTAAGGCTGCCCAGCATAGGAAATCGGTTCCAAACACCCAGCTCAAGTGCCAGGGACAGGTCCTGATCCCACTGCTAGGAGCCCCACAATCAGACCCAGTTACATAACTGTCATCCACATGCAGAGGGCCTAGGTCAGTCCCACGCAGGCTCCCTAGCTTTTGGTCCAAAGTCCGTGAGCTCCCATTAGCTCAGGTCAGCTGTCTCTGTGGATTTTCCCATTATTATCTTGACCTCACCCTGGCTCATGCAATCCCTCCTCCCTCTTGTCAACTGGACTCCCCCATCTTGGTCCAGTGCTTGGCCGTGGATCTCTGCATCTGCTTCTCTCAGTTTCGGCATGAAGACTGGGAGCAATTTTAAACTGGAAAAAAAAGAACTATGAAAATGTTGATTATTGGTGACTTAGAATAATGACAAGCCATGACTTCCACATGCACACACATGTACACATGCACACATACACATGGACATGCACACACACATATACTTGCAAGCATGCACACACAGACGTACACATATCACACACATACGCATGCAGTAGATACTGATCCTCCCTAGGTTCTACCGAGCAGAACTCTAACCCTCACGGGTGGTCGGTGGCCCGGCTGCCACACCAGTTTTCACCTTCTCACCATCCTGGGAGAACGATAAGGAAGCTGGCTTACTGTTTGTGTTTTAATTTACAACAGGAAGCAGTAGGTGCCGTGGGTCCTTGACGCTACTGTTGGTAAAACCCAGGCTCGCTCCAGAAAGGCTTGTCCCTGCCTCACTCAATCAATTCGATTAAGAGGAGCAACTGTGAGGAAGACAAACAGTGGATGGAGCACAACAAAGACCTCTGTTCTTTTACCAGGGACTGAATTGCAGGGAGGGAACCAAACGGTAAGAACTTTATAGGTGAGACGGGGTGGGAGGGGGAACGAACGAGAACAATCTAGAAATAATTAACCTGAAATTTTTTTTTGGGGGGGGGGTTACAGACTTCTGTTTTCATTACGTTATAACCAGGAATGATCACCCTCGTTACACAAAAATAAAATATTCAATAATACTTTACCTTTCCTTTAGAACATCAGAATTTTGATTGCACAAGACAATAAAGCAACACAAATTCCCAAGTACCTCAGAGGATTAAAAAAAAAACACTGCTTTTTGTTTTGTTGTTGTTTTTCAACCTTCAGCAGAATATGGGAGGGAAACGTGACAAAATAGGATTTAGAAAACTAGCTAAAATGTCAACAAATTTTCATAGGCTGAATAAAGATTGATTTAGAGTCCCTGGATGCATGAAATAAAATAAAAGCATATTGTCCTTCACAGACTCTTCTTTACGGGCCTCCACCCAGAAATCATGGCAAAGACCAGGTTTCAAACACCCATGACAGATAGGCACCAACACCTGCTGATTTTCCCTCACCCTTCTTTGATAAAGCAAACATGTTACATCTGCAGTCTGGAGGAATTCCTCTGTCCCAGCCACAGATATTACACCACACTGCATCAACTATCAGTATCAGCTATCTATCAGGTATAGTAAATGAGCACTCAACACTTCCTCCATTGGTCCCAGGTGAAGGTACTCTGTTCTTTTTTAACCTGAAATTTTGAAATTTAAATTTAACTGGACTTCCTCTGTGAGAACCTCAACTATGTCCATTTGTAAGTTACAAAAAGAATATATATATATATATATA
>NW_026067927.1:16080473-16148088 GCF_014885135.2 Alexandromys fortis
AGAGAGAGAGAGAGAGAGAGAGAGAGAGAGATAGACACATATAGGCACACACGCACATATACACACATGCACACACACACACACACACACACACACACACACACACACACACACATATAAAGGGTTGCCCAAACATATTTGACGGAGGAAAATTTCATTTTCTCAATACTCTGTATCTGTCAGGAGAGTGTTTTGAGAAAGGCCAGGCTTGGGAATGCTGAATGCCTGGATGGGCCTCTCACACTGCCTTCTCCTTGCCTGCTCCCATCCCCAAGTCAGCAAGTGCCCAGTGAGGAAAAATCACTTGCTAAGACAGCTGCCTTCCTGTGTCTGCCTCAGGGGGTCGGAATCCCTTCCCCTGCTCCTCAAAACCGTCCCTGCCCTCTTGGGACTACACTGCACCTCCCCTTCTTCCCCAAAGAGAAACCTTGGGCTAATGAACCCCTCCACTCCCCCACGCCAAACATCTGAGTGCTCCTTCCCCCTCCCTTCTAAGGCCAGTCCCACGCTTGGAGCCACAATCCTAACCCTCCCACCTTCTGAAGAGCTGTCTGGTTTTCAAGTTTACTCCTTTTCTCTAAAACTCGGATTCTCTTCAGCTAAATCCTCCTCCTTTGGTTCCGTGCCCACAGTGCTCTCCCTTCTTGGGAGAACCGGAACCGCCCCCTTTCCATATCTACAGACTAGCCCTCTCCTCGCCTGCTGGACCACAGTGCCCTTAAGCAGTATCCATAGCCATTCGCCTCTGCTTGCTCCTTAGCCCACTACAGTCTGGATCACCACCTCCTGCCTTCCCCTGAACCAGCCCTCACTGGCCCGAAAACCCAGTTCCGCGCTGTTGCTGTTCCTGCGCTCTAGTCCACGCATTCCGGCGCTTCCCTCTCCTCCCCTCTTCTGGAACATCTCTCCCACTTCCTCCTTAACACACACACACACACACACACACACACACACACACCCGCTCTAGACACCACTCCAGCCTCTGCCTCCTCTCTGCCTTCCGTGTTATGGCCCCTTTTCCTAGCTACTAAATGTTGGAGTCCTTAGGCGCAGGCATAAAGTCTCTCCCTTTTTCATTGGGGACCTGCTATTTACCTCCCCTGGGCCGCAAATTGTAGATGACTTACATATACATCCCTGACCCAGACTCCCATAGCCCTGGGTCTGTACAATCCGATAACTCCGCTGTGGGGAAGAAAAAAAAAAGTTCAGAGAATCTAAATCCCACAGTATAGTTAGAAAGCCTCACAGCTTATCCTGTGGGTGCCGCCTCATTCCCCCTTAGGTCCTGCTCCTCGCTCTTAAATCCGTGGCTCTCCCAGGACCACGCAAGCATCTTCCTTCTGTTCTGGACCACGCTGTTTGTACTACACAGGCACCATCCTCCGCGTGGCGTATCACATCCTTTCTCCAGCGTGGAACAAGCCCCTCTGTTCCAGCACCAACGTCTGTGGTGTTTAAATCATTATCTTCCTTCGGCCCCAAGGGAAGCCCCTCTAGGGTTTCTCTGGCTTGGCCCTCTCTATCAGTTACTGTCCTCGTGGCTGTGACTAAAAGGTCTGACTAAAGCAATGTGAGGATGGAAAGGTTCATTCCGGGTCACAGTTTGAGGGTACATCCTTCAGAGCAGAGGAGGGCACTGCGATAGACTGGGACCTTGTGTCTGCTCAAGGAGCAGACAGCAGTGGATGGCAGTGCTTTATTGCTCAGTTTACTTCGAGTCAGTGCAGGACACGCACGCACAGGCACGCACGCACGCACGCCACAGAACGGTGCTGCCCACAGTTAAAATGGCTCTTCCCACCTCTGTTAACCTAATGTCAGTAATCCTAACCTAATCTTCACACCCCTCACATGCATGCCCAGAACCTTGTCTCCTGCGTGACGACTACTGCGTGACTCTAGACCCGTCAGGGTGACAATATTAACCGCCACACCCACTAAGTTCTCGCCGGATGCCATCGCAGTCAGCTTCCCACCGTCACAGCAAGTGTTGCTCCGTCGTAAAACTACCCAGGTCACAGGAGCGCTGAGGGATTATCTTATCGACTGTGATATATCTACACCCGGCACAGTTCCTGACCCGTACCAAGCAATTAGCAAATACTTGCTTATGTGCTCACGAGATATAAGCACAGTAGCTAACTGAGGCTACGTATTAAGACCTTGTCTCAAAGATTAAAATAAAATAAACAAAATAAAGCCATTAATGGGGGGCGGGGAGGACGTCTCTAGAACGACCGCCCTTCCGAATCTGATTTCAGTTAAGTTATGCCCAAAAGGCTAATTCTTCGTATAACGTTTAGGGGAGGGAAAACACATTTAATCAATAATAGAAACTTCCATTCTGAAACGTACAGCAACATGTTTAAGGATCCAGATAATAAAGAGCCAACACTTCACTCACTTCCTGTTTGATAGAAATAAAGGAAATTGGATCTTAAAGCTAATGGCTTAAAACACCTTGGGTCAAGTAGGTTGGGCGTGTGTTCCCCACGTGGAGATTCAAACACTTGGATTGACTAATGTTTTTAATGATGGTCTTGCAGCCCAAAGGGCTGACAATTCTCAAGTTTTCTGAAAATGCAAAACTACTCAAGTGCTCCTACATGCTTCCGAAAACTCCCTGGCCACCGCCTGCAAACTTGGTTTTTTTTTGTTTTGTTTTGTTTGTTTGTTTGGTTGGTTGGTTGGTTGGTTTTTTTTTTGTTTTTTGTTTTTGATTTGTTTTTTTTTTTTTTCAAAATCGAACAGAAATTTTCCAGCCTGGCTGTTGTTTTGTTTTCTCGCTCCCCCACTGACATAAAAATGGGCCCTACTCTACGTTACTCCACACTGTGTAAAACTGCAGGTGTTTGTCAAGCTGTGCCTTGCCCTGGGAGGTCCTTTGATTCCATTTGAGTCACGGTCAGGAGTCAGAAGCAAGAGGATGGTGACTTCAAGATTAACCTTGGCCACATATTAAGACTGTCTCAGAAATAAAAATAAAATAAAACAATGTGGGAAATAAAGGCCTCCCTTCCAAAAACCAGGTCCCAGTTCTGGAGTAGAAACCCTACTTACCCAGAAAAGGCCAAGAATGTTGGGTTCCAGATGCTTCTACCTGGCCCACTCCTAGGATCCACACCAGGAGAAGCAAGATGGAAAGAGCAGGGGCGCCTCCTGTCTGCACTCCAGGGTTCCCTTGTACTCCAAGGCCAGCACAGCCCTTCAGAAGAGGACTACTCTGGCAAAGTGGCAGATTCTGTTCCGGGATACGGGGAGGCCTTAAGAACAGGGGGCTCAGCAGCTCTCCCTAAAATAACTTATTTAAAAGAAAACCCAGTGCTGTTCATGCCCCCCAGATGTTGTCAGAAGCAATGGAAGGACCCGGGAAGATGCTCAGTTGGTGCGGTGCTTGCTACATAAGGTGAGGACCTGCGTTGAGATCCACAGCACCCTGTAAAAGTGTGAGCACAGCATATGCCTGAACCCAAGGCTACCGTTACTGAGACAGGGGGATTCCCTGAACTTGCTGGCCAGTTAGCCTTGCCAAATTGGTGAGCTTCAAGCTCAAACATGAGAAACATGTCTGGAAAAATAAGATGGAGGGGCTGGAGAGATGGCTCCGTGGTTAAGAGCACTGTTGTTCTTTCAGAAGAGCCCAGATCGGCTCCCAGTAATCACATGGCAACTCACAACCACCCGTAAGTCAGGCTCCAGGGCTTCTGGTGGTGTCTTCCGGCTTCAACAGACACCAACACACACCATACAATACAGACAAGCAGGCACACCAGCATACATATCCCTGGCTGGCCTGGAACTCGCAAAATATATCATGCTGGCTTCCAATCCATGGAGCTCTGCCTAGAGATGGTGAAGTCAGGAATGCTGTGGCAAGCTGGTCAGTAATAAGCTCAGTAATATGGCAGAGCAGTTGCTGGGATGCATAAGGCCCTGACCATCAGGAAGGAGGAGGGCTGTGTGTCTGCCCCAGAACCAACACTGAATAGAAATGGGCAAGAGGGGTTTATGAACCTGCAATCCATCATTGGATTCTCCCCTCACAATTACATCTTAGCCAAGGGATTGAATTTAGCAACATCAATATGGGACTGCTGGTACTTGTGCCCCCTCGTGGATGCATTAGGAAGTACATGCTGTCACTGTAGGCTTCTTGTCAAAAATATTCCAAATATCTCAACAAGGACAACAGTCAGCTACGGAACCTGGGACGGGAGACTAGCCTGGACTCTTCAAAACTGTCAACACCGTGAAAGACAAAAAGGAAATCTGACCTGGTGAAGCAGGCCTGAAACCCTACCTACTTTGACTTGGGGAAGGGCTGAGGCTTGAGAATTGCAAGCCCAAAGCTGTTTAGGCTACAGAGTGAGTTAAAACTTAGCCGAGGCAATCAATAACACTCCCTCTCAATCTATAAAGTAAAAAAGAGAATAAGAGATGTCACTCAGTGGTACCCTAAGTTCCTGCGCAGGGTATACAAGTCTGTAGGTTCAATCCCCAACACAAAAGAAGGAGGAGAGAGGATTTTAAAAGTCAGTTGATTCAATGCAATGCCCATCAAAATCCCAGCAAAATTCTTCATAGACTTCGAAAGAGCAATACTCGACTTCATATGGAAAAGCAAAAAACCCAGAATAGCCAAAACAATCCTGTACAATAAAAGAACTTCTGGAGGCATCACAATCCCTGACTTCAAACTCTAATACAGAGCTACAGTACTGAAAACAGCCTGGTATTAGCATAAGAAGAGACAGGAGGACCAATGGAACCAAATAGAAGACCCAGATATCAATCCACACATCTTCGAACACCTGATTTTTGACAAAGAAGCAAAAAATATCAAATGGAAAAAAGAAAGCATATTTAACAAGTGGTGCTGGCATACCTGGATATCAACATGTAGAAGAATGAAAATAGATCCATATCTATCACCATGCACAAAACTCAAGTCCAAATGGATCAAAGACCTCAACATAAAGCCAGCCACACTGAACCTTATAGAAGAGAAAGTGGGAAATACACTTGAACACATTGGCACAGGAGACCACTTCCTAAATATAACCCCAATAGCACAGACACTGAGAGAAACAATTAATAAACGGGACCTCCTGAAACTGAAAAGCTTCTGTCAGGCAACTGACATGGTCAACAAGACAAAACGACAGCCTACAGAATAGGAAAAGATCTTCAACAACTCCACATCAGACAGAGGTCTGATCTCCAAAATATACAAAGAACTCAAAAAATTGGTCACCAAAAGAACAAATAATCCAATAAAAAAAATGGATTACAGACCTAATTAGAGAACTCTCGACAGAGGAATCTAAAATGGCTGAAAGATACTTAAGGAAACGTTCAACATCCTTAGTCATCAGAGAAATGCAAATCAAAACAACTCTGAGATTCCATCTTATACCTGAAAGAATGGCCAAGATCAAAAACACTGATGACAACTTGTGTTGGAGAGGATATGGGGTAAAGGGAACACTTCTGCATTGCTGGTGGGAATGCAAGCTGGTACAACCCCTTTGGATGTCAGTGTGGCAATTTCTCAGAAAATTAGAAAACAACCTTCCTCAAGACCCAGTAATACCACTTTTGGGTATATATCCAAAGGATGCTCAATCGTGCCACAAGGACATGTGCTCAGCTATGTTCATAGCAGCTTTGTTTGTCATAGCCAGAACCTGGAAACAACCTAAATCCTCCTCAACCAATGAATGGATAAGGAAAATGTGGTACATTTACACAATGAAGTACTACACAGCAGAAAAAAATAACGATATCTTGAATTTTGCAGGAAAATGGATGGAGCTAGAAAACATCATTTTGAGTGAGGTAACCCAGATACAGAAAGACAGTTATCACATGTATTCACTCATAGGTAGTTTTAAAACATAAAGCAAAAAATCAGCCCACAAATCACAATCCCAGGGAACTTAGACAACAATGAGAACTCTAAGAGAGATTCATGGATCTAATCTACATGGGAAGTAGAAAAAGACAAGATCTCCTGAGTAAATTGGGAGCATGGGGACCTTGGGGGGGAAGGGCTGAAGGGAGGAGGAGAGAGGCAGGGAAGGGAGCAGAGAAAAATGTAGAGCTCAATAAAAATCAGTAAAAAAA
Source organism: Alexandromys fortis (assembly GCF_014885135.2). Lineage (NCBI taxonomy): Eukaryota > Metazoa > Chordata > Mammalia > Rodentia > Cricetidae > Alexandromys > Alexandromys fortis. The sequence continues at coordinate 16,086,603 of NW_026067927.1, forward strand.
AGTCAGTTGGATTTTATAACTCAAGAGAGACGAAGGATATATGATATACAAATATAAAGGGTGAAATCCAGATGCTAGATTCAAAAAGGAAGGCTTAAAAAGCTGTCGCGGGACTGTGGAGGCTGCTCCGTGGGCAAAGCGCTTGCTGCATAAGCGTGAGGACCTGTGTTGGGTCCCCAGCACCCATGTAAAACTGCTGAGTGCGGTAGCACTCACTTGGAATGCCAGCACTGGGAGGCAGAGGCAGGTGGACCCCAGGGATTTGCTGGCCTGTTAGCCCTTCCTAATCGGCAAACTCTAGCCAGTGACAGATCCTGGCAGAACCGAGTTTGGGGGGGTGGGGTCTAAAAGGAGCAACACCCAAAGCTGACCTTCAACTTCCACATATGCACACACACACACACACACACACACACAGTACACCATCATACATATGAACACACACCACACAGAGAGAATTACTGTGGAGATAATTTGACAATTTGATAAATAATATATTCATTGATATCCATAAATAGTACTTTAAAAAATACACTAACTGTTGGGGAAATCTCTTTTTAAGATTATTTTTTTAAGTTATGTCAGTGTGTAGGTGTGTGCTTACGTGTGGAGGTGTCCACAGAAGCCATGGGCATCATCAGATCTTCTGGAGTTAGGGCTAGGGGAAGTCATGTGCCACCCTACCTGAGTGGATGCTTGTGACCAAGCTCAGGCACTCTGCAAACATGTGTTTATAACTGCTGAGCGTCTCTCCAGCTCCAAACCAAATCTCTAAAGAGGTAAGAGTGGATCTGCCATCAGAGATCAAGAAACTGAAATCCAAAGAGGAGAAGGGTCTTGCCTAAGAGTCACAGTTGGCCCGCAACAATAGCAGCACAGCAGGCCCAAGCCTCTCTGCCGCCAGAGGCTGTGCAATCTGCTGGATGCTCCTTCCTCTGCAACATCCCCAGGAAGCAAGAGGCAGAGCTGGGATCCACAGTGTCCCCAGTATGCAGCTGTGGCTGTGGTGGTGAAGGAGCCCCTTACTATTGCCGTGGCACCAACAGTCATTCACTTATTCAACACGAAACACTAGGAGACAATGGTAAGCAAACAGTCTCCGGGCACAGAGTCTACACACCGAGAGAGATGCTCATTAAATCCTGGAACCAGCCCAGTATTTACAATTCCTAAATGAGATGAAAAGCAATGAGGAAAAGGAAGCTGGCTAAGGTAGAGGGGCCAGCCGCAGGTTTCCCTGAATTGCACTTCGGAGAGTAAATAAGAATTAGTGATATAGACAGAGGGGAGAGTGAGCAGCAGCCCGGTCGGGGTGGGAGGAAGCACGGCCTTACAGTAAGGACATTCTAAGGGGCAGCAGGTGCATGGCACAAGATAAGAGTGGGGGAAAGCCGGCCCTGAGTCGGGACCCCCAGCACCCATGTAAAAAGCCAGGCCCAGTGTGCTGGCCCCTCTCACATCAATCTTAAGAGATGGCTCAGCAATCAAGAGCATTAATCCAGCACTTGGGAGGCAGGTGGATCTCTGTGAGTTCAAGGCCATCCTGGGCTACAGAGACAGTTCTAAGGCAGCCATAGCTAGATAGAGAGACCTGTATTAAAAAACAAACAAACAAGGCAACCCTGGTTCAATTCAACCAATAGGGTGGCTCACAGTTCTGTCACTCTAGTTCCAGGGGATCCAAGACCCTCTTGCAGACATGCACATGGTACACTTACATACATGCAGGCAAGACATTCATATGCATAAAATAAAATAAATCTTAAAAAAAAACCTTTAAAGAAAGAAAAATGCCCACAAACTTGCCCGCAGGACTATCTGGTGACGCCGATGCCTCTACCGAGAGAGTCTCTCGTCAGATGCGCCGGTTTGTGTCATGTCTTCATGTCTTGTGTTCATGTCACAGTGTTTAAGACACCCCCTGTCTTAAAACACTAAAGTGAAGCGGGCCAGGGAGATGGCTCAGCAGGTGACAATGCTTGCTGGCATGCTCTGTTGACTTGCTGTTTGCCCCTTGGGGCCTGCGTGGTAGAAAGAGAGAACTGACAGCCTTGTGTTCTCTGCTTGCCCATGCTAGGAACCTCTGAGCCACCATCAGCACCTCCCATTCCTACCTGTCTCCATGTCCAGTCTTCCCCTTAGATCTGGACTCTCCTTGCCTGCTCATAATTGTCTGAGTCCTCCACACCCTCTTAACCGGTTTAACCACATCCGGCCCACCTACCTACAAGCTCAGGACCATCCGATACTCACCACAGTGATGACTTTTTAAACCAAAAAATGCAGCCATGTTACTCGTCTAATCTTCCCGTTGGTGTGGGGAGCTCATGGAGGGCGGAAGACAACCACACGGCTGTCCAGTTTTATCTCTGACAAGCCCGTTGGAGTGAATTCATTTTTCCAGCAGGATGCGCAGGACCATGAAGGGCGCCATTCTTTGAAGACACGTTCCAAAGGTCTACACTTTCTACACCAGCTAACCTCCCACTCTGCTTCACATCTGGTGGGACTGGCCTGGAGCTGGAAATGCTCACCAATGATTTTTTTTTTGTTTTTTTCCATGCAAATTTTAATAATCTTTTTATTTACTCTTTGACAATTTTATACATGAAAACAATATTTTTACATCGTATCCTCTTCCTACTCATCCTCTCTAAATCTGCCTGGGCCTTTTCCTTTTTCTCTGCAAATTCATGGGTTAAGGCCAATATCAGCTGGAGTATCAGCCACCAAACATAGGCCATCTCACTGAAGAAAACTGATTATTCCTTTCCCAGTGAAGATGGACACTTAAATCCCACACTAGCTCAGAATTTTCTGCCTCTGAAAATGGTCTGTCTGTTACTCTAGGCCTTAGCCAAAGTTGGTTGCTCCAATGTTGCAAATGAGACTTCAGGTGATTACCCATGTAGCCAGTTGTCTCTGTCATTTGTTACACATTTTGGAAGTTGCTTGATTGCACTTTCTGCTTACTCAAGTAATATTATTTCCCTTCTCAGGTTGAAGACTAGATACATAGTTACTTTCCTCTCATGACTTGGCCAAGTGATTTATTATACAAGACTTAAACTCATTAGGATAGGATAATTATTGAGACATTTATCACTTTTCTTAATATTGGTTATGCTGGTTGTAATTCTAATTTTTATACCTGATATTTGTTCTTATTGTATATAACTTTGTATTAGGCTTTGAACGTTTTTGTTTAAACAAAAGGGGGAGGTGCAGTAGAAATTTCTACTGCCAGTAGCCTTTAAGATACCAGCCCACTTGGGTGTGGTCTCTTTTTTTGGGGTGTGGTCTCTTATACTATATATGCTGATATAAAACATGTGCCCGGCCTGTTTTCTGGCTGCAGGATTAGGTTGCTGTGCCCTGTTCCAGCAGAGGATTATGATCTGTGCATCTACCCCTAAATAAATAACCCTATATTATGCTCACCAATGATTTTGATGCCCAGGGATGACTTGTCAAATTCTTGAAACCTGAAAGCATACAAGAGGAAAAGAATATCACACTGGGCAGCGGGGTCAAGTTCAAACTGAAGGTGCGAACAGAACGGAGGAAAAACCAGAGCTACTCTCGAAGCTTGCTCCCAGATCACCTACAGTGGCCTTTAGCCCCGCCCCATAGGGCCGTCCATCTGCGCCTGCGCATTGAGTTTTCCAGGCTGGGGAGTTGAGAACTAAAGATGAAGTTTGGATCACTTCGTGCCACCTCATCCTGGTCCGGGCCTGTCAAACTGGGTGAGGTGAAGCCACAACTTGCAGCCCTTGTCCCCCACCTTCTTATCCAGATTGTGATTTCGGAGACTCTTGGACACTACTAGGCAGAAAAGCATCTTTCCAGAGTGTTAAGCTTGGGGACGGGGTAGGGTTTTTAGAGACACTGGGGCCGTGAGGAATACTTCAGACGTGTCAACCCTCCTTCGACCTAGACAGAGCTCAGGAGTAAAGTTAAGTCATTTGGTTTTTAAAGGGGAACTTCTGTCTACCTAAGCACACGCAGCCACTTACATCTGCTCTGAATAATTCTCAAGTGTGGACCACTAAATACTCATTTCCCCACCAGAGAAGAAACTGAGCAGCTGAAGGACAGGGCCTTTGTATGAAACACGGAATGTTTGTATGTGTCATTTGACATTTGTCCAATGTGCATACATCCCTCACCACCCCCCACCCCGTCTTTCCCCCAACCCTGTACTCCCACCCCCATCACAATGGGAGGGATGAACCCAGGGTCCTGCACCTACTCGCCAAGGGCTGTACCATTGAGCTACATCCCCTGTCATTTCCCCCTCAAGATGCCTGACTGTTCATCTGGTTCATTTACCAACATGCAGACCAAAGAAACTGGAACTGCAGGGTCTGGGCAGAATCCTGTGAGTAGCTCTGGGTGGAACCATCTATGCCGGAGAAGCTAAACATCTTGTGTAAAGCACCATCTTCCTGTTTATTTCTTTGGGGACAGGAGACAGGAAAAGAGGAGCCAGACATTTTTGGAAGATGTCCACAGTGGGGGCTGGAGAGATGGCTCAGCGGTTAAGAGCACTGACTGCTCTTCCAGAGGACCTGGGTTCAATTCCCAGCACCTGCATGGCAGCTCACAGCTGTCTGAAAATGCAGTTCCACGAGATCTGACACCTTCACACCAATGCACATAAATAAAGTTTAAAAAAAACAAAGCTGTCCACAGTGGTGGCATACAGAAAACCAATGTCATCGTATGTCCCTTCATCTTGGATGTGATAGGGAAAAATTAAGACATAAATTTTCTGGGAGTTCACTGAACTGAAACATAGGTTGGGAGGTGGTGGTGTTTATATTTTGTAAATTTAATCCTTTGGGTGTAGCTGGTTGAGCTCCTAAGTCTCTCTTCTAATTAAGACTTACTTGCCTTGGTAAGCTATCTCCAGACCGTAATAGTCTAACATGGCTCCAGGCCAACCTTGCAAGACTCACACACACACATACACACACACACACACACACACACACACACTTCTCTAGCAGAGATATTGAAGAAAACCTGTAAACAGGTAACTGCACCTGATAGCATTTGCAGACAGTGCTGAAAGACCCAAAAGATCCAGCACCCCTCACTGGCAGGTCAAGTGAAACTCGCTCCAAGTTGTTCCCCCACTGAGTGGCCCGAGGATCCAGGCAAGGATAGCTCGGCGTGTGGTGTCAAAGACCTACGAAATGTTTGTTTGTAAATGAAGATAGGGTTTGTTTTGTAACTTCCAGAATCAGTATGTCTACAAAGAAATAGATGATGCTAGAATAGTTGGTATTGATGGCCAATTTAACACAGTCTGGAATAACGCGGGAGAACAGCGCAGGAGCATGGCTGCGAGGGATTTCATAGGGTAGGGTAGCTGAGTGGAAACAGGCATCCTAATACAGCAACATTCCGTGGGCCGGGGCCCTGGAATGAATCCAAAGGAGAAATCGAACTGAGCACAGCAAGCGTTCCTCTCTCACCACCGCCCCGCCCCCAGGACGGATGGCATCCCCCTGGAACCGAGAGGCAGAATAAACCCTCCACTCCTTGAGCGGCTTAGGTCAGGTGTTTAGTTCCAGCGGTGAGGAAAGCACTACTACAGACACCTAACGGGTAACAGACTGACTGGACTCATCCTTGGGACCGGAACCCCACCCCCCGGAGAAAACATGTCACAGAGACGCATACTTGATAAAATTTATTTTAAAAAAGAAAATAATAATTTATGCCCTTGACAAAATAAAAGATCTAATAATATAAATGTTTCTTAGAAAATATACGAAAAGATAATATAACAAATATTAATAAATCAACATTCACATGACAGCAGACGTGACAACGCCTCTACAAGAGGGCTCCGAGGAGGGTGCCGGCCTGCACACAGCAGTGTCTGTGGCGAGCGCTGTCACCCCTTCTTTCTCCCACAGTGAGGTGTCTTCCTGTTTTTGAGAAAACCTGATGTAAGTGAAGCTAAACTTAGGAAGCCAATCGGTTAGGAAGCTGGCATTTATTGGCGCCGCAAAATAATTCTTTACAAAAAAAAAAAAAAAAAGAAACACCTTCTGCCAAGGACCCTTTAAATAGTTTGCTAGTGTGCTGAGGTGCTGAGAAGACAATTAACCGAACTCACATTCCTCCCAGTGTAGCTCTACAGCAAAGAGTGCTAGGCGAGTCTGAAGTGAGGCAGCCCCAGAGGTGACCTGGGACCCCGGTGGAGAGGATGCTCCTGACAGCGTGGGAGTCATCCTGGTTCTCCCATCCTGACCTCTCACTTTTCTTGTCCCACCTTCTTTCTGGTAAACCTGCTTGCCCGGTGCTCTCAGGATAAGGAAGCTATAAAACTGGGGAAGGGGGGGGGGGCGTGCAATGAACTCCTGGGTCCCTCCAGCAGAGTCGAGTGAGGGGAGAATTTGGGGTTCCGGGTATGTGTAGGATGTGACTGGTTGGACACCTGACTCCCTGAGGGGGAACAGCCCAGTGCAGCCCTCTTTGGATGGGACGCATCTTCAGGAGGATGCGTGAGGGCACACGTCTTCAGGAGGATGCGTGAGGGCGCACGTCTTCAGGAGAATGTGTGCGGGCACACGTCATTTGTCACACTCCTCCTGACTGCCCTCAGCACAGTGGTAGTGCTGTTCACAGAACTCCTGGATCCGGCTACAAGCCTCCAGCATCATCACCTCGGGGACCGTGATGACAACTCGGAAGAAATTTGGGTACTCGAAGCACTGCGAAAACAAGGACTTGTTATCTCCAGGGCAACTGAATCTGATCCTGGCTCACCCTAGCGTAGCCAGGCCTCTAGTCTGCAAGACCCATTACATCAGGGGAGTCAGTTTGCTCCACACCCATGCCTGGATTGCCGAGTCAGCCACCGGGTGACTTTGTCTTAAAATAAACTGTTCTCCTCCCACCCACAGTAGTGTTTCTGACTCATTTTCCTGTTACTGGGGGGATAATGATGGAATCTTATCAAATGAGAACAGTTGGCATGGAAGAGCAGGTTAGGCTAAAACATAGCTCAGGAAGACCTCCGGGGTCCGGAGACACGGCACTCACCGTCGCTGGGAGGCAGTGGACAGACTGCTCGGCAAATAACCGCTCTGTGAACTCCACATCATTCTCAAACTCTGGGAAATGTTCCATCTCAATTCCAACCTGTACCAATGAGAGCAGGGAGACCAGCGTGTCACCAGAGGAACACAGGCCAGCTTCCTGTGCCAGAAATGAGAGCAGGGGCTCCTTGAAAGCTGCCTGGGAGCTCTCCTGCCCATAACTAAGAACATCACCACTCAGAACTCAGGAGCTCCTCGCTGGGAGGAGAGGGCATGTTTGTGTTGGAGTTTATCGGAAGGTTCCTTCCTGGATGTTGATAAATAAAGATAGAAAAAGAAATGCCATTTTTCTTTTCTCAAAAGAGGTAAAGTTAGCCTTAGGACCAAGTAATTTTTTACTTTGTTGGGTCGACCCCATCAATTACAGGATATTTAGCATCCCCGGGCTACAAAATCCCTATGTGGTCCCCCTGTCTCTGAACGAGCCAACATCACTCTCAGCCGTGAGACACAAAGCATGTCCTTTATCTATGCATGAGATGGTGGCTGTACTGGTTGTTGGGAGAGTTTTGTGAGCACAGGTTAAATCAAAGCACTAGGATAATTCATAACAAAGCAGTTCCTCAAATGATGGGGACCGGTGCCTTTGTCTTTGTAGATGGAGGCATGCCCTGCTTGGCCACCCATGACAATCCTGCCAAGCCAGTCTCCTGTGCTTTATCACTTCTGTGCATACACACACTACACACACAACTCAACACACATGCATACATACACACAACATACACATACAACTCAACACACACTATACCACACACACAACAAACACACATACACACATGCATGCACACACCACACCACACACACAACATACACACACACACACACACACACACCCCACACACTTACCATAAGGTACATGGCTCCAGAAGGGCGAACTGGCTGGAGTCCAGGAATGGCAGCCAATGCCCCATAGCAGAGTTCTGCATTCGACTACAAGAAGGGGCAGAAAGAAAAAAACCAAGGATCAAAGTTTAAGTAAAAGAAAAGCATGACTTTTACATGTAAATTTTTGTATAATAAAGCTATTTTTTAAAAAAGAAATAAAATCATCATTGAAGGTAGAACCTTCATTGAAGGCACAAAGAGATTAACAGGACCAAACCCCCTCACTTCAAGTTCTTAGCAAGACAGAGTGAATTACAGGAAGTGAGAAGACTGTGCCTATGGAAAATGACATTGACGCCCCACATTGGAACGGAAATTAGGGAAGCTTATTCCTTGTTCCACTGATGTGTTCTCTGGTCCCACATTCCTCAAGTGGAAGGCTCCCAGCTGCCGTTTTACCTTAAGGAAGCTTAAAGTGTCGTGGTAGAACTCCTGAGGGGTCCGCTGAAGGATACTCTTCAGGGCCCCCTGAACAATGGTGCACGGCCCCAGGATCCTCTGGCTCAGCTTCACCAGCCCATCTCGAATCTAGAATCCCCAGGAAACAACACTTTAGCCCTTTTAAAACACCCCTGTGTGGTGGCTCTATTCTGACCGTTCCGTCAGGATTTTAATCTCTGGAAGGGAAGGTCCCTAGGGACCCTCTAACATTACACCACCTGCGTCTACAGTCCAACTCTGTCACAAACCTGCATGTAACTGTGGGCAGATGTTGTAACTCCTCTGCACCCTGCTTTTCTTGACTGTAAAATGGTCTCAGAGGGTGTCATGAAGACAAAATAAAAATAGGGTCCATAACACATGAGCAATAGTGCTTTCACTACGGTGAATGTCCGCCCTTCCAGAGTCTTAACATTGGAGGCCGATGAAATTTCTTCACAGACCCAGAGACCCAAACTTGTGACAATGGGTTTGGATGAGGAATATTCATCACGTTCCCAGGCACTGTGAGCAATACTGTCAGGAGGGGGAGGAAACCCTACCTCCGCAACACTGAGTGTTCAACCCATACAAACACGAAATTGCTCATGCCATTTTACCGTATTGTTCTCACCTCGTTGCCAAAAATGTCTCTTCGATCATGGATGAGGATCCAGCCCAACCTCCAGCCAGGAACCAGCCAGCGCTTGGCCAACCCACCACAGGACAGGATAGGGACATTGGTGCTGAGGGTGGCCAGGGGTTCGTATTTGCCATCGGAAAACACCTGAGGAAAAGAGGAGCTCTTGAATGTTCTGGACCTTGAGCCTTCCATTCCCCTCCTTAGACGTCGAGGGACAGAGAAAAAAAAAATCGTCAGGCCCCTTCCCACCCTCAGGCATGACTGGATCCCACGTGGTTCCGGAAAACTTATCCAAGACAGTTTGGTGCGTGGTCTGGATTAAAGGAAACCTAAAATGAGTACAGAGGCGCTAATCGAATAGTATGTACAACTTCTGAAAATCGGCACTGTGGAATTAGGGCTGGTGGAGTTGTAGATTTAAAAATAAAAGGTAATAAAAAATAGTCCAATATCTAACATTCCTGGGCCAAACTATGTTGCAGAACTCAGCCTTTGGGATGGATTAAAAGACCACACAGCACATTTGTCATGTGTAATATTTCCAAGGCAGTCTAGAATAATATTCCCCAGTCAGTAATACAATAGTCCTCCCTCTTCATCAGCACCTTTTTTTTTTTAATTTCTGATGCTGGGAATTGGACCCAGACTCAAGCATGGCCTAGGCATGGGTTACATTTTGAGGACCGCCCCCCCCACCAACTCTTACAAACACACATCTATAAACAAGAAACCTACAAAGACCTTTATATCCTAGCAACTTGGCATCTATATTCAAGTAAATCCCAACGTTAGGGATTCCCCAGTTCTTTGAATTAAATAAGCGAACAGCCAATGAGCTAAGGAGACGTGATCTGTGCATTTGAAGAGAGGGCTGTACACAACTTCCAGAGATTCCATTAGCTAACTCTAGACGCCCCATCAAACAAAATGGCACTGGCACTCCTATAGTGTTATAACCCACCCTGGACTTACCATGTCACCATAGATCTCATCAGCTAAGATAGGGACACATTGCCTTTCAGCCACTGAAAATTAGAAAAAAATAAATAAATAAACCATGCTGGAATCATTTTCAGTTTGAACGATCTCGTCATTTCTTCATACCTAGGCCTCTGGGGTCTGCATTCTAAGCTTGTGGTTCTGACCGTCCTCTTAGGCACTAAATACATCTGGCATTCTTCCAGGATGTTAGCCTAACTCTGCCGTTTAACCACGTATTTCAGACTCTCTCTTCCACGTGGCGGTAGCGAAGGCAAATACGGGTGAACGGCCTCTTAACTAAGAAGCCTGGGACGGGGGTTTTATTGTTATGATTCGTCAGGGGGGTTGTTTGTTTGTTTGTTTTTGTTTCGGGTTTTAAAAAGAAGGATTTGGGCATATTTATACAGACTTGCCATTTGAACGTTTCTTATCTGAAAATGCCAAATGCACCAAAGTGGAATGCTTGCCATTTGGGGATTAGGGATGTGCACCCTGTATTTCTCATTTCCCCCTTTTAAACCAGCCCTGGTGTCCATGACACGCCATTGACTAGAGCTGGGGCTGGCATTTCTCCACCTCCATCCCAGGCTCAGGACGACAGCTAAGGATTCCGCTCTCACTTCTTCCCCCGTGCAGGGGCCTTTGGCGCTTACCTGCCAGTATCTTCTGAAGGTGCCTCTTACTGAACACGGAACCACAGGGATTTGAGGGGTTGTTGACGACGAGACAAGCCGTCTTGTCATCAATCAGAGATTCCAGTTGTTTTAGGTCAATTTCCCAAGACTTCTCAGGCTGAGAAAAAAAAAAAAAAGAGTGAGACTAGGATGTTTCTGAAAAATTTAGGCGGAATACTCTACCCAAGGGTTTAGTATAAAGACTAGAGTAAGAGCCGGTGAGATGGCTCAGCCGGTAAATGCCACTAAGCCTGATCACCTGAGTTCCATCCCCACGCCCCACGTGATGGAAGGAAAGAACTGACTCCTGAAACGTGTTCTTAGACCTCTACACATGTGCCATTGCTTGCACACACCAAGCTCACTGCTCCATGCATGCACAGAAACATACATACAAAACAAATAAGCATAATTTTTAAAAGAATAAACTCTGCCTTTGAATCATTTCTTTCTTTCTTTTTTTTTTTTTACAGAGTAGTAACTGAGCACTTGAATCAAAAATTAAAAGTCAGAGCCTGGAGAGATGACTCAAGGGTGAAGAGTACTTGCTGTGCTTGCAAAGGACCCAGGTTCAATTCCCAGCACCCACATGATGGCTCACAACCATTTGTAGCTTCAGTTCTAGGGGCTTTAACCCCCCTCTTCCAGCAGGCCCACAAGTGCCACACAGACAAAATTCTCATACATTCAAGATAAAATAAACATTTTTAAAAAGTCAAAAGTCGATTACCAGTAGATTGTAGAGCTTGACCTCAATCCCCATAGATTCAGCCAAAGTCCTATAGAGGGAAAACCCGGGTCTCGGAATAAGGATGTTTTGTCCTGGATTGGCCAACACAGCTAAACAGAGCTCGATAGCCTGACTGCAGCCACTTGTCAGAATGACGTCCTGCAAAGAAAGGAGAAGGGTGGACTTGGAAGCAATGATTAACTTACTTCAAAAAGCGCCAAGAAAATAGGAAAGGTCGTGCTGAGCCCAAACCAAATCTATCATCTATCTATCTATCATCTATCATGTGCATGTGTCTGTCTTCCTAATACCCATCTCTTATGTATCTCTAAATGTTGTTGCAAATGATGGCCACTTTAAAAAAGTAAACAAATCTATTTAAAAAGAACAAGCTGGCTATGAGTCAACCAACTTTCAAGGGAGATCTTCGATTGACCTTGGACTACTTTTCACCAAGTTATTTATTTACTTTTGATGGCAGACTTGAAGCCTGACTTCTCTCTGAACCCAGATAAAAGACATCTCTTTGATGAGAAAGCAGACAATCCTCTTATTGGGCATCACCTAAAGCACGGCACTCGGTTGCCATGAGATCCCTAGCGTTCTCCCTCAATGCCCTAAAATGAGTGAAGGAAGACACATACTTAAACACATCCTAATGATAAATTCTTTGAAATTAAGTTATTCGCTATTTCTGAATAGTTTCTCAATGATCTTCTGAAGGAAATAAAGTCTAGGATGATTTGGGGGTCCTTTGAGACTCGGTGACAATACTTCATCAGTGGTAGGAGACACCTCTTACACTGTGGTGACATTAGTCACAATTACTGATGTATGAAGTTCAAATCACCACTCCTTGTGGGATAGAAGCAAGGAGTCTGCTTGCGCTCCGTGGCCTCGAGGCTGGTATCCCGGCTCACCTTAGCTTCCAGGGGAGCCTCAGCACAGTGATAATAGGAAGCGACCTCCTCCCGACTGGACAGGTAGCCTGAAACGACAGGGGAGAGGAAGCTGGTGGTTTCCCACCCTTGAGTGACAGTCGTGCCCCAAACACTGCTGCCAGCTGCATCCTGTTCTTGCTTGGGGCCAGTTTATTCTGTGTGCCCAGTCACCATATGCACAGGGAATTAACTTGATATGTGGCAGCATTATGAAAAGTACAAATCTATGACGACAACAAGAAGCAGTTCACAAACCATAAAATACACAATCTAGCCTACTATGATTGCATTTTATGGTGCTGTAAACAAGGGTTTAAATTATTCCTGATCCCTTTATATGGGGTCTATTTTTTTTAAAATGCCACCAACAGTTTCAATGCATATGATCCAATTTCAGTGTTTTATCTTATATGATATACTTATAGTATCTTCATACAAGGGTTCTCTTCTAGAACATTCCCAATGCGGCTTGCAGGCTTACTGTATTGGCAGTTTCAAACCTATTATATAATGTTTTACAAAACTGCTTTCCAAAAGACAAGTTAGCAAAGATACAGACTGTATTCATCTTCTTTAATTTAAGATACACCAATGGTTCTTTCAAGTGACATTGATCAACATTTCCTACTTTATTAATGGAAAATAGGTGGTCTCCAGGGAGAGCGTATTCCTTGAGAGCACCATCAGCTCCGCTCCTTCGCTGTGCAGTGCTCAGACCCTATCAGCACTTCTCAGATGAAGGCTTGAGTCCAGCTTCCAAGCTCAATTACTTTGGATAATAAAGGTATTTATTTGTGTAGTGTGGGGTGTGCACATATCAAAGCACATGTGTGGCAGTCGGAGGACAACTCTGTGGAGTCGGCTCTCTCCTTCTGTCATGTGGGTTCTGGGGATTGAACTCAGATCGTTAGGCTTAGCAGCGAGCACTTTTACCCACTAAGACATCTCACTGGCCCTCATTATAATATTTTTGTGACCTAATAGTGAGTCTTGAATCCGATTGGTTTTTGTGCAACTTTCTAATATGTAAGCAATCCACCTAAAGGCATGTCTCAGCTGCGCAGTGGTGGTGCACACCTTTAATCCCAACACTCAGGAGGCAGAGGCAGACTGATCTCTCTCAGTTCAAGTTCGAGGCCATCCTAGTCTATGGAGTGAGTTCCAGGACAGCCAGAACTACACAGAGAAACTCTGTCAATAATAATAATAATAATAATAATAATAATAATAATAATAATAGCCCTGTCCCTGATTCCTCTTGGAAAAGCTTTGAATCTGATAGCAGTATGAAACTACGCTGCTGTTTTCTTATTCTGCATATAGGAATAGTTCAGTGTACACCACACCCAGGGGAAGATACACAACGTGCAAATAAAGTCAAGGAATTATTTATTTTACCAAAATCTTTAGAAGAGACATTTGGACAGGTGGAGTTTCCCTAAATGGGAAAGTGTTCAGCTCTCGGGAATAACTCCTGTCCCCAACGTAACAGCCATTCTTTCTTATGTCCCCTCTTACACGCTTAAAAATGCATGTCAAAGAGATCAAGGCTGGGATGAAAGCATAGCTTCAACCCACAAAGAAACAAAGGAGCTATTTATAGGGGCCAAGTATAAATAAATGTAGAGCCCAGAGGACTGAGTGCCAGCCGGACTCGCTCAGGCCTTCATGGCAAAGATGGGCAGAACTGCTTGAGGAATGACTATGTTTGAGCACCTAATGGGGAGAGTCCAGCAAGCAGACAGAATCAGGAAAGAAATTAGACCTCAGTAGCTGCATTTAAGAATCCACCGTGGGGGCCTTCTCTAAATCTAAAGGGCTGTTTCATCTTGGGCTCTTCAGAATCATGAATCAGGAAATCAGAAGCAATTACTATAGGTGGAATACTGTTCAAAAATCATGAAAGAGGGCCGGTGAGAGGACTCAGCAGGTAAAGGAACTTGTTGCCAAGTTTGGCAACCCCGAGTTCAAGCCTTTGGACACACATGATGGAAATACAAAACCAATTCCCATAGTTCTCTGACTAACACACACACCATTGCTCGCTCTCTCGCTCTCTCTCTCTCTCTCTCTCTCTCTCTCTCTCTCTCTCTCTCTTACCTCTGTCCCCTCTGTTTCTCTCTGTCTCTATACATGACACACACACAAATAAGTTTAAAAGCCAATCATGGTAGCACATGCCTATAACCCAAGTTCTTGAACAGCTAAAGCAGGAGGATCACTAGTTTGAGGTCAGACTGTGTTATGTAGCAATGATCAAAACCAGGACAAAACAAGAAAAAGCACTACAGATTTTGAAGCTACCAGGGCTGTCTCTGGGCAGGCTTACCAATGGATGGGGCATAGCCATTGTATTTCCCTGAGTCCAGGGCATCTTTCATGGCTTGGGTAACCTCAGGGTCTGTAGGCAGGTTTCCAAACACAGTAGGGTCACCTGTTCATGGAAGAGGAAAGCGAAAGAACCACTAGAGTTTACATCCCTGTGTTTGGGTCTCCTCTCCTCTCTTCCCGACAGCCCAAGAGGATGGGAGGTGGGAGGGCAATGCCAACCCTCCATCAAGCAGACCAAACTCACCGATTGACAGCGAGATCACGGTTTTGTTTGGATTGGGCTTCACCTTCATGTTGTCCACGATGGCCCGGATGGGATTAAAAGTGTTATTGGACATGTCGGAGGGCCTTACATTCCACCTGGCCTTCCTGCCTTTCATTTTTCCCTGCCCCGAGCTTCTCCCACCAATATTGACATGCACATCCAGAACTGAAGGCAGGCTGGCACTGTTATTTGTCTGGATCACGTAGCGGTCCATGACTCGCAAAGCCTATAGGAAAAAGAAACACATCGCCCTGATGACGAAAGCAGGGCACCGTGGAACGGGGAGCTATGGACCTAAGTGGGGTGAGGGGTGACTTCGCAGATGCATCTTGCTAACTCTGTACAGACTTCCACTTGCAGGTTAGCTTTGCTGTAAATGGGAGATGGAAAATAGGGTAACAACCCATCTTACAAAATAGCAGGAAGCACTTATTTATTCACATTTAATTTGTCTGTGACAGGTGGGGCTTTTCTCTTGCCTTTTGTGTGAGAGTAGGAGAGCCTGCACGTGTGCCAGTAAAGACCAGCACGTGCCACTGCAATGTGCGAAGGTCAGACGACAGCCCCGGGCGTCAGTCCTCACCTCACACCTTGTCTGAGGCAGGGTCTCTGCCACACCTCGCTGTGGGTTCTGGGATTACAGATGGGTGCTGACATATATAACTTCACATGGGTCCTAGAGATCTGAAATCAAGTTTTCATCTTAGGTGACGAGTGCCTTTCCCTGCGACGTCATCTTCCCAGTTATGAATAAGTGGGGTTCCTCTGTAGGCCACCCCAATGCCCATGCTCTAAGACAAGCCAAGGAAGTTTTAATCAAAGCATGTCGGGGACCATCTGTCCACAGAGACACTGCCCCCCCCCCCCAACAAAGGGTCTTCCCAGTAATTACTTCAACCTTGGCAGCTTGGCAAGACCCTGTCTGAGAAACTTTATAAAACTAAGGTAGTAATATCTCAGTGTGGAGCGCTTGCTCAACAACCAGTGTTCAAACCCTAAGACCATTGAGAGAAAGAGAGAGAGAGAGAGAGAGAGAGAGAGAGAGAGAGAGAGAGAGATATGAATATTGATGCCAGTTAAAGTAAAACCATGTCAGATAAGCATCTCAGCCCTGGACAGGACGAGGCAGAACATCAGAAAGAAAGGCAGGAATGTCCCAATCACCATCCCAGCCCAGAGGACCTTGGGAATTACCTTCCACGTCTGAGCAAAGCAGCCTTCAGGCACCAAACCTGTGAGCTCACGAGTGCTCCTCCACCAAGTCCTGTGACCATGAGTTCAGGTACAAACCTGACCCTTGAAATAGTTTCAGCCAATGGGCGTTGGGCCTGAAGCCCTTGTGCCATTGGCTGAGAGTGAGAACTAAGCCCTCCTCTGAACCTCCCCCAACACACTCTGCTGTTTCTCACCCCAACCCTTGGTCATCATCCAATCTGGGACTTATCATCTCCTCAAGTAGCTGGAATTCTTAACTCTTTCTGGTCAATTGGTGAGATGTAAACACTGTGGATATCAGTAAATAACTTCGTCGTCCTTTTTTGTGGTGGAAACTATTCACAGTATGGCCATCCATTGACTAAAAATGAGGGTCCTTCAGGTGCCCTCTCCTGGTACACTCTACTCTCACTCCTGGACAGAGGCAATGATAAGGGCTTGGTTGACTATTTATCTACCATATGTATGATTTGCCATGGACAGCTGTAATCCTCACAAAAACTCAACTACACTTCCAGTAAAAACCAAATAAAAATCTCATCAGTGTACCAGAATAGATAGGTATATGGATAGATAACTAGAAATACATACACACACACATAATAAAGTTCCAAAGCACAGACAGAATTGTACTCTCCAGCTTGTTCAATAATGTGCATTATTATTATTGCTACTACTACCTATTTTTCCCTGTGCTTTAATTCCCTTTACTTAGCCTATCACGGGGCACAGGGTTTTGGACTCCTGTTAGATAGAACAAACTGGGCAGTTAAAATAAATTAATAATCAATCAAGAAACAAAGGTAGCCAAAATCTCTGCAGCTTTCTCTTCATTAGGTGTGCAAAATTGTTCCAGTGTTCAGTGGGTTGGGTATCTGAGTGGAAGGGAGAGAATTTCCAAGTACTGTTTTCTTCATTAAACAATGGCAAATTCCCAGAACAGCTTATAACATCACAAAGTTAACGAAGGAACCAACAACAATCGTAGCGGGATCTTTCTTCCAAACTAAAGCGCATAGTCTGATTCCCCAGCCACGCATGCTCCCTGCTTCTCCAACACGCACAGACAGCAGCTCTAATACTACCCACAAGAGGTGCAGGGACTGGTGGCTTCCTTAGTAGCTTCTCTGTGCGTGTCTAGTGCTTCAGCCATCACACCGTGCAGGTCTATAACGTCCACTTTCTGTAATGAGCCTCAACAAGTGGAGTGTGCTTTAAATGCACAAGGCTCACATCACCCCCGGCACAGCAGAGCTCTAGCGCCCAAAGGCACACATCACCATAACCTCCAATAAAATCTACAGCAAGCCAGCAGAATCTTCCCTGGTGTGCGCACCTTGCCTTTCTAAAGTTTAGCTCCCTCTCATTTAAAAGCTTGCTGACCTTTCTGTCGGTCCTCGACTTTTCTTTGCCTGGAGAAGGGGCTATCCTTAGTCACCTCCTTCAAGAGTCAAAGCATAGGTCCAATTCTCAAACAACAATCTCCTTCCTTTACTTCCTGTAAAGTTAATGAGAGGATAACCCATCAAGGGCAGCCACAAAAACCGGAGTAGAGTAGGGGTGATGGAAATAGCTCTGTCTGTAAAGCAACTGTTCTGCAAGCATGAGGACCTGAGTTCGGATCCCCAAAACTCACATAAAAGTTAGACGTGGTGGTGAGTGTCTGTATTCCCAATGCTGTGAGGACAGAGACGGGGGATCCCTGGGATGTTATGGCCCGCTAGTCTATCTCAGTGGGTGAGCTTCAGGTGCAGTGAGACACTCTGTCTCAAAAGATAAGGTAGGAGAGGCTAGTGGTACAGCGCTTACCTTGGTTCATCCTTGTACAAAAATAAATAAATAAATAAAAATAAAAATACACAGTGGAAAGTAACTGTAGATACCTAGCGTCAGAAAAAAGGGGCAAGAACGTCCAAGCAGAATTCCAGCAACACCCTGCTAATTTATGAAAAATGTCACCAATTCAGAGGTTAAACATAGCAAGACTTAGTCACTTCGCAGACACAGGCCCTGTTTGTTTGTTGGGACACAAGCTCAGTCCACCCCATCTAAGTGGCAGTGATCCGCACCCCAGCGGTGCAGAACATCCCTGGTTTGCCTGGTCTTTCCATATCTCAGCCATCCATATCTGGTGCAGCCATCCTCTTCCCCATGCCGTGAGGCAGGCAGATGCCACGTTG
Source organism: Alexandromys fortis (assembly GCF_014885135.2). Taxonomy (NCBI): domain Eukaryota; kingdom Metazoa; phylum Chordata; class Mammalia; order Rodentia; family Cricetidae; genus Alexandromys; species Alexandromys fortis. Next base: position 16,104,989 of record NW_026067927.1, read on the forward strand.
GCTTTCCAGGGGAGAAACAGAGACATCAGGCAAAGAGGGGCATCTAATCCCTTCCATTTAGAAAGAACTTAACTTTAATCTGCCAAAAGGAGGAAGAAGAGTTGGAATATGGCCCAGCTGAGGACGTGTTGGCCACTGACAAGCATGAGGCCCTGATACTGGGTCCTCAGCAGCCACCTAAAACATCAGGAACTGCAACACTGGGGAGTAGAAATAAAATCACACAATTTTTTGCTGTTTGAATTTTGTTTGGAGATGGTCTCATTATATAGCCCTGGCTGTCCTGGAACTGGCGATGTAGACCAGGCTGGCCTCGAACTCACAGAGATCTTTCTGTCTCTGCCTCCTGAGTGCTGGGATCAAAGGCGTGTGCCACCATCCCCAGCACCTTTGGCTGGTTTTTAAAGTGTAAGATTCAGTGATTTCTCTTTAGCACACTCATAGTCTGGTGCAGCTGTCACCAGTGTCTAATTCCAGGACACTTTAGCTCCCGAAAGGGAACCCATGACGTGGAGCCGCCACGCTCTCCTTCCTCTTTACTGCTGGGAACGACCAGTTGCCTTTGTATCCACAAGGGTTTGCCTGCTTCTAACAGCTCAGATACACAGTCCTGAAAGGTGTGGCGTTGCATGTGTGGTGCTGCATGTGTGGCGTTGCACTGTAGTGTTGCATTGTGGCATTGCACATGTGCCGTTGCAGATGTGGCATTGCATGTGTGGTGTTGCATGTGTATCGTTGCATGTGTGGCACTGCATGTGTGGCGCCTTCCAGCTAGCAAGTGTTTCCTACATTTGCTACATGGACAAGTCACAAGCATGCATACCCCAGTTCCAGAGATCTGACACCCTCTTCTGACCTCCATGGGAACCAGACACACACATGGGGGAGGGGGGCACATTCATACATACAGGCGAAATACCCATAGACAAAAATCAAATAAATAAGTCTAAAGAGATTTTTTTTAAATTAATTTCATCACTCTTTTTTAATGCCCTCTATCTTTAAAATTATTTCTACTAAAATTTGGAGTTGCTATGTGTTGTACATTTTATTCTTTTGAACAAAGCTATTTTATGGCCTAGCTGTTTTTTAATTTTCATATGTTACATAAACATTTTCCTATTATCGCACAAAGAGATCAAGCTTATTCTTTTTTTTTTTTTTTTTTTTTTTTTGAGACAGGGTCTCTGTAGTCCAAGCTGACCTTGACCTCCCAGTCCTCCCTCCTCAGCTTCTGGAATGCTAGGATCCCAGAAATGTACCACAACATCAGAAACCTCTCTTTCGATGGCTACACAGTACTTGTTTGTCCCATTCTGGCTGCGCATGGGGAAACTTTCAGATTTTCTACTGCAAATAAAGCAAACAGAACATCCTGTACAACAGAGATTGGTAAATCTTATGCTTCCTGTTGTTTGTGGGATGGTTTTCTGGAAGCAGGACTGCAGTCCAGAGACTGACGGACGGCAGGGAGAAGAGACCACAAGGATGGTCCGAGGCCCTGGTCCAGCTCCCCTCCTGTGCACACAAACCGTCAGCTTGTCCCACCCCGCTCCCTGGACAGTTCTCCCAGGGGGTGGAGCTAGTTCACCTTTGCAGAGGTTCTCAGTGCCTTCTTGTTTGGCCCTCACGGTGTTCACTTTTCTCCTTAGGAACTCAGATATGTATTTTATCCAATATTTCTAGATGTTTTCAGAAACTGGAGGTTTTCCAGGGTATCCTTCTCAGTATTGCCAGAAATGGGTGTCTCTCTCCTTATTATTATTATTATTATTATTATTATTATTATTATTATTATTATTATTATTATTTTAGAGCAGAGCTTCTCTATGCAGCCCTGGTTGGCCTGGAACTCGCCTTGTAGACCAGCCTGCCCTGGTCTGCTTGCCCCTACCTCCAAGCGCTGAGATTAAAGGCATGTACCACCACACCAGACTCTCCTAACTAATTTTAAAAGTCGCTTTAACTTGTACTAAATATCTGTATATTCCTGAATCTTTTATGATATGCTCTGATCTAGAATATTCTGTAGCAGAGTCTTAGTTTTTAAACAGTTCTGTTTTTGTTTTTGAACATCCCAAGTACCCCGAGCTGTCCTCCAACCCACCATGCCTTGTCTCTGCCTCCCCGGCACTGGGATGGCAGGTGTGAGCCACCACACCCTGATTTTACAATTCTTTAGGTATGTTGACAGTTTATTTTTGGAAAGGCTAATTACCATCCCACCCAGTGCTTTCAAACCCTTTGGGAATTGTTTCCTAAAATAAACTTTATCAAACTGATCCACAGGAATGACAGACACTATTAAAGCAGTCACTTTTGTCCCTGCCTTTTAATGGAGGGTGGCCGTTGTTCCCGTTTCTCAGACCCCTCCTCCCCCCCCCCCCGTTTTTTGATGAAGCATCTGGGTGCATCCCTTGCCTGACTCTGTAGAAAATGACTCTCTGTTTTTTCTTAGGTGAGACCTTGGCTCAGGATGTGGTTGCAAAGCTCCAGAGCAGCTGCCTTCAGGCCAGGCTGGCGTGGCTTCAGGTTTACAGATCAAAGAGCAGCAGGCAGCTCAGGGTTTGGCCAATGGTCCTGCAAATACGGGCACTGACGCAGAAACTGCAGGACACAGGGGCCTGCGAGGGGGCCGGGGCAGCTGCATCATCAGGTCAATGCCATGGACACACCTTCATCTGGGCTCCGGAGCCAACATCAGGACTGAGGTCAGAGGGAAGCAGGCAACACAAACAAGTTCTGGTACTACCTGCCGTTGGGAGCTAATGTTTTTCTGCTTTCCCTCCATAGAAAGCAGACTGGGGTGGGGGTGGGGGAGGTGGGGGGGTGAGAGGACCCAGAGTTATATAGGGAGTTTCCTTGAGACAGTGCATCAAGAGACACAGTGAAGACCTTCCATTGGGGGGAGGAGGGGGAGTTACAGCCTGGGGCTTCTCAAAACTAAATAAATAAATGAATTAATAAGTAAATAAAATTGATATTAAAATAAAAACCAAGCAACTTCCAGTGATCTTTTCTAAGCGTAAATCAACACTTTTACCACAAGAAATGGGTTAATTGTTCAGTTTGGGTTTTAGGTGGTGTTGTTTACCTTTGGGGTGGTTTTGTTTTGTTTTTGAGACAGTTTTGTGTATTCCAGGTTAGCCTCAAACTCACCACGTCACCTATGGAGTTTGGTTTTCAGCACCTCTGTGGGTGGCTCACAACCGATGGTAACCTCAGTTCCAGGGATTCTGACACCCTCCAAGGGCATGCGGTACACTTACGTGCATGCAGGCAAATCACTCATACACATAAAATAATAAACCTTTAAAATCCGTTCATAATTCTACCACCTAGAGATAACCACTATCAATCATTTTTTTGCCATAACTAACATTTCAAAATGTGTCTGTTGTTCTAAGTATCCTTACTCTCTCAGGTTGGTATTCATTTGTCTCATTTTAGGATAATTCTATAAGACATTTTCCTAAGATGATGAACTTCCTGCTAACTTGTTTTCAGTTGTCACCTATGACCTCAGGCCTTCATCTCCTAACCCTGTGCCCACACCTCTCCTTCCTCTGCCAGTGCCGACTGAACAGCGGTTCTGAACAAAGACTGGTCAGTTCACACCAGTCTGCCTTCCCCTCAGTCAGGGCTGAACCCCAGAGCCCATCAGCATGAGGTGGCGTTCAAGCCTCAGAACCTGGCTTCAGCTCTTACCACCCAAACTAAAATCTACTCCTCCACAGGGGGCTAAGTGAGCTGAGACACCACCTCTCTTCTCCCTGTGGAAGGCAGAATAGCAGACTCCAGAGCAAGAGATAACCAGGGAGATCCTAAAGAAAACAGTGAGCTGGAGAGTTGTCTCGGCGGTTAACAGCACAAGCAGATTTTCCTAAGGACCAGGATTCAATTCACAGCACTCACGTGGTAGCTCACAACTCTAGCTGGGGGAGGATCTGATGCCCTCTTCTGGCCTTCTTGATCACTGCACACATGAAGCTCACAGATGTAGATACAAACAAAACACATACAAAAACAATTTTTAAAGAAAGAAAATGACCAACTGAGCCTGCAGCCCACGCGGGAAGCATCCACTAGCCTTCTTCATCTCCTTGCTAGCTGTGTCTTCCCACCAGGAGTCATTCCCACGACCACTTGGGTATCAGCTACATAGGAGCATATGTGTTTTAACTTCTTTGGTGGGTAGAGTATAATCTCAATTCCTCATGTCTTGCATGGTACCTTGGATAAGCCACAGTCAGAACATGCTCACCAGTGGGCAATAAATAACTCATAAAAAAGAGGGAAAGTAATGACGGGAGAGGTGGCCAGCAATTTATCTGTTGTTTTGTTCGTGGTTTGAAGGAATGTTTTTGAAGGACCACTCGGCCTTTAAAGTCTGTGGCTGTTCTCTCTACTCCAGAATTCTAAAGGTTAAAAAACGAGAGAAATCTTGGACTGTTTGTTGACTGAGGTGCCTCCTGGGAGCGCAAATAACACCACCCTGTTTGCTTTGTGTTTTGCATAACCGAGGCAGCCAGGCCTCTTGCCTCAGCCATTTGTCTCCAGGTTGAACTCAGTGTTCCTTTAATGGTGGCTGCATCCGCAATCCAGTCCCCATGCTTAGCGTTCATCAGGAAATAAATCCACCATGACGGGGTTGACAAATGAGGATCACAGGAGTAACTCTGAGTGTTCTGAATACTTGTCAGCCCATCCACCAGACTCCTCTTGGGACCCTGAGCCTCTGTATGAGAAACCCAGTGTGCACTCAGGGCAGGGAAGCTAATCGATGCCTTCTCCAACCACCACCAGTTTCCTCCTGCATCAGACAGAACAAATACAGAGACCCCCAGCCAGACAATATGCGGAGAGTGAGGAACCTTGTAAAACTCAGTCCTAAATGGCAGAGCTCCATCAAACCCCTCTGCTCAGGGTTCAGGGAACCCTGCAGAAGAGAAGGCAGAAAGAGTATAAGATCCAGAGAGGATGACGGACACCTAGGAAACAAGACCATCTAAATCAACAGGGTTGATGCACACGTGAAACCACAGAGACTGAGGTAGCATGCTCAAGGCTTACACAAATGGGTACCAGCTGGGTCCTAGAGCTGAAAGGAGAATCTGTTAACCTAGAGCTATCTCCAATTGATAACCACTAAAAAATAAAAAAGTAGCCTGGTGGTGGTGGCGCACACCTTTAATCCCAGCACTCAGGAGGCAGAGGCAGGGGGATCTCTGTGAGTTCTAGGCTAGCCAGGTCTACAGAGCGAGTGTCAGACAGATTGCAAAGCTACACAGAGAAACCCTGTCTCAGAAAAAAACATTAATTTTCTCCAAGGGAGTATCACAGGGGAAACAAAGCTTCTCTTGAGGGTAGGCTGCAAGGCCAGCACTAGACGGCCACAGAACGTGAACTTGTGCTATCACTGGAGGCCCCTTGCCTCACAGTGGCAGGTCATGGCTGGGTTTTTTTTTTCTAGTTTATTCTATGTTGTTTATTTTATTTTGCTTATATTTTCTCTCCTTTTATCCTACAGGTTCTTTGCATATATATTCTGACTTCCTGTCCAGTGTTTTTGTGGATTCTTAAGTGTGTAAGTGAGTAGGTGTCTAGGCTGTATAGGTCTCTTGTGGTTTTTCTTGTGTTCTTTTCTTTCTGTTTGCTTATTTTGTCCTATTCTAGTGTATTAGATTTTGTTTTCTCTTATATGTATTTTATTATGAATTTCGTAGGAACCTGTTTGCTTTCTAATTAAGACAGAATCCTAGTTGGTCTAGATGGTAGAGGAGGTGGAGAGTAACTGAGAGGAGCAGAGGGAGGGGAAACCATATCAGAATATATTATGTGAGAAAAAAAAGCTATTTTTGATAAAAGGGAAAAAAAGATCCAATAGGAAGGAAAATTATAAAAAGCAAACACAGAATTGCTGGGGTGCTGAACAGGTAAAGAAGCCATCTTGACTGGCTAGCCCAACAGAGCCTATTCAACAATGCTGGACCAAGATGGCTGTGGTAGCTGAGAGAACCCCCAAATGAGGTCCTTGTAATAATTCCTGGTCACCACTCAGAAGCACAAGCGAGCACAGACGAATCCTGCTATAACACATTCACGTGTGGCTGTCTCTTTCATAAACCATCTTCAAATCTCCAAGGCTACCTGCACCCTCTGTCTCCTGCCGGAAGTCCACAGACCACAACCTGAAGTGGTGAGAGCCAGCCTCTCACCTCATACTGCCAGCACAGACCACAGCATCCCTGAGTAGCAGGTACTAGCACATTAGACCACAGCATCCCTGAGTAGCAGGTACTAGCATATTAGACCACAGCATCCCTGAGTAGCAGGTACTAGCACATTAGACCACAGCATCCCTGAGTAGCAGGGACTAGCACATTAGACCACAGCATCCTTGAGTAGCAGGTACTACTAGTACAACCCTAGAAGGCCATAAGGTGGAAGCCATGTTGCATCTCTGGGACTCTTTCCACCCTGTCTTAAATAAAGGATCCCAGATAACTCATGACCTAAATTCAATCTCTCTCTCTCTCTTTCCCCCTTCTCTCTTCTCTTTCTTTCCCTCTCTTCCACACCTCTCATGCTTGCATGCATGCATGCAGTCATGCGCGAACATGGGGTTGGAGGTAGTTGGTTGGGTGTAGGGAATTTATTTTCAAATGAAGATAGAGCAGGAGAGGCCACTATTCTCCAGACTGGATTATTTATGCTCTCAAAACAAAAACAAAAACAAAAGCAAAAATAAAACAAAAAACATCTTTTTTTTCAAGGCTAAGCAAAAGGGTTTTGGTGGCTTCCTCAAAAGTACTGAAAATGGTCAGCTCTTACATTTTATTCTTTGTGCTTTTTGGAAAAAAATCATGTATGTTGACATCCAAAGCAGAGCCTGGATCCATTTGCAAAGATTTAAAATCTATAAATAAGAGACAAATGTGTAGAACTAAGTACAGCACATGTGCAAAGGAAAAGTACAATAGTCTCCTCCTAGCAAGTGTTCTAAACGCTTAAAGGAGATGATGCCGTCAAACACTAATGGCATGAGAGCCTGGAGAGACGGCTCAGTGGCTAAGAGCTCAGGCTGCTCTTCCGGAGGACCTGGGTTCAGTTCCCAGAACCCACATGGCAACTCACAACTTCCTAGTGTATCTCGTGTCCTCATCTGACCTCCACTGGCACCTCATGTACTCAGTACCCAGCCATGCATGAGATAAAAATAAATAAAATCTTTTAAAAAGTGCTTCAGGAAATATAAAACTCAGCTCTCTCTTGCAGAAGTTTTGGGGATCCCTGGCCCCAGGAGTCTTATCTTTAGCTTTGTACTCACAACTATATTCCCCCAATCTCCTGCCCAGGGAGGACTCTGAACTAAAGGCATGACTCTTCTCCATGGAAGAGCATCTGGTGGTACCACAGCAAACTTGAGCATCCACAGCCCTGTCACTTAGTGTCACTGAGACAAGCAGGCACTGACCCTGACTTCTCACCACAGAAAGCCCCAGGTCGGTCTCTATGATCTGCAAGTCCTGAAGCCCTGCCCTTGGCCAAGAAGCCTAGAACATTTCAAGGTTTTGCTGCTACCCTCCCTCCCCCAATGAAGCCTTGGGGCCACTCATTCCCTACCCTGTCTGGTAAAAAAATGCCAGAGGTTATGCAAGCCAGCAATCTTTATCCAGACTCACTGCAGAGACCTGCAGACGGGAGAGGACCATAGATGCAGCGATTACCCAAGTCTGGGATATCAAATTCCCTCCCACAGGACTGTGAATCAAACAAAGTCAGAGAGAAGGTCCTGGGGTCTGGCTATCCGAAAGATAAAATGAGGATATTAGTTTCTCCCAGAGGAAAGTCTGTCTCCAAGCCAGACTAAGTGGGTTCCTAATGTCTGCTTATCACCTACAGATGCCTTCCAGCACGAGGGTAGGAGAATGAGACTATATATAACCAAGACTCTGTCTAGCATCAAGACTAAGAGGCTACCGACACATTCATTAACTTGGTTGTTGTTGTTGTTATTGTTTTGGTTTTGTACAAAAGAAAATATGCTGGTCAGTGTGGAATGAATGTTAATTATGAGGAATTTTTTTTTTTGTTTTGTTTTTTTTAGACAAGGTCCTGGCTGACCTGGCTTGGAACACACTATGTAGCCAGATGACTTTAAACTTCTGATTCTCCTGCCTTCACATCCTGGGTGCTACCAGACCCAGTTTTACACAGTGCTGGGGATCAAACCCAGGGCATAGTATGTGCTAGGTAAGCATTCTACCAACCAAGTGATGCACACTCCCAGCCCTGAGAAGTTTCTTTATTTGAGACAGGGTCTTGTAGCGAGCCTGGGCTAGCCTTGAACCTGCAATCCTTCTGCCTCAGCCTCCTGAATACTAGGGTTACAAGGGTGAGCCACAGCACCTGGTTTCTGAGACACTAACACCTGGGGAGATGGTTGTGGTAAAATACGGTACGCATTTTATAGAGTCAAGTTATTTATTTACCCCCGTTAGAATATTAATTACATGAGAGCAGAATATTTATTTACCATTGTTTCACAACATAGCCTTGGTGTCCAGCACATAGCAGATGCTCAAATATATGGTTGGATGAAAAGTAACTGATATTATGTAACATAGTAAATCTTTGTTGAATACCTGGGTTGGACACTGTTCAAAGAGCTTATATTAACTGTATTGAATACTTTACAAGAATGGGAATTTATTACAAATAAAGTAATGCCTTTCCATAGTAACCAGAAAACAAAACGAAGACACTGAAAGAAGAGACGGAAAAAGAGCATTGTCTTCTAATCACAAACTAAAAAGTTAGAAATATTAACTCTAGTCATCAACCAATACTGAATAAGCATCTCTGTGTCTCGGCATTTGGCTACTTCACTAATTCCCACCGTGTGCTATGTTCCATTATAAGCACATATGACAAATGCAGAAACCCAAGCATAGGAAGGTTAAGTAATTTGCCAAAGACCACACAGCTACTAAGTAACCGATTCAAAATTCAGTCTCCCTGAATATCTTTGCTGTCAGCAGACAGTGGGCTAATCTGCCTCAAAGCACGAAATCATGAGGCCCCCATGTTTAACTGTTACTTAAATCAATAAAGAAGCCAGGATCATTAACTTTTAGAACTGACTGGGGATCCAAGGGGCTTTACATAATTAGGCTAGCCCAGTTGTCAGGCTGCCCAACAAGAGTCAAGACAAAAGGAGAGTCAGGGAAACGCCCATCTAAACTACGCGAGATTTTCATCTCACGTCAATCATGATGGCATCATGAAGAAAGCCATAAATGGGACTGCAGAAGCATGCTCAAGGCAGACAGAGAGAGAGAGAGAGAGAGGGAGAGAGAGAGAGAGAGAGAGAGAGAGAGAGAGAGAGAGAGAAGGAAGGAGGAAGGGAGGGGAGGAGGGAAGGAAGGAAGGAAGGAAGGAAGGAAGGAAGGAAGGAAGGAAGGAAGGAAGGAAGGAAGGAAGGAAGAAGGGAGAGATTGTAAGTACACGGGGGAAGGAACCTTCATATGTTGGGTGGGAATGTAAATTAATATAGTCACATGGAAATCAGTATAGATTCTAAAAATAGAACCATCCTGTGACCTAGCTCCCAGCTGTACCACTCCCAGGTATGTCCTGGGAGGAATTGGTATATACCTGCACATCTGTGTTTGTTGTGTTCACAGTAGCCAAACTATGCGACCTACGCGACCGCGAGCAGCTCAAGGGACAAAGCCGATACGATGCATATCTACTGTGGAGTTCTAGTCAGCCGGGAAGCATGGGATGGTGCCATGTTCAGGAAAGCAGACGGGACATTGTGTTAAGTAGAATGAACTGGGCTAGGAAGACAAGTATCACGTGTTTCCCCCTCAAATGCAGAATCCAGATTAAATAAATGAACAAGGCATGAAAGTGGAAGAGGAGCTGTTTGGGAAGAGGAATGAGACCACAACACCAGAGATTGCAATGGGTTAAAACTGTTATCGAGGGACATTATAGAGGGCTGGGGATGTGGCTCAGCGGTAGAGAACTTGCTTAGGGTACTCAAGGCTCTGGGTTTAATACGCAGTACTGTAAATATACATTCTTGTTGTAAATGTTCATGAAAATTTCATAATGGAAACCTATTTTCTGAAAAATTAATATACACTACTTTTTTTAAGGAAAGCAAATCTCAGCTCTGAGGAAACTGAGGCTGAATGAATATATTTGAGGCCAGCATAGAGCTGCATGTATAACATGACTGTCTCCAAAAAAAAAAATACCCACAAAAGATAGAAAATTAAGAAAATAAAGTAAGCCAGGTGTAGTGGCACTCTCCTTTAACCCCAGCACTCAAGAGGTAGAATCAGATCATCTTTGTTCATTGGAGGCCAACATGCTCTACAAAGGAAGTTCTAGGCCAGCCAAGGCTGCATAGACATACCGTGTTTCAAGTAAACTAAAATAAAATGGAAGGCACATCCTCCCTTCTCCAGTTGGCTCTATTGTGTTGACATCAACTGGGCATCTCCCTGATCGCCACTCTGCTGGATGCTGGGAAGGGATCAACAAGGCAGGTGCTGGGGGCTGGAGAGATGGCTCAGAGGTTAAGAGCATTGCCTGCTCTTCCAGAGGTCCTGAGTTCAATTCCCAGCAACCACATGGTGGCTCACAACCATCTGTGAAGAGGTCTGGTGCCCTCTTCTGGCCAGCAGGTGTACACACAGACAGAATATTGTATACATAATAAATAAATATTTAAAAAAAAAAAAAAAAAAAAAAAAAAAAAAAACAAGGCAGGTGCTCCCCATGGACAGGTGAGAGGCTGAAGCGGATCAAAGGTCACCTAGTACAGAGGTCTTTAGGAAGTTCCAGGTGTGCCTGGGGGTGGGGGTGGGAACCAGAGGAGGCTTCATCCACCTCTAAGCTGAAACATGAGGAGGAATCTCAATTTGCCAAGTGGACAAACACAGGAAAAGGCTGGACATGCAGCCCAGCAGACCTCCTGCCCTCCAGACCTGCTGCTGGCTTCATGCATTCCCCTAGATTTCCAAGAGTGTTCAGTTCCCAACAAAAGGTTGGCTCTGCCTCCCTGCCTCTGCCAGAGTAAATATTGAGAAATGTCCAGCTCAGTGACTTCATTATTGCGCTCGATTGCATGTCTCAAAGCAATGAATCCACTCCCCTCACCCGCCCTACCTTGCCTCCTGCAAATGAGCATCAGGTGGCTGAGGCAAGACCTAAACCCTAGGGAGTGAGAAGGGAACAAATTGGGGGACTCTCTGGACACAGTTCCCTGTGCAGAGGACACAGAGATGATGACGGAACTGCCTGATGTCAGAGCAGACATCAGTTACTCCAAGGGATAGGTATACCAGTTCTCCTGGGGGCACCCCATCTTCTTTTCTTTGAAAAAGCACTTAAGTAACAGTTATAGGGACACGTGCACATACACGAACCAGTGCATTCTCGAGAAATTTTTTATGTGACTGATTTTATTTTTAAAAGTTACTGAATATTGTTGCTTTGTGGCCTCAACTGCCACTCGCATGTTAGTGAGTCCCGACATGAAAATTATTAACTGTGAAGCTTAGGGGGGTCTTGTAAATATTTGATCAAAACTTGTGGTTTTGCCAAAGAGCATGCCGAGAGAGTGAAAATCTGTTTCGCGTCACGTTTGTGCATTGCTGAGGGCAGGGATTACCTTTATCTAACTCGTTTCTATGATCCTAAAGAGTGCCGTGTGCAATGGGTTGTTAATAAATTCTGTTGATGCAAGAGGTAGATATTTATCTCCCAGAAAAGATTAAAATGCAAGTTCATCACTCATCTTTTTTTTAAATCCAAAAACAAATATATAATAATGTTGCAATGTTGACTTACAAGTGTCAAATAAGCCAACCAAAATATACAGCCTGATTAAGAGTGGTATTTTAGACAAGATCACATATTTTGCCTCGTTGGCAACTCTTAACCTAGAAAAAGGATTCGAATCTGATGTAGAAGAAATTTCTAGCACAAGACTGGAGGGATAAGCTCAGTCAGTAAAATACTTGAATTGCAAGCATGAGAACCTGAAGTCAACCTCAGAGCACATATTTAAAAAGACAAAGACAAAAAACATATATACTGGACGTGATAGTGTGGGAAATGGAGGGCAATAAACCAGCACTGGGTGGGGGCAAAAACAGACAAATATCTGGGATCCACTGCCAGCCCACTGGCCACTTCCAGGCAAGAGAGACTATACCCATAACAACAACAACAGTAGATGGCCCAGCAATGCCATCTGAAGTTGTCCTCTGGCCTTCAGAACCACACACTTACATGTGCGAGTACACATATGAACATGCACACACACACACGCACACAGAGAGAGAGAGAGAGAGAGAGAGAGAGAGAGAGAGAGAGAGAGAGAGAGAGAACTCCAGCATGGCTGTAGTACTTCCGCCTCCTGTTGTCCTCATTGTGTGTTTGCCTTATCTTTAGCACGCCTGTGTTCAACTTTGTGTCTCTGAGAAATAAACGTTAATTGCATTAGGCCAATTTAATCTTTAAAAATGTATCATTTTTCTTTCGCCTCCTGTGTAAAACATGGGAGACTCCTGATACAAAGTTGACATGAAAGGAAATGGCATTTGATTCTAACAACCTCAAACTTAAAATATTTTAAGTATGTTAAATCACATAACTTTTACAACTACCCTATGAGGTCAGTTCTACCACTGTGCTCACTTTCAGTGAAGAAAGACCTTTCATCAGAGGATCCATCCAGAATGGTTATATAACCTCAAATCATATCGGTCACACGCAAAAGAATCCAAACCTAAATGATATAGTTAAAAAAAAATGAATAAGCAGCCCGAATTCCAAACCATGCAAAATTCACTTTAGGTTGTTTGATGTATTTTCATCATATGTCCTGTATTTTTGGAAAAAAAAAAAAAAAAAAAGAAAGAAAATTCCCCAAACCTTGGGGGCCTCTGATGAGACCTGAGCTTTTTCTCCAGCCAGCCTCCTCTAGTCTAGTTCTTACGACTGCCTTCTTCATTACTGAGCTCAAGAGGAACTTTAGGAAACACTGCAGAAGAGGAGGCTGTAAGAGCCAGGACTGGAGGAGGACTGCTAGAAAATGTCTTCAGGGCATGCGGTACTCAAGAGCTCACACAGCTGTGACTGCACCATACCTACACAAGAACGATCCAGTCCGCACTCCAGCATGAGGCCCCACCCCTAGCTAAGAGCAATTGGCCATGGATGCTACTGGAGAAAAGAGGGTCGGTTTTCTTTAGGGCGATGGCCTGTCCAAGGCTCCCCTCCCCCATGCCAGTGGATGTCCCTGTGTTCATGCACAAATAGATAATACTAACTAGACTCAGTAGGTTACAAATAAAAAAATAAGAGGATATGACGTTTGAGAGGTATTGAAGGACTGGGAGAAGTTTTAATGGGGCAGATAAATGGATATGCTCAAAATACATTGTATATGTGAAATTCTCAAAGAGTGGATAGATGTTAAAATGTGAAGTTACTTTGCTAACATAACCCTATTTTTTAAGCCTGTTAGCATTAGCTGATGTAACAGTCTCCAGTGTCAGTGAATTAATGGAATTAATGGGTGTTTCTAAGTCACACAGTCAGGACTGCCCTGGGAGACTTTCCTCCAAGCAGTGATTCAGGGACCCAGGCCCTTATCGTGTGATGAATATTTGTTACTTTGGAGTAGATGTGACCAGAGTACCTGAGAGAAGAACTTAGAGGAAGAGCTTCTTTCACTTACGGTTTTGGAGGATTAGTCCATGGTTACCTGGTCCCCATGCACTTGAGAAGAATGTTATATAAGCAAGGATGTTGTGGCAAAAGTTCCTTACCTCATAATGGGGGAAATAAAGAGGAGGAGAGAATTAGGAAACTTTACACACCTACTTCCTCCAACCTCTTGACATTACCAGAACCTCTCAAAGTATCACTACCAATTTGAGATCCAGTATCCCATATGTGACTGTCTTAGGGTTTCTATTGCTATGAAGAGACACCATGGCCACAGCAACTCTTATAAAGAAAAACATTTCAATGAAGCTATCTTACAGTTCAGAGGTTCAGTCCACTATCATCATGGCAATGGTGGCATGCAGGCAGACATGGTGCTAAGAAAGAAGCTCAGAGTTCTATGTCTTGATCCACAGGCAATAGGAAGTGAACTGTGTCACAGGGCTTAGCTTGAGCATAGGAGACCTCAAAGGCCACCCCACAGTGACATACTTCCTCCAACAAGGCCACACCTACTCCAACAAAGCTACACCTTTTAATAGAGCCATTCGCTTTGGGGGCCATTTTCTTTCAAACCACCACAGTGACCATATTGAGGACAGTCCATATTCAATGCATGATACTGTGGCTCCTCCATTTATCAATAAGTGTTCTCGAAGATGTTCTGGTCGGGGAAGTGAAGACAGAGAAAGCAGACAGAAAGTATAGAGAAAGCAAAACCATTTGTTTTTATGTGACATGGTCTCATTATATTCCCCAGGATGGCTTTGAATGTCTGTGTTCCCAGGTAGATGGGACTACAAGCATATACTACTATACCCAACTAGCAATTTTTACTTGTAAGGCAAAATTGCTAGCAAAAATCTCTTAATCACTAGGTATGTTAGTACCTGCGTGTAACTACTAGGGCAGAAGTATCATGAGTTCAAAGCCATGGGCTATGTAGTGAGACCCTTCCAAAACAAATGGGGAGAGAAAGAGAGACAGACAGAGAAGGACAGAGACACAGAGACAGAGACTGAGCCTTTCTCCAAGGTCTTTACTTTCATCTTTGAAGACTAGTTTTGCTAGGTATAGAATTCATGCTCCCATTTGACTTTTTTTTTCCATTTAGTATCTCCAATATGGCACCCCAGTTTCTTGTGACTTCCATTGTTCCAAACGAGAAGTCTGCTGTTGGTTTTATTGTTCCTTTCACTTGATATTCCTCTGGGACTTCTAAGATTTTTCTCATTATTTTTCACCTTCACCAGCCTGACCACATGCGTCTAGGTCTTTGTCTTACTTGACATTTGATTGTATAGATTAATGTTGCTCATCAGATGTGAGACTGATTCGACCACTCTTTTGTCAAAAAAAATCCCTACTTCTTTCTTTGTCTCCTTTCCTACGACTCTTCTGAGCGTACCAAAATTTCATATTTAGCCAGGGACTAATAGCTCGCTGCTTTGGTACATGGGGTCCAAGACCACCCGTTGCACATGAGCTCCTTAAGGCTCACTATGATTATCTGTCTCATTCCCTGACTTTCCTCTCAAATTCTGTTGATCTGTTTTCCACTCTGGCCCTCAGGACAACTGACAAGGGCCTCTTCATGTTTATGGTTAAGATCACTACCATTTTTTCTCATATTCCTGTGCTGTTATAAATTACATGCTCCCCCAGCCGGGAAGCCAATGATTTCCTAGTTCGGCCCACTAAGATGAAATCATCAACCAAGAATGAAGAGATGAGAAGAGCCTCAGTACGACCACCATGAACTCCCCCTGCTCTCTCCTGAGGTTAAGTTGTTTTCTTTTTCTAGGAGTAACATAACAGAGCACCCAAAACTAGACAGTTTAACGATAGAAATTCATCTTCTCCCATCCCTGGTGAGATGACCAAAGTCAAGGTGCTAGCCTTGGTTCCTTCTGAGGACAAGAAGAAGGACCTGTTCTGTGCCTCCACTAACTCCTGCTGTTGGTATCTTTGGTGTTTCTTGGTATGGGCCCATATCATTTTGATCTCTGCCTTTATCTCACCATGGAGTTCTCTCTGTGTACATGTTTGGGTTCAAAGTTCCTCCTTTTCGTAAGAACATCAGTCCTAAAGAGGTGGGTTAGATCAGTGACCTCTGTGCTTCAGTAGGATCTCATCTCAACTAGTTCTGATCTATTTCCAAATAAAGTTTCATTCTGAGGCACAGGGAACTGAGACCCAGGGTGTGAATTTGAGAAGACGCAATTTAGCTCTTACTTGGGAGCAAACAGCAGTGTTAGTTTGATAGAATGTGGAGAAACCACAGAGAACTCCTCCAGTTCCAGGCTCTGTTGACCTCGAGCAAATTGGCTCTGTTTCCTCATCCACATAACAGGGGAGATCTGCAAAAAATCATCAGAGCAACTCACCTAATCATAAAGTACCACTTCTGGGACAAAGACTTAAGGCACAAGCTCTAAATTCTTGGCTTTAAAAATATTTTAAGATTCTTGTCATAAAAAAAAATCTCAGACTGACAAGATGGCCCAGCAGGCAAAGACACTGACACCAACTCTGACAATCTGTTTAATCCTTGAGAATCACATGATGGAAAGAAAGAATTGACAACTACAAGTTGTCCTTTAACCTCCACAGCTGTGCTACAAAATGCACATGTGCACAAAGATAAACAGATAGATTGATAGATGATAGATAGATAGATAGATAGATAGATGATAGAAAGATAGACAGATGGATGGATGGATAGATAGATAGATAGATGATAGGAAGATAGACGGATGGATAGATAGATAGATAGATAGATAGATAGATAGATAGATACTTTTTAAAAATCTCAGGAAAGGACCCTGCTGGTTTTGTGTCTTTTTTAACGTGTCCACCAATGACTCCCATCTAGAAAACTGGTCTCCTGTGTGGAGGTGTTGAGGGGGTAGGTCCTGGAAGATGGGGGACTAGTGGGAGGCTGTAAAGTCACCACGCTCAGAGAGTCCTCACAGGAGGACATGAGGCCGCCCCACCCCTTCCATGGGTGTCATTTCCCTTTCTGCTTCTCCACCATGTGTTGTCGCCGGGTAGGAAAGGGCTCACCAGAGCTAGCACCCTGCTTGCTACACTCTGGAGCCACTGGATTGTGCGCCAAATAATTTTTTTTTAAATATTGCCTGTTTTAAGGGTCTGGTTCGGCCGACTGAGACAAGCCTTTGCTAGGACCGCCGTCTACAGAGTTTCTGTACAGATGCGAGAAGCAGGGTCCCTAGAGCTGACTCGCTAGCTGGTCCATCCTCGTGCCTGTGTCATGGTGACTCTGCCGTGGGCATGGGGGTTTCGAAAGCCACTGCATTTGCATGTTTGTTTGGTGCTCTGTTGCCTTCTCAGTCAGCTGGGGGAACTGCCAAGCATAGATTTACTTTTAAAAATTAATTTGGTTTTGCAAAGTTCACCATAGCCTGAGATAAGACAGCCCTCTCTGAGGCTGATGTAAGTAGAGCAGGTGGCCGCTGGGCACTGAAAGAACTGGACGTGAGAACACATGAAAACCACCCAAGGGCTCTTTTTGGGGAATTAGAAACCATTACTTCTGACTTTTCACCCTGCGTCAGCTGAAAGCCCTTTCATGACAGCAAGTGTATAGATTAGAAATTAAAGTTACCAAGAAAATGTTTACTGTTATTTAGATAAGATGATGGATGAGTGGCCTTAGTGATTTTAATTTCTTCTCTAGTTTTCTCCATTTTCAGAAATTTTTACTGTAGGTCTATTGGTAATCTAAAATAATGATAAAATTTTGATTTGTGTGTGTGTACTCAAATGTACTCGTGTGTATGAATGCCAGGCTAGAAGCAACGCTGGGTGTCTTTCTCGGTCTCTTGCTCTGCCTGTTTCATGGGTTCCCTTACTGATGCTGGAACTCATCAATTTTGCTGGCCAGAAAGGCCCAGGGATCCTCTTGTTTCTTCCTCCCCAGCGCCAGTTCTATGGGCCTGTGCCACCATCCCAGGATTTTTTCCTATGGGTTCTGGGGGATCAAATTTGGGTCTTCCTGCTTGTCAGGCAAGCATTTTACCAACTGAGCCATTTCCACAGCCCGTAATATTAATTTTAAGGCAAACAAGGGTTGGAGAGATTACTCAGAGGGAAAAGCCCTTGTTGACAAGACTGAAGGTCTGAGTTTGATCCCGGGACCCACATGGCAGAGAGAGAGTAAGGAGTCCTTCAAGTTGACCTCTGAACTCCACAGGCATGTCATGGCACACATGTACATACATATACATATATGCACAACAAATATGTCTAATTTTAAAATTAAGGTGAATAAGAGACAAATGCATCTTGTGGCTCAATACGTCTGTATGAAGTGTTCACGTGGGCTGACCACACAACAGGGATTCCTGCGGAGATTCTACCACAGGGACTGATGTTATTAGATTGTTTTTCATCCAAGTCGACTTTGAGCAGCTTTTTAGTACATGTTTATTTATTTATTGTATGTGCATGCGCATGTGGAAGTCAGCCCACAACTCTCACGAGTCTATTCTCTACTTCCACCATGTGGGGGTCCCAGGAATTAAACTCGGGTCATCAGGCTTGACAGTAAGGGACTTTACACTCCGAACCATCTCCCTGGCCCTGAGCAGTTTTTCTCTACTCAGGTGTGGGGTGTCAGGGTATTGGCTATAGTCTGCTAGAGGAGACCTGCACCTCCAAGGAAACAAAACCTCCTCATCTGACCAAGCCTCTCAGTTTTGCTTAATCATCACTCCCGGGACCCTGTAGAACCTAAGCAGGGAATGGTTCCTGGTCCAGGGAGGACTCCCGACTGAGTGGGGGCGGGGCGCGGGGTAGAGGGCTGACAGCAGCCGCCAGTCAGTTATTTCAGACAGCATTTCCTGACAGGGACTGGATCCCTCTGAGTCACCCAGCAGTCACCCGGGGTATTTGCTGTGAAGAACACCTGGAGGAATGTCAAGGCTGTGGTACTCGTGTTGTTCCTGAACCCAAAGGCTTTATTGGAGTCTTGCCAGTTTTCTTCCTACGCTTCATCACTGGCCGCTATGATGTAGATACTGACACTCAGTGACACTCAGGGAACACTGGGAAGTCTGGGAAGCCCTGCAAAAGCTCAGAACACAAACACTTACACGGGATATTGACCAGTCATTTTGTATGTGAGTGCGTATGTGTGCACACGTGTGTGTCACAGCACATGTGCCGAGGTCAGACTCCGCCTTCCACATTATGGGGTCTCAAGGATTGAACTCGTCGTATCCTCAGGCTTGGCAACAAAAGCTTTTACCTGTGGAGACATCTCACAGACCCTAATTTACCTCATCCTAAATATTTATTATCCTACTTAGCAGAGAAAGTTGCTTATCTTTCCTAATAGCATCGGCAACTGAATTCTGAGTATCTTTACTCTGGGCTCTGAGGAGGGAAGGCAATGGCAAAGGGTCTTTACCTTGCTTAGACCTGCGCGACATCTAGTGGTATGGATGTGGAATTGCAACCTTTTCCCTTTAATGTCCCTGGCCTGGTTCAAGCTGAGCCCTGCGAATGGTGTTTGACTCAGTGTCAGGTTGTTCCTCAACAGTCCATACAGCTGCTCACTCACCCACTCCTTACTCAGCAGCCCCCAAGCCCACATCTACCCCAGTGCCAGAGTTTGGGTTAGGGCTTGCTATCCCTCCAGAATATTCTGGAATTTTTTTCTATAACAAGATAAGGAACTCCCCTCCTTAAAAGTCATCTCTGGGGCCAGTGGGATTGCTCAGTGGGTAAAGGCACTTTCTGGACAAGTTTGGTCCCCAGAACCCACTGTGGAAAGAGAGACCCGACACCCGAAAGCGGTTCTCTGACCTCCGCACAAGCACTGTGTTGCTTGTGTACCCTCATACACGACACACATAATAACAGCGATAAGAATTAATCTAAAAAATTTCAAAGCCATCTCCAGAGGTTGGCTCTACGTAGCCTCTAGCCGCAAACCTGACTCGAAGCCCATATGCAAATGTTTGTTGATAAGTGGCGTGTGTGTACCACTACACCGGAAGATGTTTTACACCAGAAACTGGAGTCAGGAAACAACGAACAACATCCACAGATTGAGTAAAAGCGCTCGTTTCCCCTGCGCTACAGTGGAGGCTGTGCTGCTGTTTGGTGCCATCACCAACGCCTGGCCCTGAGAGGCGTCCTAGGGCCTGGCCCCTGGCCACCAAATTGCCAGTCTCCTTTCCCTTCGCTTCTTCTCTCGCTGCCAGCTCTATGCTCCAAAAGGAAGCGTTTGGACTTGAAGATCTCCAAACATGAAGGTGGAGAGGAACCGCCTAAAGTTTTCAAATAACCAACCATAAAGCAAGTATTTTGGCAAACTTCTATAAATGACACAGACCAAAATTAAAAATATAAATAAATGACATCATTGAAGGTCTGGTAGACACAGGTGTGGTTGTGACACATAATTTCACCAGAATATTGCCATCCAAATTGACCTCTTCAGGATGAAAATGTTCAGTTTTTAGGGATTGAAACTTTATCTCAGCCGGGCCACGGTGGCGCACGCCTTTAATCCCAGCACTCGGGAGGCAGAGGCAGGCGGATCTCTGTGAGTTTGAGACCAGCCAGGTCTACAGAGCTAGTTCCAGGACAGGCTCCAAAGCCACAGAGAAACCCTGTCTCGATAAAAAAAAAAAACAAAACAAAACAAAAATTGACAAACGAAACACATGTCTTAATTGATGAGGTCTTCTTTGAATTGAAATGAAGTTTACATGAGACAGAATCAATCATTTAATCAATCATTGTGGGATCCAGTGCATCGGCAGCGTGGTATGGTCACCACCTCTATCTATTTCAAAGCATTTCTGTCTTCCTTAGTGGGCATGGCACTTTCTCAGAAGACATGCTTTCATGTGACTTTAGTTACTGACTTTTATTTTGGATTGAGGCGCTGGAGAATGTACCCAGTATCACACAGTGTACATATCTATACGCCTGAGCCCTGGCCCCACTTCCACATGCTAGCTTAGTGCCGGCGTTCCTAAGTTTCATGGCATATTAAATATGTTTCATGACACAGCTCCTCTGCAGAGCGACGGGCCCAGCCCATTCCACAGTCTCCTCTCCCACGGGAGCTACTGAAACACAGCTGAGACATCCCCTGACCTTGGCAGAGGCAGAGTCCCACCTCTTTCCTGTCCTTCCTCTCAGAAACTGAGGGTTGCAACTGACATCTCTGTGGTTCCACTTGTCACCAACAAGGCAGCTGTGAAGTTAATGACAGGGCAAACAAAAAGCTGGCGATAATTAGACACTCGGATGTTCAAGCGTTATTGTTATTCCGGGGGGAAATCGATTAGCCGAATAGGAAAGTGCCATTGAGACAAACATTTATTTTTCTCCCAGCGCGGCTCCAGCTGGGGAGCTCAGGTTCAGAAGGCACAAAGGTGTTTCTGGTTTAATAGAACTGAAAATGTATTTTCAGAAGTCTGAGAGATGATAGGGGCTTTGGGGAGTTTGTTTTTGTTTCTGGGGGNTCCCAGCAACCACATGGTGGCTCACAACCATCTGTACTGAGATCTGGCGCCCTCCTCTGGCGTGCAGGCATACATTGAGGCAGAATGTTGTATACATAATAAATAAATCTTTAAAAAAAAAAAGAATACTTGAAGAAGTAAAGAAAATTTTTGCCTTATTGGGGATTACAAATAGTCCTGAAAAAATACAAAGAGGAGATTCTATTAATTATTTAGGCTATAAAATAGGTCTATAAAAACTTAGACCACAACAGGTACAAATTAGGAGAAACCAATTGCAGACTCTTAATGAATTTCAAAAACTGCTAGGAGAATTTTCCCATTTACAGCGCACTATTATCATAAAACATGATGAACTGAGTAATTGGTTAAAAACCTTAGAAGATGACAAGGGCTTAAATAGTCCCAGGAAATTATCAACTGAAGTTGAGGGAGAATTGGCTTGGAGAAAGAGAAATTACAGAATGCACATGTAGTTCACGGGGATTCAAAGCTTCAATATTACCCTCCAAGCACTCCCTACAGGGATTCTAATGCAGAGGGAAGATAGTGTCTTGGAATGTATACTTTTATCACACAAACAGAGTAAGAAATTAAAAACATATGTGGAAAAGTTTTCTGATTTGTTTCCAAAAATTCAAGACTTTATCAATTAAGAAGAATAGATCCAGCAGAAATAGAAATTGTAGTACATTTTACTAATGATAAAATTGACAAATTTCGGGCAGAAAGTGAACCTTAGCAAAGAACTTGCAGTAAATTTTTGGGAGAGATTAACAACAAATATCCCAAAAGCAAAAGAATTCAACTTATAAAGAGAACTAGCTGAATCCCTCCTCACATAGTACGGTAAACAAAAACACCTGGATCCCCTATATTCTAAACTGATGCAAATAAATCAGGAAAGGCAGGTTATTAATAAGAAGATTTAAGTACAGTGGATCAAAGGCCTTATAATTCTGTCTAAAAGTCAAAATATATGCTATTCTCAGGGTATCAATGGTTTTTACGGAACCTCTCAAAAATAGTTACTGATTTGCAGTACGCAGAACGAGTTGTTTTACATATTGAAACTGATGAATTTATACCAGATGACACAGAATTGACTTTATTATTTATTCAGTTACAAAAAAATAATCGGGAATATGAATCATCCTGAATGATATATAACACATATCCAATCCCATACGGGTCTGCCAGGCCCTCTAGCACAAGGTGACGAAGGAATTGATCAACTATTGATAGGAAATGTGCTGCAGACCTCAGGATTTCATTTTTAAAAAATCATGTCAATAGCAAAGGTTTTAAAAAAAAGATTTCTCCATTACTTGGCAACAAGCCAAGGAAATTAATGTCCTACTTGCTCTTTATAAACCCAACACCGCTACCTGCAGGAAATAACCCAAAGGGTACTCAAAGGAATAAAGTCTGGCAGATGGATGTATTCCATTTTGTAGAACTTATAAAACTAAACTATGTACACCAAACCATTAATACCTATTCAGAATTTTAATGAGCAACTGCCTTGTTCAGAAAAGGCTGACTCAATAGTCACAAATTTGCTATAAGTTATAGCCATCATGGGCACACCTGTGTGGCACACGACGCCCATCTGCGCTCTTTGCGCCACCATACAGTTCGTGAACCGGGCAAGAGGCTGGAGATTGAAACACATAAATATTCACAGAGAGAGACACAGGTCATCCTTGATGCCAGAATGCCCCAAGAATGCCCCCTTTATTATGTCCAGGGGCAGCTTATATAGAGATAGACATGCCCCAGACAAACGCACCAGAGACCATTCCCCTGCCATCAGGAACTCCTGAGGGTCTCGTGCTCAGAGCAGCTGTAGGCACTCAGATCAGGGGAAAACAGATTGTTTACAAGAAATTTGGGATCTGAAGGTTCACAGCTCCCAACACACCTGTACAAATTAAGACAGACAATGCTTCGGCGTATGTCTCTAAGAAAATGAAACACTCTTTTTCTTTTTATAATATAAAGGGTATTAGAGGAAAGACTGCCGTGGCCTTTGTTGTTGTTGTTGTTAGCAAATTGGCAACGTCCACAGAGGGTTATTGAAATGTGAGATAACTGGGCTTGAGAAGGCTTCCCATGATGGGTATGGTGGATTCCCATCACTCAGGAGGCAAGAGGATGCCAGGCCAGCCTGGGCCACAGAGTAAGACCCTGTATGAAAAAAAAAAATTGGGCTTGGGACTGGAGAAATTAAGAGCACTGGCTGGTCTTTCAGCGGACCTGGGTTCAATTCCACGCACCCACATGGCAGCTCACAACTGCCTGTAACTTTACCTCCAGGGATCAGACACTCTCACAATACATACAGGCAAAATACCAATATCCATAAGATAAGAATGAATAAATCATTTTTAAAACTAGGACTGAGAGGGCAGGACAGATGGCTCAGAGGTTAAGAGCACTGGCTGCTCTTCCAGAGGTCCTGAGTTCAATTCCCAGCAACCACATGGTGGCTCACAACCATCTATGAGATCTGGTGCCCTCTTCTGGTGGGCAGGCATACATGCAGACAGAACATTGTATACATAATACATAAATTAATTAAAAAAAAACTAGGACTGAGATATAGAACAGTTGGTGGGGTGCTTGTCTAGAATGAACAGAGCCCTAAGTTTGATTTCCAACACTGTATGAGCTAGGCACGGTGCATGCCTGTAATCCCAGCACTAGGAGGAGGGAGGATCAGAAAGTCAAGGTTATCCTTGCCTACATAACAGCTTGGCGTGGGATGCCCCTCTGTATGCTGTGAATATGTTTTATTACCATTGGTTAATAAAGAAACTGCTTTGGTCTATGGCAGAGCAGAATATAGCTATGCAGAAAAGCCAAACTGAATACAGGGAGAAAGAAGAGGAAGATGAGAGAGGTACCAGAAGTTGCCCGATAAGTAAGATATGAGGTAACAAGCCATGAGCCTCTTGGTAAATATAAACTAATAGAAATGGGTTAAATTAACTTGCAGGAGCTAATTAATAATAAGCATGGGCCATCAGCCAAACTTTTATAATTAATATTAAGCCTCTGAGTGGTTTAAAAGTGGCTGTGGGACCAGGTGGTATAAGAAACTTCCAGTTACAAGGACTTTGAGGTCATACTGGGCTACATGAGACCCTGTCTCCAAAAAATAAAAAAAATAACAGATTTCCCAGGGGACAGGGAGATGGCTCAGCCAGTAAAATGCCTGCTGTACAAGCACAAGGACCTGAATTCAGATTTCCAAAAAGCTTTGTAAAAAGCCAAGCAAGGTGGCTTGCCCTCAAAACCCTAATGCTGGACAGAAGGGATGGCAATGGAGATGAACCTGAAGTTCATTTATCTGGCAACCCAACTGGACCCCTGAAGTTCATTGATCAGGCAGACTAACCACATCTATGGCTCCAGGTTCACTGAGAGACCCTATCTCAAAAAATATAGCGGAGCTGTGACAACAAAGACACCCAACTGTTAATTTCTGGTCTTCGCACACAGGCACACGTACACATTCATATGTGTACACACACAGTAATTAAACACATACATTAATACAACACACACACACATACACACGGTACTTTCCTCTAATTCTGAAACCTTCCCAGCCTCACACAGAGAAACCCCAGGCCCTACCTGCTCAGCAAAGCTCTGCTGAGAGAGACACAAAGGACAGTGAGCCATCTGCATGGCCACTCAGCAAATCCTAACTTAGTGCGCTGAGAGAGCATCCATAGATGATCGAATGTCCTGTCCTTAGTGGGCTTGGAGGACAGGGGGTGGGGTTTTAATGATGAATGAAAGAGAGAAAGAAAGCAGGGAAAATCCAGAGTGTCCGAAGCAAAGCCCTAGGGGTGCTTAAAAGTGAGGCCACGTGCATCTGGGAGGGGGTCAGAGCTGGTTTCCTGGCAGTGGCACCCATGCAGCTCCCTCCTGCTCATCCTGCGGGGCTGCTCATCCATTCATTGAACACGTGCCATGTTCTAGGCACTGGAGACTTAGCAGGGAACCAGTTAGTCCCCACCTTCATGGAACTTACTCTGCAAAGTAAAGCCAAATAATAGGCCCATTTATAAAAGCACACACACACACACACACACACACACACACACACACACACACACACATTATTGACTTAGTGAGCTGAGCCCTGGAAAGAAGATGAAAAGAGAGTCTATAGAGGAGACAGTGGTCAGAAAGGCAGGCCTGGGACAGCCAGACTTGGGCAAGCTATCGGAAGGAAGCTCTGCTGACTCTGGGCTCTGCTGGCTCTGGGCTCTGCTGGCTCATGTCTCCTTCTCCCTTCCACTTCTCACTTTTACAGTGAATATGTCTGCCTGTGTCTGTCCCTTCATTGTGTTTCAGAAGATTGTGACTAAGCTCACAGCTCTGGGGCATTTGACCCAACGTGTCCAATTTGGGTAACACTTTGGATTTTAAACTTTTGGGGAGGGGTCTTTTAAAACAATCTCTCTCTCTCTCTCTCTCTCTCTCTCTCTCTCTGTGTGTGTGTGTGTGTGTGTGTGTGTGTGTGTGTGTGTGTGTGTCTGTAAGCATGGCATACTTGTGAAGGTCAAAGAACAATTTGGGTTTGTGTATTCATTTTTCACCTTGTTTAGACAGGGTTTCTTGTTCACCACTGCATAGCCCAGGCTAGCGTCTGGGAGGAATCCCCTCTCTCCACCTCCTGCCTCATTGTAGGAATGCTTGGCTACAGATGTGCGCTACCTCAGCCAGTGTTACGTACGTTCTGGGGGACCCGAACTCAAGTCCTCACAGCTGAGCAGCAAGTGCTCGCTGGGCCATCTCCTCTGCCCAGTGTCAATGATTTCCTTTGCAGTTTTCTGGTGGTATTGAGGGTTGAACCTAGGGCCTGAGACATGCCTGCTACCAGCGAGACACAACCCCCTTTTTTGAGACAGTATTTTGCTAAGTAGCCCTGGCTAGCCTGGAGCTCACTGTATAGACAAGAGAGGTCTCACACTGGCAATTCTCCTGCTTCAGCCTTTCAATGTGTAATTTATAGAGATCACAGGCTGGAATTGAAGATGTGCTCCCCCCCCCCCCATGATACCTGGCTCGCGTTTTAGACTACTGAGTTGGAGCTGGAAAGGGATTTCAGAGATTAACGTTCTGCATGATAGTGATGGAGCCACGGATGGATGCAGGGGTGAGGAAGGGCAGTCCTCTGAAGTCTGTAAGGCTCTAACTCTGCATCCTGTAGCCTTAGTGGTGACATTGGCAGAACCTGACATAGAACTGGACACCAAAGCCTCTACAGAAATGGCCAGGAGGCCAGTTTCTAACATTTTCAAAGCAGAGATGAAACAGCATGGATGAGCCAACAGTGACAACTCTTTAGGGGATCACAAAGACTTCTGGCTGCCCCCAGCACCCATCTCCATGGGTGGGAGCCACAGGGCTGTGCTTCCAGCTATGAGGAATGAAATGCCAAGACAGTCCTGTGTTAAAGCTCAGGAAAGACACTGCCTGCTGTATGACCCTTCTTCAGAGCCCACTCGAGGGGCATCTCAGTCCAGCTGGAGCATGTGCTCAGCCCCAGGCACCACGGTGATGTCTGGAGACACAGGGGACGTCACCAGACTCACATCTGGAAACAGGGATCAGATCAACAGTCAGAGTGGGTCTCCAAGCAGGCACTCCCTCGAACTCCAATGCCTCGAAAAGCACAATTTAAGAATAACTCCTGGAGTCACCGATTCCTCGGTCCACACAGAACATTGCCTTTCCACCTTCTTGTCCAGCACACGCTAGTGTACTCTGTCCCTGCAGCTTCTCCAGCACCTGCCAGGTCAGGTGCTTTAGCACACTTGCTGAAAACACAAACAGAAGCCAGTTTCCTGGGTTTTCAAATATCCTAGCTTGGCAAAATTAAAGACTGACAATTGTGAATAGAATAGTTTTTTTCTTTTCCTTTTTTGTTCATATATATATGATGTACTGGCAGTACAGTTTCTCTACGGAGGGAGGGAAACCGTGGATGGGAGGCTGGATGAGTGAATGGGTAGGGCTGGCTGGCTGGGTGAGTGGCTAAGAAGGATGGATGGTTGAGTTCATGGGTACACTCGGGGGATGCAAACCCAAGATGCTTTGTACGTCGGTCAACAGGAAATAATCACTGCTGGCTTCACTGGAGAACTACATCAGAGCAGATGGGAGTGGGGTCACTCCACCCAACTTTAGAGTAGCAATGTTACCAACTCCTCCCACTGTTAAGTTCTCTATCAGAAGGCTCAAATACATGCCCAGTAGCACGAAACTGTCTTAGTGGGTTTAATGATCTTTGCAACTGGGGGTATTGCCCAGTAGCACACTTACCTTGACATGCGAGGCCCTGGGATTAAAGCCCAGTACCACGAAAGTAAATACGTAGATGATTGGTCTGGCTTCCCGACGTCTCTCCTAAAAGACAGACAGCATTTGAAGGCTGAGCTGATTTGGCCACATCCCATCACCTGCTCTCTGGGTCACTTACCTTTGTTAATCCCCTAACACCTAGGGCTGACAGCTATTTCGACAAGAATCTGCCCCCCCCCCCACCTCCATTCCCACCTCCTTTGCTGGTCACCACGATTGCCCCCTGGCGGCCAGGGGCAGGTGCGCCCTCTCGGGACCGCCCGAGGGCGAGTGCGCGTGCGCCCAGGTGAGCTGCCGCCGCCCCGTCCTGAAGCCCTGAGCACCTGCCTGGAAAACTTGTGGTTGGTTGTTGCCCTCGGGTCGTTTCCGGGCGGGGACAGGAACCGGGCCATGGAAGATCCTTTGGGGACTCGCGAGCCCCGGGCCCGTCCAAGAGAGCGAGACCCAGACCGGCGCCCGCACCCGGACCGAGACCGCCACGTCGAGCGGCCGCGGGACAGAGTCGGGGACAGACACAGGGAGAGGAACGGTGACGTGAGAGGAAACGGGGACCGTCGAGCGGGCAGGGAAAGGAGGACGGACCGAGACCCGCGCCAGGATGGACACAGGGACGCGGGCCATCGTGCAGCTGAACAAAGAGCCTGGGACAGGCCCCGCCAAAGCCGTGCGCGGCCCGAGCCCTGGGTGCCCAGCTGGGACACAGCCCCGACCCCCAGGCCCGCGCCCTGGGGGGACTCGGAGCTGCCGCGGAAGCAGGGCCTCGGGCGCCGCGGGTTGGACAGGTGAGGGGGTGCACCTGCTGGGGACCCGGACCGCGCCCCGTCGGCTACAAATCCTAGCTGGCGCTCGGGGGCCAAGCCTTTGTTTGAACTTAATTACCAAAGGAGAAAGGGAAGGTCCTGGAACCAGGGGAAGAGAGAGTTTCAGGACCGAAACCGGAACGGCTTAGAAGGCTAGGTGGGTGGGGCTAGCTGGAAGCTACACTCAAGTGGCCCCATGACTTATGCTTTACACCCTTTTCTCAAGTTAGCCCTCCATACGTTTCAAAGTCCAGTTTCCAGGTGTCGGGGCTCGGCGGGGCGGGGCGGGGCGGGGCGGGGCGAGGGGGAGGTAAACTAAGTTAGCTCAAGAAGAGTTCATAGCTGGACTTGCCCCTCCTCCCAAGACCATATGGCAGAACTGTGCTTTTAAACTAGAAATCAAAGCCACCTGAAGTTCTCGAGTGGGTTTGTAACCCCTTCATCAGTGAGGTCTTTTCTAAGCCGCTTCTTTCAAATCTTATGCTTGCTTAAACCCCACCCTCGGACTTCACCTGTAGGACCCTGAAGTCCCCTAAACACCTGTGTCCTGGAAGGTTTGTGAATGGGGACAGGAAGGAGGATCACAGGTGGCCTGGTCACCACACCCCCTCCTAGAGAGTCAGCATGCCATCCAGTTCCACAGATGTTGTCCCATGTGCAGGCAAGGAGCTGGGCTCTGCAGAGTGAGTGAATGGAATAAAAGAGATGTTGCCCCTCATGACCGAAACAAAGAAAACGGTCCTTGGGTGGGACTTGATGTTTCATCGTGTGTGTGTGTGTGTGTGTGTGTGTGTGTGTGTGTGTGTGTGCGCGCGCGCGCGCGCGCGCGCGCGCATGCTATGCATTGATGAAAGGTTTAAAGATTTCAAACCAAAGAAGATGGGATGACATATGTCCTGGCAGTCTTAGCGTGTCTAAGCATCCCCATCAAGGCATGGTCTTGTCATTATCATTTCAGCTCCTGTCTCTCTTGCAAGGAGGTCTGAGCCGTTGTCAGAGACAACCCTAGCAACCTTAGCTGCTACTAAGTCCTGTTCTGATACCTGGCCTCTGCTGTTAGCCTTGGGAAAGCCTGCTATCATGAGTTTACGTTACACTATCTAAAACCAACTAGCATTCATTACAAAAGCTACGCCCAGATTCTGTCTGCTCTTTCAATCTTTGACACCAACTATTGTCTCCCTGACTGCACCCATCTTGAACTGCAACCACAGGAGTAGAAAAAAGAAGTTCATTTGTAAGTTGCCTCATAAACCAGAGCCCTGGTTACCCCACCTCACCCCAAAGTGAACGAAAGAAATGCATTTGCTTGTTGCTCATTTAGCGGGTTGAGGCCAAAGGGCAGCTTCTCTCTGCCCTTGTAAGCATTTATTGGAAGGAGGGGATACAAGGGAGGGGATACAGGGCCGGGATGCAGTCATTTGCTGTCAGGGTTCAGAGACCGGTGCAGGGAGATGGCAGTGAGGCAGCCAACCGCAGCCCAATGTGAAAGCAGTTCTTACAGAAGAAGCTGGGCTTCGGAAAGAATAAATCTGGTGGCCTAGAGCTGAGTTCCGTGGAAGGAAGATGGAAGAGAAAGACAGAAGGTGTTTCAAGCAGAAAAACAACTTCCTCAGTGACCAGAGGCCTGGGTCCTTGTTAGGGGTGGAGGATTGCTCACTGCTGCTGGTCCAGTGTGCCTAGGCTGTGAGTGTGCACAGTGCAGGAGCCTCCTGTGTGCTCAGTATGCCTAGGCTGTGAGTGTGCACAGCCTCCTGTGTGCTTAGTATGCCTAGGCTGTGAGTGTGCACAGCCTCCTGTGTGCTTAGTGTGCCTAGGCTGTGAGTGTGTACAGTGCAGGAGCCTCCTGTGTGCTCGGTGTGCCTAGGCTGTGAGTGTGCACAGCCTCCTGTGTGCTGATGAATGGATTAAGGATTTCAAACCAAAGAAAGATGGGATGACATCTATGTCCTAGAAATCTCCCGAATCCACCAAGTAGAATGCAGCCTCCTGTTGAATCTCGGGCAGAGCCCAGCATATATTAGACAAAAGAAAGGACAAAAAGAGACAGAAGGTGCCAGGGTGGCCAAGGAAGAAATGACAGATCTCAAAAGTAGCCTGGCTGGGTGTGATGGTATATGACTATAATCCCAGCACTTGGAAGGTGGAGGCAAGAGGATCAGCGGTTCAAGGCCAAGTTCCTTACTGAGTTGAGAGTTCTGATACCAGTGGGCTTGATAGCACAAAGCTGTGACCTAGCACTTCAGAGGCTGAGGCAGGAGGATAACATGTTTAAGGCAAGCCTAGGCTGCATGCTGAGGAATGAATTTTTTTAAACCATAAATGAAACCTTAATACTAAACAAATTGAGTTGCCATCCCTAATGTCTGCGTGCTCCTTGGTTGCAGTGAACTTGCTTCGGAGAGATATGTGTCCCTGCACTCCCAGCCTGAACGACAGGAAGAGGAATATTACAAGTCTGAAGCCGAGGGGCTCCTGGAATGCCACCAGTGCAAATACTTGTGCTCAGGGAGAGGTGAGCCTTGGGGAACCCCATCTGACCATTTATATTGCAAATGGCTTGGGGAGAGGCAAGGTAGGGGTTGGATGGGTATGAGTTGGTGAATTCAAAGCTCATTGAAATTGTCCCCTTGGGTTCCTAGCATTCTCATTCCCGTGCTTGCGTGGGATTCATGCTTAAAAGAAAAGACAGGAAGGTCTGACCAGGGCAATGAGGCTCCGCAAGCTTATCCAGGGTGCTTGGCTCTGAGCTTGGGTCAAGCATGCTTCCACCTCTCAGCCCCCTGGGGAAGTTGGCATGTTCGGTGTCCTGTGAGGTGCTTGTGGTGGACAGTGGCCCCTCAGGCACAGCAAGCCCCATAGAGGGAACGTCATGCCAGCAAATACCCAACTTGCTCCCGAAGCCAAACAAGAACGAATGGTCTCCTTAGAGACCTGATGCCAAGCAGTCGGGCCCTGGCTTTCACTCTTCATTGACTGAGATGCATAGCATGGATAGAGTTTACATTAAGACCAAATTTACAGCCTAGCATGGTGACTTGCATGTCTGTAATCCCAGTTTAGGCAGGATTGCCGTGAGTCCTGGAACAGCTTGGGTGACATAGCAAGACCCTATCTCAAATAACAAAGAAAGTCATATTCATGCATAGAGAAAAACAAAAGTGTCAAATAACTACTTAACCCTTCCACACACCGAGTGCATTAATATTTTCTCTTTCATTAAAAACAAAAGATGGGGCCAGTATGATGGCTCAGGGGTATGCTGCCAAGCCTGCCGACCCAAGTTCAATCCTTAGGACCTACTTGGCGAAAGGAGAGAATCAACTTCCCCAAGTTGTCCTCTGGCCTCCCCACATGTGCTATATAGATACACAAATAAAGCAAAAGCTATGGCATGGTGGCATGTGGTCAGTGGGCACCGGAGGACCAGGAGTTCAGAGACCAGCCTGAATTGTAGGAAGCCCTGTGTCAGACAAAACAGAATGGACTTACGGAGTCTTTAACACTGTCACTAGTGTTACGACTCAGCAGTCACTTCCTACCAGCCTGGCCTCCCAGGTTCTGGTCTTGCCAGCAAGGAGGAAAATCTGGTTTGTCAGGATGAACCTGACGGTGGGGTTAGTCTGCTGAGGCTGCCCGTGACTAAGTGTGGAAGCATCCCAGCCTACAGGGGGGAAATCGTGGAGTCCACAGCTGAAGGTGTGCTGTAGGTGATGGCAAGGAATAGTGATTACAGGATTATGAAGAACTTTGATGGGAAGCCTCTAAGCCATCTGACTACATACACTGCTGCCAGCCATGTCTTTAATCCTCTCCGCAACTCAGGCTCAGAGAGGCACAGCAAGTTACCCAGGTCACACAGTCATTAAATGAAGGCACTGGAAGTGAAACCAGGAACCCCAGCCTAAGGCCTCAAAGCGTTTCCTTGAGGAAGTTCTTCTCTTGTGCTGTAAATAACAGGAGCAAGTCTGAGGCTGGCTAACAAGATTTCTTCCTTCCTTTCTTCTTCCTTCCTTCCTTCCTTTCTTTTTTTCTTTGTTTTTCCTTTCTTTCTTTCTCTCTTTCTTTGTCCTTCCTTCCTTCCTTCCTTCCTTCCTTCCTTCCTTCCTTCCTTCCTTCCTCTCTTTTCTTTCTGTGATTGATTTTCCAAGAGGACGGGCAGGGCCTGGGCTTCTGACCAAAACACACCTAGATTTGATTGCTTCTGGCTATTTCACTTTGAGCCTGGCGGTTGGGTATGGAAGTCCTGGTCTGTTGGAAAGCTTGAGGATGGTTCGGCCCTCAGAAAGCAACAGATGGGCGCTGGTGAAGAACGCTGGTGTTTGGTGCTCCTATACCGGTGCACAGGCAAGCACTAAGTGGCAAGACAGCCGTCTGCATTAGGACTGGCTGGGGCAGGAAGACACGCCTGGGTGCAGGTCACCGGAAGGCATTTAAGTCCACAGTGGAGTGGATCCTTTGTGGCTTTTTCTTTGTCAGTGAAATCGTGTCATTCCACTCCTCCCAGTACACAGGGCAGCCTGTGGCCCTCTGGGGACACTCTGTGATTCACCCCTAGAAAGTTCAGTGGAACACTCAGACCGACAGAAAGAGATGAGAGCCAACTTCACTTTTGCAAGAAAGAACTCACAGAGACATCTTTAGGGGCTGGAAGTAAAGATCAGATTGAAAGCAGGTGTGCCTGTGGCTTGCACACATGAGGCTTCCCTTGACCCTACCCCAGTCCTCTGTGAGTGTAGATTCTGTTCATTGACTGTTTGGAGGGACAGGTGTGTAGGGTTAGTTCCATGATTAGAAGATGTAAGTCTCAGCTCATTTGCATATGGAACACTTCTCCCTCCCCACCTTCTTGCTCTCCCCTATCCTTAGAAGCTTAGTTGTCTTCTTCTTCTTCTTCTTCTTCTTCTTCTTCTTCTTCTTCTTCTTCTTCTTCTTCTTCTTCTTCTTCTTCTTCTTCTTCTTCTTCTTCTCCTCTTCCTCCTCCTCCTCCTCCTTCTCCTCCTCATCCTCCTTTCCCTCCTCCTCCTCCTCTTCTTTTTCTTCTTGTTTTAGTTTTTCAAGACAGGGTTTAGCTTAGCTCTTAAATTGCAGCAGTTTGTACTTTCTGGTAGCTCTGACCATCACTGCAAAGCACCTTTGAAAGTCTGACCTTTCAGCCAGGACGGAGGCACGCAGCAGCAGCCCCAGCCACCTAGGAGGCTGAGGCGAGGGGGTCAGTTGAGTCCATGATTTAGATCAACCAAGGTGACATAGACTATCTCAAAACAAAATAGACAAGCTGGGCTTCATGGGACACACTTGAAATTCTAGCACTTGGGAGGCTGAGGTGGGAGGACCACAAGTTTCAGGAAAGCGCTTTCTCAAATAAATAAAATAAAACAAAAATTTCAGTTTTCTTCCAATTAGTATAGTCATTTCCCCCCTTCTGTGTGTGTGTGTCCATGCGTGTCTGCAAGTGCATGGAGGCCAGAGGACAATTCCGACATCATTCCTCAAGTGCTCTCCACCTTGTGTTTTAAGATGGGGTCTCTCATTGGCTGGCAGACCAGCAAGCCCCTGGGATCCCTCATCTCCACCCCCAGCGCTGACATGACAAAGGCCAGACATTACACACGCATGCATGTACAGTAAGCGTATGTAGGCTATGGAGGCTCTAGGCTCCCATCCCTAGTACCACACACACAAAAAAAATGTTTGTCACATAACCGTGCACTGGAGAAATCTAGATGTCCCTTCGTCCCATTGAATTGTTTAAATTCATAGTGACGCCAGGAATGATGGCACCTGAGAAACTAAAGCAGAAGGATCCAGAGTTCTGGGCTAACCTGTGCTCCATGGTGAAACCATTATAGTAATCTCTACACCTTTTAAAGTCCTGAGGTAGGGCCGGAGAGATGGCTCAGGGGTAACAGCGCTTGCTGCTCTATGATAAGGACCCGTGTTTGGCTGCACACCACATCCGGCAGCTCACGAATGTCTGTAACTAAGCGCCAGGATATCTGGCATCTTCTTCTGGCTTTTGGGCACATGCGCATATACTGACCTGTGTAAATAATAAGAATTAAAGATAAATCTCTAAAGTAGATTATGTTTACAGAGAGATAAAAATATATTTAGAATTAAAACTTAGATTTCCTGAGATGGGGAGACATGTGTATGTAGAGAGGGAGTAGATCTCATATAGTCCAGGCTGGACTGATATTTACTAGGTAGTTAAGGCTGGCCAAGAACTCCTGACCATCCTGCCTCTGCCTCCCAGTACTGGGGTTACAGTCAGGTGCCACCACGCCTAGTATTTTACGTGGGTGCTGGGGATCTAGTTCTTGTGCTTAGAAGGCAAGCTCTTTACTGACAGCCATCCCTGCTTGGCTTTTTGGTTTTGTTTTTCAAGGCAGGGTTTTTCTGTGTGTGGCCCTGGCTGTCCTGAAACTCACTCTTTAAACCAGGCTGGCCTTGAACTCTGCCCCCTGAGTACTGGGATTAAAGGTGTGCACCACCACCACTTAGCCCTGTGTGGCTTTTTTGAGTGTTATGCTTTTCAGTCAAAAGAATTTCACAAAAGCATTCATGCTACCACCTCACACTAGCTGTGCAGCCGACACTCGCTGTCCGCTATGGGCAGAAGGAACCGGCGGGAAGGATAGTGAGAGTCTCCTGGTGCAAAGACAGCATCTCGAAACAGTAACGCCCTCTCCTTACAGCCTGCTGCCAGATGCTGGAGGTTCTGCTCAACTTGTTGATCTTGGCCTGCAGCTCTGTCTCTTACAACTCCACAGGGGGCTACACAGGCATCACCAGCCTGGGCGGGATTTACTACTACCAGTACGGAGGGGCTTATAGTGGCTTCAGTGGTGCTGACGGGGAGAAAGCCCAGCAGCTGGATGTGCAATTCTATCAGCTCAAGCTGCCCACAGTTACTGCAGCAATGGCCTACAGCGGAGCCCTCATGACCTTCTCCTGTCTCCTCATCCTCGGGGGTATCCTGCGGGTCCCATGGCACTGTCCGCCGTGGCTGGTGATCGAGGGCTTGATGGATGTGCTCATCGCTGGGGCGTACATCCCGGCCTCGTACTTCTTCTTCCAGCACCTCTCAGCTGCCTACAGCTCAGATGTGTGTAAGGAGAGGGAGGCCCTGTACCAGAGCAAAGGTTACAGTGGCTTCGGCTGTGGTATGCACGGGGGAGACATAGGAGCAGGAGTCTTTGCCGCCATGGGCATTGTGGTCTTTGCCGTGGGAGCTGTCCTGGCCTTTAAGGGTTACCGTAAAGTCAAGAAGCTGAAGGAGAAGCCCGCAGAAATGCTTGAGTTTTAGACTTCTAGAATGTTCTGCCGAGTATACATGATAGCAGGCACTTTCAACCATGATCTTTCACAAGAATTCTTCTTTCATGTGGATCTCACTAATGACCCAGAATACCAAGCCAGTGTGGGTATGCTGGTTTGAGCTCCTGGTTGACTGGAGAAGTGTTTCTCTGGTTTCTGGAATCTTCTGTGGATGTGGACCTAACCAAAAATATATCAAAATCCAAAACACTAGAGCCAGACATGGTGGTACAGGTCTGTAATCTTATAATCCTAGCACTTTTAAGTTGGAGGCAGCAGACTCAAGAGTTCAAGGCTAGCCTGGGCTAAATAGCAAGACCCTGTCTCCAAGCCAGATAAAGAAGGAGCTGGATAAAAAAAAAAACAAACAAACAAAAAACAGTCAACCAGTGGTGGTACGCACCTTTAATCCCAGCACTCAGGAGGCAAAGGCAGGTGGATCTCTGAGTTCGAGGCCAGCCTGGTCTACAAGAGCTAATTCCAGGACAGATTCAAAACTACAGAGAACCCCTGTCTCAAAAAAAGAAAAAGAAAAAAACAAAAAAAAAACAAAGAAGAAGCTGGTAAAGGCCAGGACCCACAGCAGGAAGGCGAGGGGCACTTCACATCAGGGTAGGGACAATTACATTGGAAGCTTCTCCTTAGAGCTCACAAAAAGTTCATCGACAGGGGATAGCCCCGCCTGAATTGTGTGTTCTAAACTTGGATCTCTTCAGTTGGTGCCCCGGGCATCTCCACACTGAGTATCTGGTCCCTGCATTTCTTCAACTCTGTGGATTCTGGGGGACACTCCCAGAAAAACTTCAGGGTGAGGGCATCGCTTAAGGAAAAGAGAATCAGATTAAATTCACTGAGCTGCAAAGAAACCATTCTACAGGCCCCTTACCGCAGCCCTGAGTTCTCAATACGCATTTGTACCCTCTTGTAAATGTGCCATTGTATGAAGAACTTAGCCCCGCAGCTGCTAAGTTTCTTTGGGACCTGCCCAGAAGAAAAGAATGTAAAGTCTTTTTCCCTACAGAGGAGTGTTACTTTTGGCCAGATAACTTCATGGACTGGACTCTGAATTCCAGCGTGGGCCATTTCAGTGTATTATGTTGCAAGCAAATCTGTTCTATGCTTGATGGGAATCCAAGCATTTCAAAGGAAAAAATTAATTTGGAGGCAGCGGTTTTCTTTATGTCCACTATCCATTATTTACTTAAATGCCATTGATTGATTTCGAACACTTTGGGCTTAGGGGCAGAATTGGGCACACCTCTGTCACCTATGGTTAGAAGTCCCCTTGAATACTGTGAGAGATTCTGCTCAAAGAAAAGGGGAGCTTTTAATTTTATTTTTTTTGTTCTGTAGATACCTTGACTTCACATATTGTTTTATTTTCACAAAATAAAAAGATCAAACCAACTTGCTCGCCTTGGATTTTTTCCCCCTCAGAACAGTTAGGGACAGCGCAAAGGCAGAAGTAGACAGAGAATTAAGCGGAGTGTTACATGGTCAACTGCAAAGTCAGCCTTGCTCAGAAAGATGCTGTTTACAGTAAAGATCTGGGGACTTCAGAGTCTCTGCTTCCACAGACCTCTGCCATCTCTCTGGAGACCCAAACCATCCCAACTGGGAGATAAATTGCAACGCCTGACTTTCTTTCCTTTTTCTCTAATGTATCTTTCTGCATCAGCAGTGTGTTTAAAGATACTTGTGACTGTCTGGTAGGTAGTTTAGCTAGCAGGTTGGGCTGGTTGGTGCTGGGAGTCATCCCTGCAGTGGTAGTCATGTAACAGATCCTGTCGTCACGGCACCTAGAAGACACGGGAGACAAGATTTCTACCACTTCAGCCAAGAGATGCGTGCCGTGGGTACCAGAAGGAAAGAGGGTCATGTTTCCCATCTCTTGTAGCAGTACAGTGTTTCTGTTTCTACATGCTGACGGAAGGGAAATCAGGGTGGGGAAAGACGTGGTGTGTGGGAGACAGCTGCCCCTCTACCAGTGACATCTGGGCTGGTTCATCGTCTGCTGTGCTTACAGAGCCTGGCTGAAGAGTGGGCAGTTTGAATCTTATGTTGAATTTTAAATAAGAGCAATACAGTTTCTCAACTCTCAGATCCCCACGCTGCTGTGTCCCCTGGCTTTTCAGGAATTCACGTGGGCCTGCAGAAGATAAGCTCAGCTGGCTGCGCCTGAGGATTGTAAGGCTGCTGCCCCTTAACTGCCTCCGTGCTAAACATGGTGCCCATTAGTGCAATGCATAGCTGTCCTAATCTCTGGGAAATGGCACTTTTCCAGAATTCTCTCCTTGTCTTCTCCCATTTTAGAATATTACAGAGATGCCCTACCATTCATTTATGATTCTCAAGGAGTTTTAGTCATGTGTCAGTGTCCGCGGGGATTGGTCCCAGAGCCCCTTTCAATATTCAGATCTGAGCATGCTCTGGTCTGTATAAAAGAACGGCATGGTATTCGCGTATCACATATCCATAGCCTCCTGTATCCTCGATCTCTGATTATTCGTAACTTAAACATAAATGCTATACAAACAGTTGCTAAAATGTATTGTTTAGCGAACACCCCTGAGAAAAAGCCAGCTTTGTTCCTTGGTCAGATGCTTTTCAATCCCCAGTGGAACCTTCCAGTGCAGAAGCTGCTACTGGGGATGGGGGGGGGGGCTGTTCTCCCTTCCACTTGACCCCTCCCACAGGCCTGGGAGGGAGGTGGGTGAGGCTGGAAGTCTTGTCTTCATTCATCAGACAAAATGCCTACCACTTGAAAGGACTTCAGTGAGTGGGGGCGAGGCAAGATTACATCAGTAAAGAGCAGACAATGGAATCTGGTATTCGAATTTGAGGTTCTCGCCTCTGCACCCCGGGAGGATGCTAATCATCAAACTTCCAGAAGTCCAGCCTGTAGCTTCTGCAGGGGTCAGTGACAGGGACAGCCAGCAGACAAGAGGCCTTCAGTCTTGGCCCACCTGTTGACTCTCAGTGCTTTGAGGAATCCGCAGATCTTCCTGACGTCTAAGAAGTTCCCTACCCGTGAACAGCACAAGTATTTGTCTGTAGAAACCTGGCTGAGCCAACTGGTCCAACCACACAACCAAGCCGGAAGTCATATAAGGCTGGGCTGACTGATCTAGAGATAGCGCTGGCAGATAGTAGACGAAAGCAGCAGCAAGATACTGGATGGTGTGTGTGCTGCTGCTGTGTTGGGAGGGAGGGGGAAGGAAGGTGCAACTAGATTTGGGTGTTTTTATCTGTAAAGAAAGGCTGGAAAGCGGGCTGAGGAGATGGTTTCGTGGGTAAAGAACCCGTCTCACAATCATAAGGACCTCAGTTCAGATCCCTAGACCATGTGTTAAAGCCATTCTTGGTGGTGGGTTCCTGTCAGTCCTGGGCTGATGAGATGGGAGGCAGAGATGGTGGCCCCCCTGGAACGCACCAGTAGGTAGTTACTCAAGCCTTTCTGGTGAAGTTTCGGCTCGGCAACAGCCCTGTCTCGAAAAAAAGAACCCCTGAGGAATGACACTCGGCACGTGTACATGCATAGCCTCCCACCACAAACATGCACACATGCACGCATGCACACACAGAGAGAGAACGGGAGACAGAAGCAGGGATTGTTAGGAAGTTAAGAAAATGCCGGGGAAGCCTGGGTCAAAACTGGTCTCGCTGAACATAGCGGACAAGGAGGACTACTGAGACCTCAAGAACAAGGGCAACGGGTTTTTGATTCTACTGGACCTATTGGTTTCGTGGGAGCCTAGGCAGTTTCGTGGATGCTCACCTTACTAGACCTGGATGGAAGTGGGTGGTCCTTGGACTTCCCACAGGGCAGAGAACCCTGATTGCTTTTTGGGCTGACGAGGGAGGGGGATTTGATTGGGGNGGGCGGGGGTGGGGAAGAGACAGAAATCTTTAATAAATAAATAAATTTAAAAAAAGAAATTAAAAAAAGAATTATTAATATTATACTCCCCAAATATAACTGCTGATAATATAAAAAAAAGAAAAAAAAAAGAAAATGCCGGGAGTCCTGGTGGCCGGGTAAGGGTTTGAGACCATCTGGGCTACACAGCAAGACTGTACTGGGGGACGTGGAGAGCAGGAATGAAAACATTTCAGTTTATACTTCGTGACAGTAATGCTTTTTTCAAACTTTTCATTTGAAATTTCACAAGAAGTCACAGGGCTGCACAGGGTGGCCTTTCGTCCCCTTCAGTAGTTTTCCCGTACTTGTGAGTCTTGAATAAGGATAGCAGGGCCCAAGAAAGTGGTGATCTTCAGAGCTGGGTAACACACTCTCTCTCTCTCTCTCTCTCTCTCTCTCTCTCTCTCTCTCTCTCTCTCTCTCTCTCTCTCTCTCTCTCTCTCTCTCACACACACCCCTGCCGCCGCCTCCCGATTCCCCGCCCCCGCCCCCTCACACTCATCCGTGTGCAGCTTTGTCATTAATGTGCTCACCACAAGGGCGCCCAGAAACACTGCATCCCAGCAGCCCCCGCTAGTGCTGCGCCTTCACAGCCACACCCATCCTCTTCTCCCACCCCACTTAGCCGGTCCCCGGCATTCCCCGTGCGCCACGTGTGCCGCATTCTGTCCCACTGAGACTGCTCCTCAGACGGAATCATGTAACCTTTTGAGACCAGAACTTTCCCTCCACTTATAAATACTTTGAAATTCACCCAGGGTCCTGCCTCTCACTCCCTGGAGATAGACAGGGTGGGGGTGGGGAATGGGGGTACCTGGACCATTCACTGCTCAAGGCAAAGTCATCCCAAGACTCGGCTGTTACAAATAAAGCCAACACTAGGAGACTCGCCATCATGTTATTATGTTTTTCTTCCTTTTTTAAATTTCGAGGCTGGCTCTCATTGTGTAGCCCAGACTGGCCTCCCGCTCAAGGTTCTCCTCCTTGAACTACCAAGTAACTTTATTTCTTTAGGGTGAATGCCTAAGGGTAAAATTGCAGTACTGTACACCTGCAATCCTAATACTTGGGAGGTTGAGACAGGTAGATAGAGTTCAAGACCGTATGTCAAAAAAAAATTTTTTTTTTAATTTTTAAGCCTCCAACATTTTCAGGTTGACATTTGATTTTTTTGTAAGAATTTATTTTATGTATATGAAGGTTTTGCATGTGCAATGCTTGCATACCTGACGCCCTCTGAGGTCAGAAGAGGACATTGGATCCTTTGGAACCAGAGTTACAGAGGTTGTGAGCTACTGTGTGGGTGCTCGGAACCCAACCCAGGTCCTATGCAAGAGCTACAGGTACTCTTATCCCTGAGCCATCGCTCCACCCACCCAACCGGCAATGATTTTTTTCTTGGCGGGGGGGGGGGGGGGGGGGGGGGGGGGATGTATGATACTTTCCCTTCAGAGCGCTTGCCTAAAATGCACAATGTCTGGATCCCACCATAAGCGTTAGAATTTTAAATGGCTTTAAAAAAAAAAAAGACAAAACCAAGAATGTTGATCAGGTTGCTGAATTGAGCCGCTGGTCACCCCCTTCGGAGCCAGGGGATCCCTAGTTCCCCTGGTGAGTGACGCAGCCTTAAAC
Source organism: Alexandromys fortis (assembly GCF_014885135.2). NCBI lineage: Eukaryota > Metazoa > Chordata > Mammalia > Rodentia > Cricetidae > Alexandromys > Alexandromys fortis. Next base: position 16,146,319 of record NW_026067927.1, read on the forward strand.
CGGACTCTCTCTTCCCCCAGGTGTGGTGCAGATAGTGGAGGTGATTTTGAATGGCATGGTTCTCATATGCATCGTGGCTTCCTACTTTGTCCTGGCCGGATTCAGCGCCAGCTTTGCCAGCGGCAGTGGCTTCGGGAATAACTACTACTCCCCTTTTGAGGGTACAGAACTGGAGCAGGTTCGGCAGCTGGACCAGCGGTACACCATCCTGCGGTCACCCCTGATCTATGGCGGCGTGGCTGTTTCCCTAGGACTGGGCGTCCTCACGATGGGCGTTTTACTGAAGGGAGCCAAGAGTCTAAGGAAGCTCTCTGGGAGGTGGCTGCTGTCGGAGGCAACCTTCAGCCTCTTGGCTGCAGTAGGTTACTGTGTGGGCGTTGGCTTTTACCTGTACGGTGCACTGAGCATCAATTCCACAGACACTTGCAAAAACAGAGAGAGGCTCTATGCCCGTAAGGGTCTCACCTGGATGAACTGCCAGCTGGCGGGCACGGATGGGGCAGCGGCCACCTTCGCTTGTCTTCTGGTGATTATGTACACAGCCAGCGTGGTGCTGGCCCTGCGGGGCTACCGAGAACAGAAGCGCTACAAAGCCAGCCAGGAACAACACAGAAATTACATTGATGTCCCAGAATATGTGTGGTCTGAGACGCTCTAAGGAGATCTGGAACTCTCTTTGTTCCTCTCCTACAAGCACTTGAGTAGACAACCATGATTTCCCAAGCTCCCGGAGGCACCTGAGCAGAGTTAAGTTGTAAAAGTCTGTTGGGGGAGGGGAGATCATATTTGTTGAAAAAAACCGTCTGGCAAGGCTGGGTATGCCCTTGTGGTAGGGCTCTTGCTGTGTGGTGAGGCGACAGTATTAAGTAGGAGACTAGCCAAAGAAATTCTGAGGACTGAGGACGCATTCTGCGTGTGCAGAGAGCTATAGTAGTGGTAGCCAGGGACTATCCTGTAAACACGAAGGAGCCCAGATGGAAAACAGACTATCTCTACAGGAGGTTAACCTGGGCGCCTCCTCTCTCAGCTGCCTGTCAATAGGCTCTAGATTGGGAGGCCTCAGGGGAGAGGGGAGGATGGAGGGGCTTTACACCACAGAGGAGATCCAGGTCTTCTGCTGTCCACCTTCATGTCCGGGCAGGGGAGGGGGGGGAATGACATCCTCCACTGTGAATGGCAGTTTTCAGGGCTGGAGAGATGGCTCAGCTGTTAAAGGCACTGGCCACTGGTACAGAGGATCCAGGTTCCCTTCCCAGCACCCCTGTGTCTCACAATTCACAGTTCCTCTTCTGAACTCCAGGGGCACAGCACAAACATGGTGCACATACATACAAGCAGACAAACACTCATTCATAAAATAAAAATCTTTTTTTTTTTAAAGGGCAACAGCACACTGTTGTAGTTGGCAGTTGTGGGGTCGGGTTCCAATGAGTGACTATTTCTCTCTCCTTCCAAGAGGGAGCTGCTGTGTTGTTAGAGGGTCCCATCCATGGCAGTTCTCCAGAGATGGAAGAGGGGTTGGGCTACTTACACAGGAAGGGAGATGCTTTTAGCATGGTCCTCTTTAGGATTCCAGCTTCACAGACCCAGTAAAAATATTTTCCACTAGCTGTTTCTAGTAGGTGTGTTTGTGTGTGTGTCTGTGTCTGTGTCTATGTATGTGTGTATATGCATGTCTGTGTATCTATGAGTGTCTGGGGGAGGATATTCCATTGGAATTAACTTTTGGTGGGTTTTTTTTTTTTTTTTTTTTTTTTTTTTTTTTAAACA
>NW_026067927.1:16149439-16264852 GCF_014885135.2 Alexandromys fortis
TTACATTTTATATAAAAATTTTAATATAAAAAAATTTATAAAACTTGGACCCTCTCACACTAGAGGATATTAGATGTAACAGACAAGTTCGTGTGGACACCAGGGAATATACCACACAAAGTGGAGAACAAACTTGGAAGTATCACTTTTGCCATCCCAGCCTATGTCACGTGTCTCGTGTGACCAAGGGAATCAAGAAGTGGCGGTTCAATCTTGGCCAGCACACTGCAAGAGCTCCGTGTGCTGCGGATAAACCAGGCTTTTAAAAATGCCCATGCCAGATGAGGAAGCCTGCAAGATGACTAACTTGGCCTTTACTTGGACCGAGGGGTAGCTGATCTTGCTTGATCAAAATCCACAGACTAGACGACACCTAGTGAGGGCAGAGGTAGAGTCAATTTAGAGGCTTAAACTGGATGACAATCATCTTGTAAGTCAACACTCACCAAGTCTAAAGTCCTAGTGCCCACATTATGGAAGAGAGGCTCATCAGGGCCAGTTGGCTCCTGGCTCCTGTGTTACCATCAGCTATGACTTAAGGAGCTGTAGCAAATCCTAAGCCAGTTTCCTCAGCAAATAACTCTCATTTCAGAACTATGCTGTCTGTAGTGATTTTGGGGAGTGTCTCATATAGCTCAGACTAGCCCCAAACTCATTATGTAGCCATGGCTGGCTTTGAACTCCTGAGCCCCCTGCCTCCACCTCCCAAGTGCTGGAGTCACAGACATGTGCCACTATGTCTAAGTGGCATTTCTTTAAACTTAACCAAGAAGAACCTCCAGTGAATGAGTCTGTGTTGCTATTCCAGCAAAAGGGTGTAATGGATTGGGTGTGGTCTGTGTGTTCTCCAGGGGTCCGCTGTGACTGAAGTAGGTCTACAGGACAGCTGCTATTTGAGGGAGGTGGATCCTATTGGGAGGTTCCTAGGTTCCTGGGAATGTGCTTGCGGCAGATGGTTGTCCTGGGATTCCTGGGCAGCTCCTGGTCACTATTTACCATGTGAGCAGTCCAGAATTGACCTGATGGTGTAGCCCTAAGCCTTCAAAACTGAGCTAGGAAATAAGGTCAGTCTGGTTTAACACACCCCTCACTGATTACTAGGGTCGATTAGGTCTGTCTGGCTAAGTGGTATCCCCTTCCTTTGCCACTATTTCATGCATCTCTGAAAACAAGCCTGTTAGAACTAACTGCCAAGTAACCTCAAAACTGTGGACTAAACAAACATCTTTCTCTTCCTTAACTGCCTGTTATAGTGACACAGGCTGACTAGTAGAAAAACATATTTTCATAAGGGGGAGAATTTCATAAAGGGTAGGTTTATGAAACCTACTCCACTGGGTGGCCCCAACTCCATGCTCTTATGGGCAGTACTAACTGGACTTAGCAGGAAGTTATAAAACAAAATGGATGAGAGGGGGTGTGCTGGAGGGAGAAAATGGGGCAGACATGATCATATTTCCTTGTATCCCTGTATGAAGTACTCAATAATAAAGAAAACATTTTATCCATTGTCTTAACTCACAGCTTAGTGTCATAAAATAGATTTTGCATTTTGTTCTTCTTTTCCCCCTAAAAAACTTGAAAAGTCCTAAACATACTTTTAGTAAATAACCTAATTCTGCATATAATTATAGTTCTTCATAAAATATTTATAAAGCAAAGGCATGGAAAAGATACTCTATTTTATTTTATTTATTGTTATTATTTTTTTACAAACAATAGATTTGCTGCAACATGCTCTGGCTCATATTATTGAATTAAAAAATTTAACACATTTCAAAAATATCAAAAATACACTATAATGAGTCTTAGGACTACAATACGACAATGATTGCACAAAAACCAAAGATATGAGCCCACTGTTTGGATGACATCCACTGGCAACAGTGAGAGAAAACCCTATAGCATTTGGGAGAGGTGCATGAGATTTAGATACAAGGAGCTAATGCTGACTGGCCGATCACCAAATGATAGTACAGAGCAGATGTACGTAGCTGCTTCTCTCAGTCTAGAGAGTGCTTGCCCAAGCACAGGGCAAAGTCACTACCTGGAGAGAAAGATTAACCTGCCTTGGGGAGCCTGAAAGGCTCCACCCAGAAGTAAAAAGTGACACAGACAGTTCTACAGTGATGCTGCAGACATCACCAGATGGCTTGGAGACGGATTCTTTAGTAATTGGTACATTTATCAGTAACAGCCAAGTGCTCCCTTATGGAGGGCTCTTCATTAATAATTATTGACTAGGTAGAGACGGTGAGCCTGCGGTTTCCAAATACCTGCTTTTGCTGAAGGGCTACACAGAAAGAGGAGCACTGTTGGGTATTCAGAGGATCGGCCCGATCTGACTGCCTGGAAAACAGCACTCGTCACACACAGACTGTAATAGCACCCAGAGATTACCAGCTGCTTAGGTGGCTCTTCTGCACAGCACGGAACCAGTTCACTGATTATTGCACGTGTACGCTCCACAGTAGTGTAATCAAGCCTTGCTTGTGTCAGGAGTAGTCTGCGCAATGACTGGACTCCAGAGCGGCACCAGAACTTTATTTCAGGTCAGCATTGGGATTTTCAGCTGTCTGTTCACTGGGTTAAAAACAATACCTTGACTGGAGGGCACAGACATTCTCCCTTGCAGGGAGCCTCCTGAACTGCACCTACAGCCCAGTGCTCTTCCTTCAGAAACCCTGTTTTATTTTGAGGAAGAGACTCATGCATACCAGACTGGATTTGAACTCTCTCTGTAGCCAAGGATAACCCTGAATTCCTGATCCTCTTGCTTTCACCTCCCTAGTGAGGATTTGCAATTGCATACCACTGTCCCACCACACCTGGGCCCACAACGTCTCTTAAATGAATTAAATGGGAGATGCAGGCAGAGACTCAGGAATCATACAGAGGGTGGGCTCCCTGTAAGAGGTAACTGGTACTCTGGCCACCTGGAGAACACACATTCTAGGTAAGAAAAAGTCTTACTCACCTGACAGCCTATCCAGGTAACAACATCAGCCAATCACCTCACAGCCACAGGAGGTGTGTATTATGTTTTAGGGATTGGGCTATGGCCTTTGAACCCTGTTTTTAATACAGAGTAATGACAGGACATGAAAGAAAGGCAATTACAAAAACAGAACCATTGGTTTTGGTTTGGCCTATACTGAGATTTCTCAACACAACCTAAGGAATCCTGAAAACTCCACCACAAAGGACAGTGGAGCTGCAGAGTTCTGCTAACCCAAAAGCAAGGACGTTCATGTCTGTCAAGGTCATTTCAGGCCTGGGTTCTGAGGTGACGTTAGTGAATGGGGTGATAAGCACACAGAAGACAAGGAGACAACTCACATATAAAGACCCTTTTTCTAAGACTATGCTACTGAAGTGCTATTTTTTTTTTTTCAAATAACTGATTTCTCAACATCACTGCTGTTCTATAGCTCAAAAGATCTGCAGAGGAGGCTACCTTATGTCATCCGTACCATGTGTTTCTCCTTCATTCTCATTCTCCCATATAAAAATAAGGTGGCAACAGTTTCTCATCTCACTAACACACCTAGACTCTGCACAAGCTACTGTGTCCCCCCCACCCCCAAAGACCTGAGTTCTAACATTTTCCAGTAACTGACAGTAGTTTGACAGAGGAAGTTAAGTGTTCCTGATGACTTGGGGCTAAACATTAGGTACCACTAGAGTGATACAGCATCTCCCCCTGGTAACCCTCTGGTGTGCACATGAGCGCAGGGCACAGGGCCTCTGGAGACAGAGTATCTGTGAAAGATCATCTGTTCTTTAGTATTGCTTTAAACAAAAACTTCCTCTCCAAACATAAAAGAAAAATACATGCTTTCAATCTTATATTTAACAATTTGTTTCTGATAAAGCAAATTAAAGATTGTTCCAATCTATTTTTTAGCTATGTAATACTCTAAAACTTCACAGCACATTTTCCATTGAGTAAAATCAAGCAATCCCAAAATTTGTATCAATAAAAAGGAATTAGTTTCCTATGTAAACCTAACAGAAAAAGCAACAGAAATATACAAGAAGCTGTAATTTGCTATGGTTATGTGGAATATGAAAAAATGACAGGTTTTCTGTATGCTTAGCAATTTCTGAGTTGAACATTCTTTCTTACCCTGGTGTTGAGTACTCTGAACCATGTCAGTAGAATCAGCAGTATTCAGAAGGGCCACACAGTGTCAAACACTCCACGGTGAGTGTGCAAGTCACTACCACCATTCTAGGAAAACATCCCGCTCTTGAGAGAGGAACAGGTCCAACCTGTGAGCTTTGTCTACCCCTATGTTCCTACTTGGTCGTCAGTCTACCTGTCAAGAGCTGTCCGCCAACTCTCACATTTAGGAAAGGAAGCCAATCCACAGTAGCTGCCTTGGGATCCTAGTTCCAAGTAGGGATCAGCTTATTCAGGGCTGAGTCTCTTTGATTTGGGGGAAGGAGTCTTAGTTCTCACTCCTCCCCCATCTTCCTCTACAGAATAAAATCCTCCCACCCCAAGTTTCTCAGTTTTCATAGTCTGACATTCAATAGATCAATTTCCACGACCCTTCCAAGTACCCTCAAAGGAGGCTCCGCCCTCAATTACCTCACCTATGGACAAGGGAGCTGGGCTGCCGCTAAGAAGATTGGCTCGAGTGCAGATTCAAAAAAAAGATTCACAGTCAATGAAAAGTGCTCTCGTTACATAACATTACATACATAAATTACCTGCTTGATTGGTTCTGTATCTCCAATAGACATCATTTTGATAGGCTATATTCTCCTAGAGAATGAAAAGCCATGTGACTAGTCACATCACACCCCCTAGTTAGTCTGAGACATAAGGTGACTTCTCTGTTACAGAGACCCATCAGCAGCAATTAGTAAAGGGAATCACCCTTCAGTTACTTTCTCCACAGAAACAGTCCTTTTCCTGCCCAGGCAGGCAAATTCTCAAATGATCCTAGGAGAGGAAAGGCTAATGGCAGGTAGCAGGACTGACACAGAATAACATCTGCTGTCTCCCAGCAACGCCGGGAATCCAATGATGGTTCAATGTGAAGCTTAACACTGATGTCGGTACCAGCTCATCCAGAACCAGACCCTGATAGTGCTCAACTTTTTGGCTCCAAATTCTACTCCACACATCTATGGTTTGAAACACTGAAGCAAAGCATCTCCTGAAGGTCCCTTCCCCAATATACCACATAGCCCTCCCTCATGCTGTGCCCTTGAGGCAGAATCACAGTGCTGTATCAAACTCCTCCAGAGGCTCAGTCCGGTCCTCTTCACTGGGCTCGGGCTCAGGCCTGTTCTCCTGGTGCTGCTTCATCTGCTCCTTCACTTCTTCTTCTAGGTCACGAGGTACAACAAACTGATCCTCTGGTTCCAGCTGAGTAGGGGCAGCAAAATAGCCAGTTTTCCTTTTGGGTGCTTCTGTAGCCACCTCAATGAGGTTCAGGCTGTCTTCTAGGGGCACAATGGAGCCATTGGAGAGTTTCTTTCCATACAGGCAGGAAGTGGAGGGAGACTTCTGTAACTCCATCTTGTCTTTGTTCATTGGCAAAAGTATACCACTATTCACACTGTTCTGTCTTCGGATCCCCAAAACCAAGCCTCTAGCATGTTCCTCTGGACACGGGGTGGAGTTCTTGGGGAGAGCAGGGGAGCTCTCAAGGTCTCGTCCTCGGCAGCAGTGAATGTCCACCTCCACCTCCACCCTGCTGCCGTTGCTTATGACCCCTTCAACGGGCTGCTCATCATCACTGTCCAGTCCATTGTCGGACTGATTGCTGGAAAAGGTAGCACAAGAAGGCTGGCGCTGGAAAACTCCTGAAGTGGGTACTGGGTGCAGACTGCAGCGCCTCTCTGGCCTTGGAAGCAAGCTAGCCTCCAGGCCCACAGTGTTATGCTCATCAGAAGCAGTAGAGCCCACTTCACTGCTCACCTCTGAGGTGGACATCTCGCTGCTGAACTCTGAGGCAATCCCACTACTAGAGGAGGGAGTGGTTGGCTTGGGGGCATCCTTAATGGTGGCAGTTGAAGCAAATCCCACAGGACCTGGAAGAGTGAGTCCATTCATTTCACAGGTGCAGCCTTCCTCACCAATGTTCAAGTAAACCACCATTGCCCCTACGTTGTCCTGACAACCATAGCTCTGTGCTAATGTGCACAGCTTCTTAGCAGCAGCTAATGGGTCTTGAACATGTCGCACTGCATTGACAGCTTCTAAATATGACAAGTGTTCCCATAGTGCTTTGTTCCCCAAAATCAGCAATTCATCTTGAATGGTAAGTGGAGTGGAAGATATGTGGGGTTTGGGGAGGATCCATGGGTAGAGGTATGTACATCCCAGCAGCCGGGTACAGCAGGTTACCCCATTCACCTTGTTGTCCTAGAAGTGAGAAAAACACAAATTCTAAGAAAACACAAATGCTAGGAAGAAAGCATTAGTGATATGCAACTTGGTCTTTTTCTAAGTCACAATGTTTAGGGAGAAAATGGAGCCTGGCATGGGCTTTTGAAACCTCAAAGCCCACCCCCAATGACACATTATCTCCAGCAAGGCCACACTTACTCCAATAAGGTGACACCTCTCTAACCCTCCTCAAACAGATGCTGAAGCATTAAACAAGTACCAGTTGAGCCTAAAAAGAAGAGTCTGAATCTCAACCTCTTTGTTGAGACTGTGACCAGAATGAATGGATTCAACAAGTACCTGGGTGAGTCTAAACCAAGAGAAAAAGGAATTGCCCTGGTTGCAGATGGAATGGTCATATACTGGACACTTTTTTCATATTGATACCTTTTCATGAAAAACAAACACAATCTCTAACATCACTAACATGTTGATTTCATGGCTGCAGTCATTTTCTGAGTGAAGCAAGGACTATGGGTTTACACTTAGAAGAATTTGTCACAAATGCTAAACTTTATTTTCTTCATATAAAATAGAAATAAAAGTACTTCCTTCATGAGGGTTAAAATTATAAATACACAGTACTTGGAAAATAACATGTCTGTGATTAAAATAAACAAAAAGCATTTTACAATTTCTAGAGCCTAAAAAAATTCTAAACATTGTCTATAAGAAGATTATTCTGTGCCAGGCAATGGTGGTACATGCCTTTAATCCAGCACTCGGGAGGCAGAGGCAGGAGGATCTCTCTGAGTTTACACACAATCACACACACACACACACACACACACACACACAATATAATAGGGGCAGAAAGATTATAAGAGCCAGAAGCCCACTACAACATCTGCTGGGAGATAATGTCTTCTATATATGACAAGAACAACAAATTCATGAACTCTGAAAAACATGGCTCCCTAAACAAGACCTGCACAATGACAACACCAAGTGACACACCAATGTGGACGGGGAAAATCTCATGAGGCCCTACCACTAGATGATGAAGCGCTACAAGCAACTAATGGCTGCTGAGAGGAGGCGCTGAGTCTTCTTTAGGTATGGCTCCCAGAAAGATTATTTAAGACCAAGTGGTCAGCCCTAAACACACACATGCATACATGAGCAACATCAAATGGACCTATCAGTATGCATGTGTGTGTTTGTGTGTGTATAGAATAACTGAAGAAGAAGGCATGAATTTGAGAGGGAGTGGAGGGAATACAGAAAGAGTTAGAGGGAGAGAAAAAGGGTTCAAAATAATATATAATACCCATGTATGAAATTCTCAAAAAATTAAAAATATTTTTAAAGATTCAGAAAAAAATAATTACAAAGCAAACAAAAAAGACTCGAAAGCTTATGCTTTCTTAAAATTAATTCAAAATAAACCACAGATTCAAATTTAACAGACAAGGCAACAAAGTTTCTAGAAGATAAAACAGACAAAAGCATGAATAACCTTGGGTTTGTCAATACAGTTCTTGATTTAACACTATGAAACAAAAACCAGGCAGAATTTCAGTCATTAAAACTACTCAGGTGTGATAGACGGCTCAGCAGGTAAAGACACTCATCTGCTGTGCAAGCCTGAAGCCATGAGTTAGATCCCTGGGACTCACATAAAGGGGAAAGGAAAGAACTGACTCCAGAAAGTAGTTCTCTGCCCTCCACATGCGGGCTGTGACTGTGCCCCCTCCCAGTTCCCATCATGCATACACACATAATAATAAATAAATGGAAAAAAACTAAAAACCCTTTTCTTCTAAAGCAGTGGTTCTCAACCTTATTAAAGCTTTAACACCTTTGTGTTGTGGGAACCCCCCATCATAAAATTATTCTCATTGCTACTTCATAACTGTAATTTTGCTACTGTTATGAATCATAATGTAGATATCTGTGTTTTCTGGTGGTCTCTGGTGACCCCTGAGAAAGGGCTGTTTGACCCAAAGGGATCTCAGCCCACAAGTTGAGAACCATTTGCTAAAGGTACCATTAGGAAAGATAAGCCACAGACTGAAAAATATTTACTGAGCACATATCTAATAAAAAGACTTCTTTCTAAAACACACAAAGAAATCTCTTGATACATGCCTTTAATCCCAGCACTCAAGAAGCAAATGGCTCTCTATGAGTTCAAGGCCAGCCAGGTCTACAGAGTGAGTTCTAAAACAGCCAGGGGTATAGAGAGAAACCATGTCTTGAAAAACTAAACAACAACAACAAAAAAAAAAAAAAAAAAAAAAGGAAAGGAAAGGAAAAAAAGGAAGGAGAAAGAAAGAAAAATCTCAATACTCAGCCATAAACAAAATATCAACCCCATTTAAAATGGGCACAAGACATGCATTCTCTTTGCAGTAAACAATGTTCATATATAACTGCTAATTTCAGAAGCAAAAGTTATGCTAATTTCTAGGAGAAGAAAAACTACAAAATAGCTGCTTGACACTTCCTCATACAGAAACAACAGGAGCACGGTGAACTGTGTGCAGTAAGTACAGGTACAGTACTGAGACTGCATCTCAGCAGGTCTTCCTGCTGAGAATAACAAAGCCTGATGCCCTAGGGCCTCACTAAGGTGACCACAACCTTCACATTACCTGCCAGCCACTAACTTAATCACTAACTACAACTTTTCACTTTTGCTTTGTACTAGTCACTACTGCTCAATGGATTTTGTTTTATTTTATTCTGAGACAGGGTCTCACTGTGTCATCCTTGCTGTCCAGAACTCCCTGTGTAGACCAGTTTGGCCTTGAACTCACAGATTCACCTATCTCTCCCTCCCTCCCCAGGAGCTGAGAGTCAAGGCACCACACTAGCCTACAGAGTTTCTTTTAATGCTGTTACTGAAGCCACATGAACTGAAACTTTATCAGGGGATGAACACAATTTATAAGTCATCTGGGGAGGAGACGTGACTGGCCGAGAGCAAGATGTACCTCTGTTATGATGGCTTTCTGATCCTTCACCCTCTGTGCCTCCTCTGGGTCCTGCTCCAGGCTGAAGATTTTAGAAAGTGATACTGGCTTCCCACCTCGGCACAGGACCGCTTGGCATGTGCCAACGTTGGCTACAGTCAAGCTAAAACTACTTGTTGGGTCAGCAGTGTCAGGTCGAATGTAGCACAGGAGAGCAGAGGAACCCAGCTTCTGGCCAGCCATTCCTAATTTCCTGTGTAGAAAGAGAAGAAAAAAAGACATGGCAGCTAGTTTCAGAGAAAAAAAGTAGTTGTTTCTAGCCATGGCAAACCCCTAACCCTCATCCACCCAGGGCAGACTTGCTATGGGTGCTGGTAGTGGTGGTGGCGGTGGTAATGGTCAAGAACATAGCACTCTCAGCTGACTAAGACTTTAAAGGGGGTTATATATGGCACAAACGGGGGCATCTTTCTGCACTATTTCTGTGTCTGATCCAAGACTCCCCATTCAGGAGCTTTTAGACTTCAGCACATCGGGTGCAGGTGGAGGGCCTGATCACGGCTAGAGCAAAATGCTGGGCCTGGCCCCACCCTAGAGCTTATGCTGTGGGGCGAGAGGCTGTCCATGTCTAACAAATGTCTAGTAAGAACACTAAGAAAGCTGGTCCTGGAAAAACACTTTGAGAAGGAGAGAGAGGCCATGACTCGCCTTGCATTTCCTCCACATACACGGCATTTGTGTGACTGCAACCTGGAGGCAATACTAATAATACACAGCAGACATCACCAGAAGAATCTAGTTTCAAATTTCCTTTTCTTATTTGTTGACTGTAGAGGCCCAACAAATTCTTTCTCTAAGAAATAAAACTGATAAAATCCCTACCTATTTTGTTTGTTTTGAAAGATAAGGATGAAAACTATGTGGTACAGTACTCAGTACTTGGCAGGTTCAAACTTAGAGCTCCCTTTTACAAACTTTTTCTGTCAAGTCTCTAGCTCAATACTACAGAAAAACTGACTCCTTTACCAACGGCCTGCTTCTTAACACAAGATACAACCAGCCCCAGCTCCAGGCTGCTCTGCTCTGTAAACTAGTCAAGTTTACAACCTCAGCACTCTGCATCCTTTAGGCTCTCTACCTGAAGTGCAAGTTCCCATCAGGAGTCTGGAAGTGAGGTTTTTGCTTTTAAGTGGCTCAGGTGTTAACGAGAGAGAAGAGTTAAATAAATCCCAATAATAAATTTTCTAACACATAAACCTAACAAGTGCCTGTTGGTCTCCTGTAGGTCATCAGCTAACTCTGGAAAATCTTAGGAAAGCACACAGCCTACTTCCCCTAAATGTTCACATACATTCAGACACATAACCTTTACCATACATGTGCAGGCCTTCCCAGATCCATAACAAAAGTGGGCAGATGACTCCATAGATTCTTTTTTTTTTTTTTTTTTGGTTTTTCGAGACAGGGTTTCTCTGTGGTTTTGGGGGCCTGTCCCGGAACTAGCTCTTGTAGACCAGGCTGGCCTCGAACTCCCAGAGATGCGCCTGCCTCTGCCTCCCGAGTGCTGGGATTAAAGGCGTGTGCCACCACCACCCGGCGACTCCATAGATTCTTTATCACACTCTGCTGGTACCAAGAGAATGTGGCACAGGAAGATACAACACCTATCTTTGATCTTACATCTATAAGCAATGACCTTCAACTTCTGAGATTCACTTTCTATAAGGAAAGTGGAGTTAGGGATTAGTCAACCCACCTGCTTACCTGTGAGATACCAAGAAGGTATTGGCCATGAAAACTGTGTCATTTGTTGAGTGCTGTATTTCTTCCAAAAGCACATCTGCCATTGTACACTGCAGCAGACGAGGGAGCTCCTCATTCCGGTCCCCATCAAACATGCCATACACAGCACCTACCCCCTCTGCAAAGTTATCCATAGCCAAAGCAGACACACACAGTCTGAAAAAAAGAAGATGAGAAACATAATCACTTCTTCAGTGAATGTTACTAGGAGGTTACTAGACAAGATAGGCAGCATCTGACAGACAGCATCATAAGGAAAGGGGATTCAGTCATAATCACAGGCTGGTAATGGTGATTAAGAACTCATTTTATAGCTAGGTGGTGATGATGGCGCACGCCTTTAATCCCAGCACTCAGGAGGCAGAGACAGGCAGGTGCCTGAGTTCGAGGCCAGCCTGGTCTACAGATTGAGTTCTAGGACAGTCAAAGCTACACAGAGAAACCCTGCCTTGAAAAACAAAAAGAACTATTTTTGTCAATGCCCTTTAGTCAAAGAGCAGCAGAGCACACCTGCCAATGAAGCTGGTTTATGTTCCTAGTCCTAAGGAAGAATGCTCACCATAGAACCCTGGGAGTATGGGCAGAAGGTACAGGAGCAAAGGGCTATCTCAGATAGGGGCAATCGGAATTCAGTCCATTTATATGGCTGGGCCTTGCAATAAATTTCACTCATAGGAAAGGAAATTCCATCAGAAAACCTTAGAGATGTTTAGTGCTTTGTTTACTGCATTCCATTTTTTCTTTCTTTATCATGGTTTTAGAAGGATCTTATCTCATGTTGGAGTTCTGAGACTTAAGTTTGGAAGACAGACAGGACACGGTCTAGCTGTGAAAACAGAGCAGGCCTAAAGTGTCACAGGCTGCCTTTTCTCTTGCCGGTCTCCAGGGCCAATATACTCACTTATTTCTCTGCCCTGCCATCTCAGCCAGTCCATGGCTCCAGAAGGTTGATGTAACTGTAGAATCTGTGGTTGGCAAAGGCTTCTGGTCAATTTTCAGGGTTGTGATATGGCTGTGGGAGGTGAATAAGGGAAAATTAAACCATATTCTCTTTTGTATTTTATAAGAACTATCAAAACAATAGTATTTTTAGAAAATAAACTTTTATTTATTTATTTTTACTTAAAAATTTCCACCTCCTCCCCTCCTCTCATTTCCCTCCCCCCTCCCCTTCCCTGTGGGAAGTCCAAGGTCTTTGACAGACTAAGATGCATTTCCAGAGACTTGAATCAAAGTAGGATGATGAATCTGTGGCTTTGATGTAGGAGAATAAAAAGTGGTAGGGAGGGGGCTGGAGAGATGGCTCAGTGGTTAAGAGCATTGCCTGCTCTTCCAAAGGTCCTGAGTTCAATTCCCAGCAACCACATGGTGGCTCACAACCATCTGTAATGAGGTCTGGTGCCCTCTTCTGGCCTGCAGACATATACACAGACAGAACATTGTATATATAATAAATAAATAAATATTTTTAAAAAAAAGTGGTAGGGAAAACAGATGCTGAGTATAGTTTCAACTTATGCATCACAAAGATCTCTAGGCTTCTACCAAGTGTTTACTTATTTTAAGCAATATACAGAGATCTTAAAACAATATATAGGCATTATTGCTTAGATGTTACATTGTAACCACCAGACATGTATGCAAAATAATTTAGTGTGTAGCTCAGTAGAAATGAATCAAAGAGAACAACCTAGGAGTGTTCTGGCCTAATCCATCTATTCCTTTAATTAACTGAGATTTCCATAGTCCAAAGATAACCCACCGATGGCTGAAACAGGGATTTGATTCCAGATTTTTTTTCCTACCTAAACATGTCCAAAGTCTTGTGTTCCAAAACCAGATTTGTATTTCCTGTCAGATCAAGGTCTTGCAATGTAGCAGGCAGAGCCTCTGGAATGAGTATTTCTGTCAAGTCATTGCAACTCAGGTCTACAAACTGAGAAGGAATACAGAAATCAAAGGCGAACACATTATGTTACGATCTCTTCTAAACACTCAATCTTCTCACCTATAGCCTCAAATGGGAACTTAATTTCTTTCCAAGAACAAATTAAGTATATCAGATTTTAAACTGAGTATATGAAAAGAGAACAACACTCATTCCTTATGTATAAACAAAAGGGGAGATTTAACCATATTCATGGACAGCACATATTAGCTTTGCAAAGCTATTAAAAGCTATAAAAGATGTCTGGTCATATTCTTTAAGTAGTAGTTTTGTCAATATTCTTCAGCCAAAGACCTCTAGGGCACACCAGTGGTTAAAGCTGGTTGGTTTTCTTTGCAGTAATATAGAATGCTCCCCATGGAAGCCTTCAGTGTACAGGGAAGAGAATGTGGGAAGGAACCTAGTACAGAATTAGGGCTTTGGCTGGGCCATTTGACGAAGAGTACCCAATTGTAGCATAAGGCAACACAGTTATACAGTTCAGTCTCTCAACGGAGCTTACTGGTGGAGAAGAGAAATTAGCTCAAGAGAAAGTCTTGAGAGAGGAAGCAGTCTCATTCACACTCCTTAAACTTTTCTTACAAGAAAGACACCTCACTCCCACCTTTGCCATTCTGCAGTGAGGATGTCAGGCTAACTCATGCACATACCTGGATCTGAGGCAGCTGCAGAATCTCCGGGAAAATACTAATGTTGTTGGCATGTGCAACAAGGGTGTGTAGTCTTTTGCAGTTCGCTATAGTTGTGGGAATGGCTTTAAGCTTGTTCCCACTTAGGTTCAGTTCTTCCAATTGCTCCAATTTATTTAGTTTGCTGAAAGAAAAAAAAAAAAAACATCAAAACACCACTCTGCATCAGGAAAGAGCAGCTGCCAAGTGGTGACTATTGTATAACAGCCACAGAGTAAAGACAACTTGATTCACTTTAGAAAACCCTGAGAGAAGGAGCCACGTGGTTCACCATCACGACCAAGCCTGCTATTTGTCACCATGACCTCCTAGCATTCAGTGTTTCAAGCCTGGCACTACCCTTGCTTTCCTTATAGATGTGGGCATGAGGGTTTGTCTGACTTACTGAACTCCCTGAAGAAGTATGGCCTATTGTTGAGAAAGAAGTGTCAGTCTTTGCTGCAGCACTAACTAGTATGCAAAACCCTAGGTAAGCAAATGCCAGTGGGCCTTGACTGAAGAAGGCGAATTAAGATTCCTTTCAGTTTTAGACTTCTACAGGTATTGAGTGGTAGCAACTCCCCACCACCACCACCAAATTCTTGTACACACAGCACTCTGCTTGGGACAAGATAACTATTTACACTCCTCTGATACTGAGCAAAGCCTTTTACATGCTAAGCAAAATATCTTAAGTCTGACATTAACAAATTCCTCTAATTTCTTTGGAAACAATAAATGTGAAGAAAATTTAGGATACAGATCACCAATAATACTAGCAATCTGAAAGATTTACTATTTTAATTTCACTTCACTTCCTACCAGATTTCTCAAAATAGATTTTAGATTTTTTTCTTAAACAAATATTTGTATTTGCCTGCATGTACATTACACAGGTGCCAGGTGTCCATGGAGGCCAGAAGAGGGCATCAGGTCTCCTGGAGCTGGAGTTGTCGGTGGCTGCAGCTGTGAGCTGCCATGCACATACTAGAAACCAAACCCTGGCCCTCTGCTCTCAACTACTGAGCATCTCTTCCAGTCCCTCAAATGAGTACTTTAAGTGAACTTTCCATCTTACCTTTCTAACAGATCAGTTTCTACTGCTGGAAAATTCATACTTTTCAAGCACACATCCCTACAAAACACATACCTATATACACACAAAAGAAAACTCATATTTTTAATAAGTAAGCTTAGAAAATTATTTTCTTTTGTACTATGATAGTAAATGTACACTCAAAGAAACTGGAAAATAAAGACAAACAGAATATTTGTGTGTGTGTACACAACTTTATGTACATGTGCTAGTGAATATACACTTGTGTGTGTGCACAAATAGAAGCTAGGAGTCGACACTGGGTATCTTTTGGTTTGGGAGTTGTTTATTTTGAGACAGGGTTTCCACTAACCTGAAGCTCACTGATTTGCTAGACTGGCTGGCCCGCAAGCTCCAGAGGTCCTCCTGTCTCTACTTCTCAGGGCGGGGATTACAGGTATGTGCTACCACAGCTAGTTTTTTATGTGGGTTCTGGGAATCTGAACTTAGGTCAAGTTTGTACAACAAGCACTTTACCACCTGGACCATCTCACCAACTCCTCCAAAATCTTTTAATCCAACTACCATACATAATCACATAATAAATACTCTGTGACAAGATGCTGGATTTACAGAGTTAGGTGTGATGACAAATGCCTATAAATGGTAGGCTAACACTGTATTATGAGCTTGAGCCCACTTGGACTCCATAGTGACATATGTCTTTTAAAACTAAAAATTATATGTTTTTCTTTGGGTTCACCTTCTTGTTTAGCTTCTCTAGGATCGTGAATTATAGGCTCAATGTCCTATATTTATGGTTAAAAACCAATTATGAGTGAGTACATCCCATGTTCATCTTTTTGGGTCTGGGTTACCTCACTCAGGATATTGCCTTCTTAGTTTTTTTTTTAAATATTTATTTATTTATTTATTATGTATACAATATTCTTTCTGTGTGTATGACTGAAGGCCAGAAGAGGGCACCAGACCTCATTATAGATGGCTGTGAGCCACCATGTGGTTGCTGGGAATCGAACTCAGGACCTTTGGAAGAGCAGGCAATACTCCCAACCACTGAGCCATCTCTCCAGCCCGCCTTCTTAGTTTTAAATTTTATTTCAAATGTGTTCCCAAGGCCAACCTCATTCTTTTCTACTACTCCCAGGCTAGGTTCTTCTGACTTGTGACTATAAACACAATACCCCTATCCTAAATCAGCTGTTTAGTAAATATACAACTGTCCTTAGATTTTAAAACCAGGGCTGGGGGCTGGAGAGATGGCTCAGTGGTTAACAGCATTGCCTGCTCTTCCAAAGGTCCTGAGTTCAATTCCCAGCAACCACATGGTGGCTCACAACCATCTGTAATGAGGTCTGGTGCCCTCTTCTGGCCTGCAAGCATACATGTAGACAGAATATTGTATACATAATTGATGGAGGTGGGTCTTGTATCTTATCTGTTGCTTTGATTGGTTAATAATAAAGAAACTGCCTCGGCCCTCATAGGACAGAAAATTAGGTAGGCGGAGTAGACAGAAGAGAATGCTGGGAAAAAGAAGCTTAGTGAAGGAGTCGCCATGATTCTCCCGGTCCAGACAGACGCAGGTTAAGATCCTCCCTCGTAAGCCAGCTCGTGGGCTACATAGAATATTAGAAATGGGTTAGAACAATATTTAAGAGCTAGCCAATAAGAAGCTGGAACTAGCCGGGCCAGGCAGTGTTTGAAAGAATACAGTTTCCGTGTAATTATTTCTGGGCATAACCTAACCATGAGGGCGGCCGTGTGCCGGGGACGCCGCCCTGCCGCTCTTATTTCAACACATAATAAATAAATATTTAAAATAATATAAAATAAAATAAAACCAGGGCTGATGGGTCGGTGGATAAAGGTACTTGTTGCCAAGCCTGACTACCTGAATTTGATCCCTGGTACCCACATGGTAGGAGAGAGTCAGTTGCTTTCACGACGTGAGCTATGCTAGGTCAAATGAGGGCAGGCCTCACGCCCTGAAACTAGATGGTCATTACAAACTGGACTCTATAGGGATTAAAAAGAGAGATGGGAGACTAGAGAGATTAACAAAGGAAGGAGTTGGGGTATATATGAATGTGTTCAAGATACACTATATTAAAGAATAAAACACCATTAAAGTCAGGCTTTGTACCCCACGCCTTTAATCCCAGAATTTTGGAGGCAGAGGCAAGCGAATCTGTGTGAGCTCAGGCCAGCCTGGTCTAGATACTGAGTTCCAGAATATCCAGGGCTACATATTTATATATCATATTATTTTTGGAGGATAATGGGTAAAGAGAATGAATGATAACAAAGTATAATGACACATGTTTATGAAGGGTGCCATAATAAAACTCATTATTTTGTATGCCAACCTAAAAAACTTAATAAAGAAGAAAATATTTTTAAATGATTTATTTATATTTTATGTGCACTGGTGTTTTACCTGCGTGTATGTCTGTGTAAGGGTGTTGGATTCCCTGGAACTGGAGTTACAGACAGTTGTGAGGTTCCAAGTGGGTTCTGGGAATTGAACCCACTGCTCTTAACCACTGAGCCATCTCCCCAGCAACAGAACATGTTATATTTTTTTAATAATAGAATTTTATTTGGATTGGCTTCCAAATATACATGTAATTGAAAATGGCCTTGATTTCTGATCCTTCTGCCTTCACCTCCAAATGCTGGGATTATAGGTGTGCGCCACCATACCTGTCTTATACAGTGCTGGAGAAGGAATGCAGGGCTTATGCATGGTAGGCAAGAACTCCAGAAACTGAGTTACAACCCCAGGCCCAACTTTTTTTTAAATCAAATGTATTTTGAAAGATACTTATTTCTCCTTGGACACTTTAAATTTTAACTGGAGGAACTCTCTCTTCTCATGTCTTCTTAATAGGTATAGATTGCTAACTACTATTCCTCTTTCTCCTTCCAGCCTAATAACCATCTCCCAAGCTCTGTGTAGTACAACTAGAAAACATAAATTTATTTTAATTTATGTGTCCGTGTGGGTATTGTCACATGTGTGCAAGTGCCCTCAGAAGCCACGAGAGGACGCTGGATTCCTTGGAGCTTACAAATTACAAACGTTTGTTAGCCACCCATATGATTGCTGGGAACTGAGCTTTTGTTATCTGGAAGAATAGCAAGCACTCTTAACTACAAAGTCATCTTTCCAGGCCCCAAACTGGGATCTTTAATGTCTTGCATTTGTCAAACTGCATAGAAATTGCCTAAACCAGAAGTTCTCAGCCTGAGGGTCGCAACCCCTTTGGCAAACCTCTATCACCAAAAACATTACGACTCATAACAATAATAAAATTACAGTTATGAAGTAGCAACGAAAATAATTTTATGGTTGGGGTCACCACAACACAAGGCACTATTTTATAGGGTCACAGCATTAGGAAGGCTGAGAATTGCTGGTCTAGATGCTTGTGTCTACTTCCCTAATTTATTGTGGGTTCAAAAACAGAAGCAGTAAGTATGACATGGTATGTGACATATATACGGCATTTACTATATTTACATATAGTAAATACTACTAGACAATGTATTTTATAATACAGTGCTGATAAAAAAGAAAAATTTTTATTTTATTTCATAACCCTATACTCTTATGGATGGAATATTCTCAGATTATTATTAATTAATTAGAGGTATAAATTATACATTTTAACCATAATTTCTTTGGCTAGTCATATTTCACCAGCACCAAATTATTAAGACAAGATTTTCCTGCTGAGCTAGTGAAGTCTCAGCACCAGCAAATCAGAAGTGTTATGGTCAGATAGCTATAATGGAATGCAGAATTCATATTTTCCTGTCAAATGATCACACTGCACTCATTCACCTTGCAGGAAAGGTCTGCAGCTGGTTGTTTGCGAGGTGCAGGATTCGCAGGTGTGGGTGCCCAACCAAGACAGGTATGCACTGGTCTGTCAGGAGGTTGTTGGTCAGGTACAGTAGCTGCAGCACACTCAGACTCTCCTCTCCAGCACACGCAGAAGGCAGAGACTCCAGACTATTTGCAGATGCATTCAAGTATCTGAGACTGGCAGAACACACAAAGAACATTATTCCCTTTGAGTCTGTTACCTTCTTAAGTAGAAACCATCATGCCTGCTCCCAAAGTCAAGAAAACTCTTTTACAGATAGTTTTCTCTTAATATATGCATCTCAAAGCTTGGTGACAAGAAGGAACATAGGCATAGTTATTTTTCTACCATTCTATAATGGCTACATGCAAAATCACCTATTTCCATTGCAAGGACACTACTGAATACCACCTTTAATATATGACTAAACTATAAAGATAACATTCAAAAAATTTTCTCTTTGTGACAAAACATTATTTATTTAGCTAATCCCATAATACTCTGATATCTACATAGATTATCTACATAGAGAACAATTCTATACACATATTATAACCACTATAATGAAAATCTTGGATTCTTATCCAATTATTTCCACAGTGCACAGTTCTAGAAACAGAATTTATAGGATCAAAGAATACAGGTATTTTTATAATGGCTAAAGATATACTGCCTAATTGAGATCCAAAAAAGTTAGATCAAACAGCAATTGTGCCATTTCTTGGTGTTTTGCCTAAGATCAAGTACAAATTGAACTTATACAAGAAGAATACAATCCATATTTTTATCTACAGTATAATTCAGGTTAATCTTTATCAATCTAACAAGTAAACCATGGTATAATTTTAATAATCTTTCAAATACAATGTTTGTATAGGTAAACTAACCTCAGTGAAAGAAAGCATCATTAAACTTGTGTCTTCCTGTGTGTGTGTGTGTGTACACGCGCTCGTGTGTGCCTAGACAAAACAATCTTGAGTATCATCTTCAAGAATGCTACCCGTGGAATGGTGACATGGCTTAGATTGTAAAGGTTCTTTCTACCAAGCCTGACAACCTAAGTTTAAACCCCAGAATCCACTAGGTAAAAAGGAGAGAACTGACTCCACAAAGTTGCCTTCTGACCTTCACATGTATACTATACTGCATGCATAAACACACTTGTATACATATACACACAAAATAAATGTAACTTTAAAAATGCTGTGTACCTCCTTGGAGATGGGATCTCTCACTGGCCAGGGACTACCAAGTAGGCTAGATTGGCTGGCCAGCAAGTCCCAGTGATCCACTTGTCTCTACCACATCTATGCCAGAATAAAAAGCACACACTGCCATGTCCCACAATTTAACATGAGTTCTGGGTAACTGAACTCAGATCCTTCTGCCTATAAGGCAAGCACTTTACCAACTGAACTCTCCCCCCATTTGAACATACGTGTTCTTAAATATACATGCTACGTGATCAGCATCCCTAACAAGCTTTTAAGCCTGTGGAAGACTGTGTGTTCAGCTCTGATAGTATTACATTAAGGAGATGGTTTCTTTTTTATTTGTTTGTTTGATTTGCTTTTTTGAGACAGGGTTTCTCTGTGCTACACTGGCTGTCATGGAACTCACTCTGTAGACCAGACTGGCCTCGAACTCAGAGATCTGCCTGCCTCTGCCTCCCAGGTGTTGGGATTAAAGGCATGGGTTACCACCACCTGGCAGTAAATGGTCTCTTAATTATCTTTAGGCACTTAAAAACTACATTCTGTATTATGCACAACTTATTAATTACCAACTTCAACATTTCACAGAAACATGCCCAAAAGAAAATCTTCCTCAGTTTCATTTATTTTTTTCTGCTGTTATTTTTTATTTTATTTTGAGGATTATCCAGCTAAGAGTATTATGCATTTAGAGATGTATATGCTAGAAAACAAAAGACCCGTGGGAATGTCTCCTGTGACCCTATGTCAGCTCCACATAGTTGCTACTGCTCACCTGTTTCCCCATCTCTAAACTCCCTTCTTCATAATGTAAAAGACTACCATTAAAATCCTACTTTATTGGGCTATGAGATCACTAAATTGTAGAGCATTTACTTAATTCAAGCAATACCTGAACTTAATCCTAGCACCACAAAAAAAAATCTACTTTTTCTTTAAAGATGACATTTAGATAAACCTAACTATAAGTTTTAAGACAGGAAGACATACCATTTACATACTAATTTACAACAAGATAGCAAATGATGCCTTGCAGAAGGACATTAACTTTAAATGTATGGTTTTCAAAGCAGGTAACAAATGTTCTGGAAATCAAGAGAATATAACTCAAAGATCACTTGACAGAGCTAGCATAAAACTGACTTTAGTAGTATGTCCTTTTTTTCTCAATGCAAGAGCTAGAACTTACCAGAGGCTCTGCCTGAATACAACTCCCCTGAACACAGTGGAAGCCTGAGTGCCCTCCGGCAGGAACCGTTCACCAAGTAAGTAATTAAGTATTTGATAGTTTACTATGAAACTGATTTTATATCACAAAAAAAAAACTGCAACTAAGTCTCTGCTTCCAGCTGGAGTATCAAGTAAACTGTAAACCCAGAAATCACTCCAAGGATAGGCCGGTGCAGTTTATGGAGGCAATGCCTGTGCTCCTCTGAGGAACTCACTTTAAGGCTTTGGAGAAGAGAGTGTCTGGCAGCCTGGAGAGAGTGTTGTGCTGGATATCCAGCACCTCAAGCGGAATGTGCTCCACCAGTGCTGGAAGGACCTGGACGTGGTTGTGTCCTACCATCAGCTTCCGGAGACTCAGACTACTCAGAATTCTAAGGAGAAACAACAGAAAATAAAAAAAGCTTACTTAAATCCTTTTTTAGGCTGCCATAGGCCAGTTAATTAAAATCAGTCAACTAACAGAAACCTGTTTTTAGAATGTGCAACCACTGACAAATGACTGAGTCAAGAAAGCAGTCACAAAAATCACCCCACCCCCACCCAGAAGTCCTGGGTGAGATCTTGAGGACAAGTGGCCCAGAGAGTCTAAACTAGTGGTTTTCAACCTGCAGGTTGTGACCCCTTTGAAGGTCAAACGATTCTTTCACAGGGTTGCCTAAGACCACTAGAAAACACGGGTATTTACATTATAATTCATACCAGTAGCAAAATTACAGTTATGAAGTAGCAATGAAAATAATTTTATGGTTGTAGGTCACCACAACGTGAGAAATGTACTACAGGGTCACAGCACTGGGAAGGTTGAGTTGAGAACCACTGACTTAGTAGTTTCTAGAATAAAAATATTCTGACTTAAGTCTAGACAGAAATAAAGTCTAGACAGCATTTATCAATACTAATAAACTCAGTATGTTTATTAATATATTACATAATGAAATTTTTATTACAATAAAAATGACTAAGTGTTTAAAATAAAAGACTAGACTATTTAGCCATGAAATCTAAGTAGAGTTAGTGACTTGCCAAAGATGTAACGGTCTGTGAAAGACTGCCCTGAAAGGGTATCGTCTAGATATGAAGATCGTGCTCCAGAGGCTTGGTGCTACCTACTGTGCTATAAGCCTCTAGCTGAACTGTGAAGACTCCACAATCAACCACTTTACACTGGCATACTTCGGAATATATAATACAGTGGCCTCGTCCTACCCCTTAAGCACCACTCTCTCCTCCCTCACCTTTAAACTCTCACCATCTGGTACAGGTCAAGTCAAATACCATCACAAAAGCACACTCTATTTCAGTTCTTCTGAATTTCTAAAACAATTTGTGTCATGATTAAGACCAAGCCTCCAAGGTAAGAAATCTCCATTCAAATGATAGCTCCCAGTGGCCCTGGGATCTCAGACAGGTGACCTGACCATTCTTAGTTTCCTCATTCCTAAGGTAAGGCTGACAGCACCTACATAAAAACTTTATAGGATTAGGTAAGATCATAAAACTGGAGTTCTCAGAAAATTTCCAGCTCATAATAAGACACCCTATGAAACAGCCATATTCATACAATCATACCACCAGCCATGCCAGAAACTTTCAACACGGGATACAATTGCATGTATGTATAAGTCACCCTATGAAACAGTCATATTCATACGATTATACCACCAGCCATGCTGGGAGCTTTCAACACAGGTCAGAATTTTACTGTTTCTTTAGGCTAAGACATGCATTAGTCATCACTATAACCCTTATAGTCCATTATGTTGCCACCTCCTATTCAGCAGGTCCTCAATAATCACCAACAAATGAAAGGCAACCCAAATTCAGAGAAATACTTAAACACATGCCATGAGTGCATCTGCACACACATACCTCACAGGAATCTCAGTGAGAAGATTGTGGCTCATATCTAGTATTTCTAGCTTCTTTGCTTCACAGGCCCAGTCAGGGACACACTCTAGCAGGTTTCTGCAAAGAATAGGAATTATCATGTAAGGTGAAAAGTTACTGTGGCTTGAATACTAAATATTTCCCCTAAAGACATTATTGCAGTTTGTTCTAGCAGACTACAGTGCTATTATAAATTGGTAGGTGGGACTGCAGAGATTGTTTAAGAGCACTGGTTGCTCTTTCAGAGGACCAGGGTTCAAGTCCCACCACTCACATGATGCCTCACAATCATCTGTAACTCCTGTCCCAGGGAATCTGATATCCTCTTCAGTCTTACAAGGGCACCAGGCACACATATGGTATACAGACATACATGCTAGGAAAACATCCACACACACAAAATAAAAATTAAAAAAAAAATTCTTTAAATAAACTAACTGGTGGAACTTGGTCTTTCATACTGTAATCCTAGTACTTGGGAGGCTAAGGCAAGCATGAGGAGCATAAGTTCAAGGCCAACCTGGGCCAAATATGGAGACTGTCTTTAAAAACAAACAGAAGAAAGAAAACAAAGGGAGGGAACAAGGAAGGAAGGAGGGAGGGAGGGAAGAGCTCAAAGGAGAGCTGGCCTTTCCTTCTTGGCTCTCAGTTGCCATGAGGTAAGCTACTATGAGCACACTCACCGGGAGAGTTCCAAAGAAGTAAGCAGGCTGGGCACTGGGTAGACGTTCACTGCTGTCAGCCCTATGGGAAAACAGACACCATGTTAACAATGTTCTCTGAAGAAGAAAATAGCAAGAACTACTGAAAAGGGCTTGAGAGAGGGTTCAGTGGTTAAGACCACCTACTACTCTTCTGAGAACCCAGGTTCAGGTTTCAATACTATAGTTGTATTCACAACAGCCTGTTAACTCCAGCTCCCAGGGATATGATGCTGCTGGCTTCCATGGGTACCTGCACATTCCTACACATACATACACATCATTAAAAAAAATAAATAAGAAGATGAAGAGGAACACTGGTAAACAAAGCAAAAGTGGTTTTGTAGAGATGACTAAAAAGAAAAACTACTGGCAACTAACTGTGACTGCCGTTTGACCCCAATCCAATGTCTTTGAAAACACATATAACTACTCACTTCAGGATTCTGCGCATTTACACTACATTAGAAAGTCACTAATGTTAGCAGTTCCACTTAGTGTGTAACTTGAAAAATATCTAGATTAAAAAAATTATTTTTAATTATGTGTATGTGTATTGGTATGAGTACACAATGAAGGGGCCCTCAGATGGCAGAGGTGTTGGGTCCCCCTGGAACTAGAGTTAATAGGCAACTGTGAGGTGCCTCTTATGGGTGCTAGAACCTAACTCAGGTCCTCTGCAAGAACACTTCAAGCTTTTACTCACTGAGCAATCTCTCCAGCCCCAATATCTGGATTTAAAGATGAAAACAATCTTAAGTGTATAGATCAGTAAACTGCAACACACTAGTAGAACCAACGCTCAGATCATCACACACATCATTACCAACTCCCAGAGCACACCTTCATCTCCTCTTCTAGCCACCACACATCCCAACGTGTCATTTTTTTATCCTGGCTCCAAATACCACAGACAACACTTGCCATGTATAAATCCAGAACTTCCCTTCACAACTCACCCCCACAGGAACGTGCTGGGTAACCCAGGTGCCGTAAACTCTATCTTCTTGCCTTACCTTCCTAAGCACTGGGATACAAGGGTGCATGATGGCCGGGGATGCAACTCAGTTGGTCAAGTGCTTACTTGGCATGCAGGAAGCCCTGGGTTCTAAGTCCCACACTGCATAAACCAAGCATGGTGGTGCACACTTGTAATCCCAGGCATATTTTGAGATGAGATTTCTTGTAGCCCAGGCTAGCCTTAAAAGCACTATGTACCTGAAACTGGCCTTGAACCCCTGATCTCTCTCCCTCTTGTACATGCTTTGCTCTGACTTCATTACTCACATTATGCTTATGACATTTGTTCATACTATTATATTATATCTTTTTAATGTTATTTTTGCAAATAAGAAACAGACAGACCAGCGGGGCCCATTCCTCCCTAGGGCACTGAACTGGTGTTAAACTTTGTTAAAGTGTTGTAAAATCACTACTAGTGTTAATGATGTTACTTAAGTTGTTACTGTAAGCATTCCTCTGATATTCATCTTCCTGTAAACCAGGGAGGTGCTGGGAGAGAAAGCAATTTCATGTCTCAGCTGACAGATGCTGGACTCTCCCTTGCTTTCCCTGACTATGTTGAGCAAAATGATCATCAGCGAGCCAAACGAGCTTAGGCCAGAACCAGCCTTTATGAACACACCACAGAAGCCTTGAGAAAAGTACAAGACAACTGTATTGTTATCAGCTGCAGCTCTCAAACCCAGGGCCATTTCAGTTTACATGGGACCTTTTACTATCACACAAGCTTTGATGAATCCTCGATGACTCTGCAACCACTCCTATCCAGGCCAGAAATGAACAGTTAACAGTAGGGGCCTAGCAGAAGGATCATTAAGGCTGGTGTAAACACAAACCTTCCTTTGCATGACAGGCTTGCTGTGATTGGTGTAAACACCTGTCTCTGACTATAAGCAAGCTGTCTGCTCACTTGATGAGTCAACTTGGAGCCACAACATTTAGCCCTAAAAATGACTTCTCTCAAGTTATCTTTTCTTGCCTCCTTTACCACAGGAGGCTAATCTGGTTACACGGAAAGCAGCAGAAGAGACAGTGGAGCAGCAGTGGTGGCTGGGGCAGCATGACACAACTGTGCAGCATGCTAAGCTACAAAGGTGGCAAAGCTATGGCTTCCTGAGAGCTGAAGAAGCTAAGGAGAGTCCCAGCCTGGCAGCCTGCAGCAGCAGTAACAAAAGGGTAGCAGTAGCTATCTGCTGTGACACTGACCAACAAGAGGCAGCTGAATAGTCCTGAGGGAGCAGTCAGGCCAGGGACAAGCCAGGGACAAGACTGGCACTGGAAATAGAGAGCAGGCAAAAGAGGCAGAGCTCTGAACTAGAATGAGGACAGAGGCCATAAAAAGGCAGAAGAAAGCAACTGCAGGTTCTGGTTGCTAGAAGAATACCAGAGAGCTTTCAAGTCTTCAGACACCCCAGTCTGGGAGCTGTAATCTGTAGTGGTATTTTATTTATATTTTAATAAATAAAGCATGCCTGAGGATCAGAGTGCAAAGCTAAGTCACTACAGGTCAGGGAGTGCTGGCACACACCTTTAATCCAGGACTCAGGAGACAGAGGTAGACAGATCTCTATGAGTTCAATGCTACCCTGGGCTATACAAGATTGATCCAGAAACAGATCCTGGTAGTGGTGATGGCTCACACATTTAATCCCAGAGTTTGGGAGGTACACACCTTTAATCCCAGCACTAGGGAGGTGGGAAAAGGAGCAATATGGCTGGGTAGAGAGAGAAATATAAAGGGGAAGAGACAGGACCTCACTGGAGTATGGAGTCCGAGGTGTGGTGGAGACACAGTGCGGTCTAGGTAGTCTGAGGATCACCCCTTTGGTCTGAGCATTGGTAGAGGTAAAGTCTCTCTAGTGGCTTACTGCTCTGCTTCTCTGATTTTCAGCTTTAATCCCTGTATCTGTCTCTGTTTTTTTGTTTTGTTTTGTTTTTGTTGTTGTTGTTGTTTTTATCATTCATGAGGACTCCTGATATTTAGGCCTGCCTAGAAGCTACAATGTCAATTGCTTCTACAGGCTGAGGAATCCTGACTTCCTAAGCAATGCTTCACTTGTAGGGCTACTACCAAAGGCCTATGTGGGAGTTGGAACACTAGAGGGAGCCACTAAGCCTCACTCACTGTCAAGATGTAGAGTAGAAAAGCTAAAGAGAAGCACTGGAAGAGAGCTCCTCCTTGTCCTGTCATGGTTTCTATATGGTATAAAGGAAGGTCCCTGCCAGCTGGCTGGTGGCAAATCCACCATGACTACCCAATGTAGGGCTGCTGGGCATTTAAAGCTTCTCCAATTTATCTTATCTCCAATTTATTTATGATATCTTATCCAAACGCATGTGAACCGATCTAAGCACGGATAGTGAACAGAAGCCAAGAGAAACCTCGGGTATACCAGACACGGTTAGCTCCAGTAGTTGCATGGAACATTTCCAAGGTGACTGTACAGATTAGCTGTCATAGCATCAATACACAGTGCCAGTCAACACTCAATACATTTGGTTGTTGTTATTGTTGTTTTGGGTTTTCCTAAGGGGAAAGATAGGCTGAAATAGTATTTGATTTTGTAACTCAGGCTAGATTGGAACTCTTGACCTTCCTGCCTCATCTTCCTAAGTACTAGGATTACAAGAGTGGGCTACAGCACCCAGTTTTTACACAACAGGCTTTTTTCTTATTATTATACACTTATTTATCTCTGCATGCACGTATGTTTATATCTGCATGAGGGCATCATGTGGCCAGAGGACAACTTGAGGGAGTTGGTTCTTCCTTTCCATCCTGTGGGTCCAAGGTATAGAACCCAGGTCATCAGGCTTGGTTAGGTTAAGCTCCTTTGCCCTGCTCAACAATAGCAACTTCTGACTGAAGAAATTAATCTAAGGTAGGAGTGAAGCCTCTATAACATGATAAAAGACAACAGAACTGAAGTCCCTAAACTTTTATCCTAATAACATATTCAGATACAGAAAACAAAACAAAACAAAAACAACAAAAATGAGCAGTTTTCCACCATCATCAGCTACCTCTAAACACACATCTATCTTATATTTTCCTTTAATACCAGGAGGTGAACACCACCCTGAATATTTATCATTTGGGTTTCAGTTTGAACCTAGAAAATGTTGTTTTCTATGTTTAAGTTTTGGCATAACTTACACAGTATACTGTGATTGTACAGTTTTTGCTTTCTTAGTCAAAAGCTGTTTCCAAGACTTATTTGCACCAGTTCACAAAGCTTTAGTCCATTCATCTCCACTACTGTACAAAATCTACTGTGTAAATACATCACTACTCATTTACCCATTTTCCTATTAATAATCTTATACTTTCACCACAACACAATACTGTGACAATTATTGTGTGTAAGTAGCCCTGAGATAAATGCCAGCAGGGAATTGTTCACACAGCTCTGCCACTTCTTTGACATGGTCACCTTCCTCCAAGGTGGTCCGCAGTCAACCTCTTCCTAGCTGCGACTGAGGACACTCATATCTGTCACTTAGTGAAATTGAACATTTTCCCTTTCCTTCCTTCCTTAAACATAGAAAACTGTAAAGTATCATGAAGCATACCTACAATACCAGTACTTGGGAGCTTAAATCTTGGGTGGTATAGTGAAACTGTCTTAAAACACCAAAAGCCAGCAGCTCTCTCTTGGCACTCCTCTGGCTTATTATCAATACTGACTCTCTGCCAGCTTCGGAAACCTCGTGCACTCCACTGTAGCCTCTCTGATACTCATTATACAAAACATAAATATGCATATAGACATATAGATATATTTATAGTTAACGTCTACTGTATGATATGAGAGCTAGTATTAGCAACTAAGATTGGAATAAAAGAACTTGCATTCACTTCAGTCAGGCTACCAAGGTAAGCAGGTTATATAACAGATTTCTGTCACTGGAACCACTAAACCTTGTGAACTGACTGCTACTATGTCATTCGGCACACCGTGGAAAGCACCAACATGTCTGTTTCTGGCATTTGTGCTCACTCACTACTGGAACAGGATCTTCTCACACTACAACCAAAGCAGCAGGTGATTCCCCAACAGGGATTGGGAAATTTTTTCTTAGTAGGCTAAAATAAATATTTTAGTGTTTGTGGATCATAACAGTATGTTACTCCTATAAACTATGGCATAGTTACATGAAAACAGTGACACATAAACCAAAGTTAAACCTATGAGTATATACCCATAAAACTTGATTTATGAATAAAAAAACTTGAATTTCATGTAACAAATATTATTATTCTAATTTTTAACCCAAATTTTTAAAAACATAAAAACCATTCTTTATAGAATATGAAAAAAAGAGGGATAGGACAGATTTAGAATCTGGGCCATAAGGATAACAACGCCTACTTCATAACAGATGCTCTGGTTTGAACATGCTTATCCACCTACCCGACCCCTATGATTCTGCAAAATGCCTCTTACTGTGCTCACACAATGAGTCTTAGTACCCTTTCCAAGTCTAGATAAAGATATGGATATATCCATATTGATTGCTTTAGGGGTATTGGCTTAATTAAAAGAGAAAGCTCAAGGGGTCACACAACTCCATTCTGCAGAGTAGCTGAGAAAGACCACAGATGCTATTCTTCTTAGAAGGCTCAGACTACAGTTGAAAACAAAAACAGGAGGTTGGGTAGAGAACTCACTGTTCCAACTGGCGTAGAGGGTTCGAAGGGAAAAGCCACTGAGTGTCAGCTCCCTCAGCTGGTTCCGCTCACAATGCAGCTGCTCCAAGCTACATAAGGAGCTAAGATCCAAATCAGTCAACTGATTGTCGCGCAAATCCATGTGAGTGATGTGTTTGTTTCCCTCCAGACTGTCAATAATCACAGTTTTCAAGTGGTTCATCCTTAATATTCAGAAACAGAAAAATAATTTCTATTATGTGGACAAAAACATAGGAGAGGGATGACCCTTTCCTCTCTTTACTGAACTTGAGAATTTCACTACTTGCTTCACTTTTCAAGGTCCTACAGAAAACAACCACAGTTTATCTACAGAGAAAGAACCCAAGATCCAACTAAGTTAGAACCGGTAGATACATACACAAATTAGACAGAGACAGAAAAACAGGGCAATATCCACGGCTAGATAAACACTGGCATCCCAGTACCTAGTAAGGTCAGGTGGGAACGGGGAGGACAAGGAGATGAGCATGCTATGAAGTGAGTGAGAGGCTAAGCGACAGCAACAGCTCCCTTTCCCTGTAGCTACACCTCCTCTTCTCTAGTACTGAGACTCACATGGCATTAAAGAGAAGAAAATAATCTGAACATACACAAAATGGTTTAAATGCAAACTTCACTAAATATTTGAGGTTCTTGTCTCTACCCCTACATGACTTCACACACATCAGCCTGTTCTCCTTCTCCTATATGCTACTAAGTTCCTGTCTATGTCTTTACAGGGCTTGCTATCTGCTTCCTGAAACGACAGAACACATAGTAGTTATCTTTTACCACCTTCCTTTTTTTATCACTATAAAACAAAACACATAAGAAAGTCTTAGTAGTAAAGCTGTGAATATTTCAATTACAACACAATGATATCAAGAAAAAAAGTGACTAACAGAAAAAATGGTCAAATTTATAGAAAACTAGAAACTACTAGTCTCCATACAAAAAAGATGTTCATCACTCATAAACAAATGCTCATTAAAACAATGGAATACTATGTTCTGACTTCTACAGCCAAAAAATGAAAGGAGACTACTGAAATCCATCTGGATAATGGTTCAAGGAAAAGGAAATTCTCATACAATGCTGCTGAAGAGTACATTAGACAATCCTTGGCCATTTAAGTCTTTGTCACTGACAAACTCACCAGATCATTAATCTCTCTACTACTGGGTAAATAATGAAGTTTTACTATGTATCTGAAAACATCTACCTTTACACTGTTCTAAGTTCCTAATGTTTTAAAGAAGTCTTTATGAGGAGAAGACATCAAGGTCCATCACAGCAGAGCTCACCTGAGATCCATATGCTTAACATGGCTCATCCTGGTCAGCACTCCTAAGTTCAGGACTTCCAAGCGGTTTCCAGCCATAACCACTTTATCTAACATGGTGAGTTTCTCCAAAACCTCGGGAATTTGACTAAAATTGTTGAAGGAAATTCCCAGAGAAGTAAGCTGCTGCAGGTTTCCCAATTCATCGGGTAGAGCGGTGAGAACATTGCCATCAAGGCAAAGGGTCTGAAGACTGTGGGAAACAAACAAGCCTGCTTTATGGAACAGCTCAAACATACAGAGCCAACAATAGGGGTTATAGTTTATTATTAAGCCAAGCCACTAATTATTAACAATCCAAATGTGACAAACCCCCAAATCTTGGCCCATGGAGAGTTAACAGAGGCTTAGAGATAACTTCTAAGGATGGGCCTTCAGACACTGAAGAGCCAGGGTCAATGCTGCTGAAATGGAGGGAATGGGTTACCACTTGGCAGTATAGTCATCTCTGGCATCAAGAGCCATTGTTAAATAGAATCCTAGTAAGAATGTGACTTTTCTCACTGCGAAAGTTCCAAGAACTGCCTGCATCCTAAGACAAGAGATGGTCCCCTGCAAACAAAAGGAGAATCTAGAAAAAGCCAACACTTACTTTAGCAGATTGCCAATCTGACTTGGCAAGTCATGAAATCCATTACAAGAAAGGTTGAGCTCAGTCAGGGTAGAAATCTCACACAGCAACACAGGAAACAGTCCAAGCTTATTATGGGATAAGTTCAGGCCCTTCAGTTGAGAAAATCTAAAGAACAAAGGCACAAATATAGACCATATTTCCACAAACCCACTGTGATGGTTTGAATAACTAAGATACCCATTATATGTCTTTACAGAGACCATCAATGGACTTTGATGATCTGTTTTGTTTACTGATTATTTTACTATTGTTGTTGGAGATAGGGTCCTTCTCTATAGATTAGACTGGCCTAGAACTCAAAATGTAGCATAGGCTGGCCTCAAACTCAAAATCTTGCCACCATTTGCAAAGGGGTAGGATTGCAGACATGTGCCATCACATCCAACTAAATTATCCAATAAAATAATCTAATAAAATGTGCACCATATAATTTTCTTTAAAAACATGTTTTCATTTTCATGCTGCCAAATATTGTGTGGACACAGAGGATAATAAAGTAGTTAAAACATAGTCCATGTTGTTAATGAAACCGAATCAAGAGAGTTCCCCTAATGAAGCAAAAAATCTACATGGGCGTTCATGCTGCTACAATTCTTCTTTACTAAGTCACATCTGATACACTTAATTTCATTTTACTAAATGTCTACATATAATATACAAAAGTTAATCTATTCAGATACCATAATACCTAACAAATACATAGCACATTATAAGCAATTCTTTTTATAGTGAAATTATATTGGTTCAAATGCCACTTGAAACAAAAATGGACCAGATGAACTTGAAAACACGTGTGACAGCCTTGTGTGGTAAAGTGATTTGATCAAATCACTACAAGAATTCTCTGTTGGTTCCTTTTGCTCACAGAGTAAAGGTTTCTATATTATCTTGCCTCGAGATAGTGTGGCTATAAAACGGGTGTGTGGAACATTATGTTTTATATCATACAAATATAAAATAAGAACCCAAAGGCATCATTCTGCTTTGAGAATGGAGCCCACAGGATCTAATTCTATTGCTCTTCTCTTCCAAATTTCAATGTCTAACTTCCAGGGGACCTGACTTTGATTACTTACTACTCCTTTGACTTTTGAATCTCTGCCCAAACTCTCTAACTGGATCAATTCTAACTTCAGGGAAATTCAGAAAGAAATGCTAAAGATTGGTTTCCTTAATATTAGAGCTTATCTTAATTTAAAACACAAACATGACTCAAATACCTGTACCATTACTAAATATTATCTTGTATCTGTAAAAGATTAGATTTTAAATACCAATGTTTTCTGAAGATTATACTAGGAGTATAAGAAATATGTTATCAACATGAATGTGTAAAGCATGTCATTTTAATGTGCATTCTTTTTTATTCAAGATGTAAAGTGAGACATTTTGCTTTGCTTTTCAATTTTTTCCCTTCCCCAGCAGAAGCCCACAATCACACCTTGTCATTATTTATGGACTATGTTTTAACTACTTTACTTTTTTTTGTCTGTGTAGTCAGGGTCTCACTTAATATAACCCAGGCTGGTCTCTCATGCTATCTGGTGTAGGTGGAAATATGGGGTGAGATGTGGGGAGAGTAGCAAGGTAGAATATATTCTAACAAAATAGACAGAAAAACACATAGATTATAGTCGTGAAGTTGTGTGGGGATGAAATAATTCCATTACCAGAAGAGAAAGTTTCAAAGCTGACAAAACTCAAGAGTTGGTAAGAGCAGGTACAAAGAAAAGATTAAACCTGCTCCCGAATTCTTGAAATCAGGCCTGTCTACTTGAAGTCATTTAAGTTAGAAACTTTTAATTAAAAAACTGTTCATAAACCGAGTCCCTCAATCTGCTATAGCTGCAGATCATACTTTATTATCAATGAGCATCCTTTACCAACAATATAAAGATTATCCCAAGCCTGGCAAGTGGATCTCTGTGAATTCAAGGTCAGCTTGGTCTATATAGTGAGTTCCGGGCCAGGCAGAACTACTAAATATTAAAATGCTGTCTCAGAACAAAACAAAAACAAACCACCAAAAAAAGATCATAAAAATATATGGCAACTTACTGTAGTCTTTGAAACATAACATTCCATTAACCCTCTGTTTACAGGGAGAATAACGAGGGAGATTTGTGTAAATAAAAATTTTGCTTCTTCAAAAAGGAGTGGGAATTTACAAACTATAACACGATGGAAAGTGCCGATTTGGACATGGTTCATCTCTGAAAGGTTCATATGCTAAAGGCTTGGTCCCAGTGTGTCAGAACTAAGAAGTGGTAGATCTCTAAAGGTGAGGGCTAGGGTGTAGCTCAGAACATTTGTCTAGCATATACAGACAGGGTGCTGGACTCAATCCCCACATCACATAGATAGATGGATGGATGGATGGATGGATGGATGGATGGATGGATGGATGGATGGATAGATAGATAGATAGATAGATAGACAGACAGACAGACAGACAGACAGACAGACAGACAGACAGAAAGAAAGAAGATAGAAGATAGATAGATAGATAGATAGATAGATAGATAGATAGATAGATAGATAGATAGATAGATAGAAAAAAGAGGAGAAAGAAGTAATTAAGCCACTGAACATTCTGCCCTGGAAAAGGATTCAGTTGAGTTAGTTCCCAAGAGAATCAGCTGTTATAAAAAAGCAAGCACTGACCACCTAACATACCTGGTTCTGTCTTGCTATCCCACTTAACCCTCTCATGTGGGCTCCCCACCATTTGCCATAATATGCTACAGCAAAGGGACTGTCTGATCTTACATTTAAACCTCTTCTCTTTAAACATTACCCAGCCTCTGGTTACTTTGTTACAGAAATCAGGAATGAATTCTTCTAGTAAACTTGTCAACTTAAAAGTGTGAACCACTATGATACTGATTATAATTTATTTTCAACACACTAGTCTGGAAACCTATTCTCTACATACTTGTAGAGTGTGTCGAGGCCCCCTGGTCTTTCTAATTGCATGAAGTTGTGTCGCAGGTTGAGGTAGGTGATATCTTGACTGTAGAAGAGATGTTCAGGAACCTCCTCAAGGCTGTAGCATGAAAGGTCCACAGTGCTGATCCGCTGGGACACCACCTGAAGAAGGGCAAGAAGAAAAGCCTCCTGAACTATTGGGTGCTTTCACCCAGCATAGGCCATAATGGCATTTACACAAAAGGTGCTGATTATAAACTAGGAAGGGGGAAGTTATTCTGTTATTCATTTATAAAAACTGTTAAATTTTATTTTTCCCTAAAACCATAAGCTGATTTAAAAAAAAAAAAAAACGAAGGTATCGCCTACAATTCTAGCGCTGGAGAGGTGGAAGCAGGGTAATCGGTGAATCAAAGCCAGCCTTGGCTACACAGGAAGATTTAATGCCAACCTATTTAAAGACAACAAAAAATCGAAAACAAAAACCCTAAGGTACAACAAAGTCAGGCATAGTAGGTACATGCTTATAATTCTAGCACTTGGGAAGTTAGGCAGGAGGACCACTAAAAGTTTGGCCAATATGAGGTACAACTAAGTTTCAAGCCAACCAATATGATAAAAGCGAGACCCTGTCTTTTGAAAGAAAGAAAGAAAGAAAGAAAGGAGGGAGGGAGGGAGGGAGGGAGGGAGGGAGGGAGGGAGGGAGGGAGGGAGGGAGTCCATGTCTCTATAAGGGATTAAAATTTTAACATTTTATACCATAAGCAATGTTAGGATGGTTCAAAATAGACAAGCATAATAAGGGGCAGTGTGGGATGAAATGACTTTTGTGGCCACACGTCTCTGCTGCTTACTCACAAAGTTTCTTCTTCTATTGAAAGCAAAAATTAAACAGCTATACACACAGCATACTGCTGAGTATGCCAGAATGCCAAGGAACAGCATCTTCTCTTTAAAGGGGCAGAAGGATGGAAGTTACTCACAACTGAAACCAGTTTTGCATAGATTTTATAGCTGATATAACACAGCAACAAAAACCAGTAAAATTGAAGTCTTTAAAATCTGAAATACTACAATAACGAATATGGCTATAATGTGTTTTAAAATACCTGATAAAAATCACACGAGACATGCTATATCACTGTGGCATCCCTTCTGAAAACTGCTGCAAAGAATGCAAAGCGCACACATGCAGTACATTTTAATGGCTGTGTCTTAATGGCTAAGCAGAGCTATGCTGAAGTGTCAATCATCCTCAGCATAGCAAAAGAGAGATTTATGACAGGTCATGCCCCATAGATAGGTTCACCTTTTAAGTGGTTCATCAAGGCTGTTCTAAAAACGTGCACCAGGCGACAAGCTAGGGAGCAGTTATGTCAACCAGATACTACTGTGGCAAGTGGGAAGCAATGTCAGTCTCATTGTCTCAATCCCTTTAAAGGTCAAACTTCATTATGTCTTAATTCCGTCTAAGGATCACCTCACAGAGACAGTTCAGAGAGAAATGTACCTGAAAAGATTTTGACACCATTTTCTACTACAAGAACATAAGTAAGTAAAGACTCAGTGAAATCCCATTATTGTATTCATTATACACTAAGAAAGGTATGATGTTAAAGATGGTCACTTGTGGCTATATCCTCATCTCCTATCAAAGAGCTTCCAACCTTAGATGCCTGCCGTTGCCATCTCTGGTATTCAGCCAAAGTCTCAAAGCTGACATGATAGGTCTGAGCTTGGGCTCCAGCTGAGCTGAAAGCAAGGGAGTGTTGGCGGCGCTTCACTTCTTCTATCTGAAGAAGAGGAGGAGAAAATCATAACTACTAATCAGAAATCATGGTCAAAAAGCAGAAACAAGACATACTTTTTTTTTCCCCTGAGACAGGGTTTCTCTGTGGTTTTGGAGCCTGTCCTGGAACTAACTCTTGTAGACCAGGCTGGTCTCGAACTCACAGAGATTCGCCTGCCTCTGCCTCCCGAGTGCTGGGATTAAAGGCGTGCGCCTTAAAATGACAAAAAATCTGAGTAGACATTTCTCCAAAAAATATACAAATAACCACCAATAACATGAAATGACAATCAAGATCAACCGCCATTATGGCAAGGTAAATCAACTACAACAAAGGCTGGATGCGGGGTATACAGCTGTAATTCCAGTATCCAGGAGGCAGATGCAGAAGAACAGAGTATTCCAGGTCAGTCTGGGCTACCCTAAACTGCAACAACTCAACTTACACAAATTTGCTAAAGATATTCTCTTCCTATCACCACGGAACCACTTCTATCTTTGGCATCTCATTTTGGATGACATTACTTCTGAATCTTGGCAGACCAGCTACAAACTTACAAGTTATACTTGCAAATCAATACATTCTAGTGCTTACTAAAGATAGAACCAAGTGGCAGAAACACAAAATACTTTAAGCAAAAAAGAAGCAGATTGTAAAGACTCACTAAAATTAAAAATTTGGTAACATTCAATTGTGGTATTTACAACATAATCATTGTTCAATGGTAAGAAATCAGTACAACTATAGAAGTTGGTGCCAAAACAAAGAATTTCATTGAAACAAACAGAAAATATTCTAGAACAATCTTAAATGTTTTACTGTGGGGAACTGGAGAGATGACTCAGTGATTAAGAGCTCTTTCTGCTGTTGCAATGTTGGGTGGCTCACAGCCATCTGTAACTCTAGTCTCATGGGACCTGATGCCTTCTCTGGCCTCGAAGGGCACCAAGTACATATGTGGTGTATATACACATATACAGACAAAACACTCAATCACATAAAATAAAAGTGAAAGGGAAAAATAATTTAAATTAAGTAAATTTTAGATATATTAAATTATATTTGTATAACTCACCCTTAAAAAAAAAAAAAGGAGAAAAAAGAAAAGACTTAGTCAGGTATGGTGGCAAACACCTTTAATCCCAGCACTGGGAAGAAGAAGAAGGCAGAATGCTGGGAGTTCTAAGTCTGCCAGGAATATATAGTGAGACTCTGTCTCAAGCAAACAAATAAATAGACTGATGGGAAAAGCTTTATAGCAATAAACGCCGCTACAAAATGATAAAAGGAATATCTCACCATTAATAGTTAATAATTTATAAAGTTGTACATACGTAAAACTACAAAATCAATTTATATAATACTAAAAATACATAATTATATATAAATGTTGACTTTAATTTCTATTTCTTATGAGTAATTCACAAGACTTTCTCAGTATTTGGCTATGAATGACTAAACTTTTTTTGCATTTTAGTTTTCATTTTTACTAATGTGTATTGTGTGTCTGTATATGTCTACACACGTGCCAGGCCCACATAGACCAGAAGAGAGCATGAACTCACTAGAAATAAAGTTACAGATGGTTGTGAGCTACCATGTGGGTGTTTGGAATTGAACCTGGGTACTCTTTAAGAGCAACCAATGTATTTAACCACTGGGCCATGTCTCCAGTCCATTATTTTAAGTTTCAATAATCATATTTCCCTTCCAAAGGTTTTTACTGAATCTTCCACAGGATTCTTATTTCAGATTTTTTGTAGTCCTATTCTGTCTTAGAAAATCTTAAGTATATATATTTTCAAGGTCAGGGTATCCATTTGTTTCTACCTCAATCTGAAAGGAGTTTTTTGTTTTGTATTGTTTTGTTTATTAAATTTGTGGACATCGTCATTAACATAAAATATCCTGGTGTTTTCTGGGACTTGGCAGCAAGCACTTCTGTCCTCTGAGCCATCTCTCCAGCACAGTTATCTGTTTTTTAAGTACAGTATTATATCTATGTTGTCAGATATCTAAACCAATTGCATATTTCAGTGTATGACTGCCCAACATCATTTTCTCAGTGAATCCTCTTCAGTTCACACTAGTTATGCTGATCAAGCTTCAAAACAGAAAATGCTGGGGACTAAACCCAGGGACTGACAAGTGCTAGGCAAGCATTGTATCGCTGAGCTATAGCCCTAGCTTTGAGTGTGTGTGTGTGTGTTCATGTATGCATGCACATGTACGCATGTGGAGGCCAGAGAACAACCTGGGGGGGTCACTCCTTCAGAGCAGTCCACCTTGTCTGTTAAAACAGGGGTCTCTGATTTACCTGGAAATGTACAAATGGGATAAACTGGAAAGGCAACAAGCCTCAGGAACCTGCCTGTCATTGTCTCCTCAGAATTAAGATTACAAGCGTGCACCACCACACTTGTTTTTGTTTGTTTGTTTTGTTGTTGTTTGCTCTTTTTAAAAAAAAAAAAAAAAAAAAAAAAAAACAAGGGTTCTGAGAATCAAGTTGAAGTCTTCCAGTTCTTCCTTTACCAACTGGACCTTAACAACCCACCCTTAACATTTCTAAATGACCAAGTTAATATTTAAAATTTTAAATCTTACCTTTCCTCCAACCAGAGGCAAAATGTGCATCTTTCCAGTTTGACAATCTTTCACTGAGGAAACAATAAGGCAGGTACCGCAGAGAACAACTAGGCGTTCAGCCCATTTGTGAAGCTGGGTTTTTCCTTTGCGTACATTATAGATGCCAGACAGTAGGATTCGATCCAGATGATCCATCTGGCATGGTTTTTCTGAAAAGAAAACACTACTTCAGAATGTACCATTAAAGAAACATAATACTGGAAGAGAAGGAAAATGCATGAGCCAACATTCAATAGCCCTATTTATAGACATGAGGAATGAAGCAATATGGGTTTTACAAAATAAGATCTTAGTCCTAAAATAACACCTACCACTGCACTTATACAGTGAAAATACTTGTGAATTTTAGCCTACACCCTGAGTCTTTACCTCAGATGTCACTGCTAACCCTTCTCAAAACAGCCACCTTTCACACAGCAAGGAGTCTATATCATGGACTTTGGGTTCAGACTCACTGGAGCCTGAATGCAAGTGATGGCACTCCCTTCAATTTCATTACCTGGCGCGCTGAGCTTTCTGTCCTCACAAAGTTTAGATTCTATCATCCTGTATTGTCTTAGATTTTATTAAACTACCTTCCAGGGTATTCTTGTAAAAAAAAGTAAAATAATATAAAGTACAAAGCATAATGGGAGTACAAAAGATATATGGAATAAAAGATAGTCATTGATATCAATCTATTTTAGAATAAAGACACACATAAAAGAGTTCTCTAATTCTGTATATAATATTCCACCTCTCTGGCCCTTGCCAGAAAAGCTTATGGATGGTACTTCAATAGACTGCTCCCATGATAGAGGCAGGAGAAGAACATGCACCAGCTTCTCCTTGTTCAAGCACCCACCTTTCCATCATGATCATATGCCTGAGATAGAGAGAGCAAAACAGAACCCTGAGACAAAAGAGCTCTTTGTAAAGGCATTGACAGAGACAAGTATCAAATACAGAAATAATGGTGGTTAAAAGTCTGGTAAAATGGCTCAGCTGAGGCCAGATGGTGGTGGCGCACGCCTTTAATCCCAGCACTGGGGAGGCAGGGACAGTCGGATCTCTGTGAGTTTGAGGCCAGCCTGGTCTACAGAGCGAGTTCTAGGATAGGATCCAAAGCTACAAAGAAACCCTGTCTCAGGGGGCAGAGAGAGATGTCTCAGCTGACAAAAGTGCCTAAATTACCCCTCCCCCAAAACCTACATAGAAGGACAGAACTAATGCCCACAATTTGTCCTCCGACCTCCAGATCTGCGCTATGGAAAACATATGTCTGCACACGCATGTGTACGCACATACACACACATATATACAATCAACCAAAATAAAAATAAATAACCAAGGGAAGCAGCAGAAATAAGAGGTAGCACAAACAATAAACAGAGCTCTCCAGGGATTACCACCCGATTACCCATGTGCCCTCAGGCACCACTTTGCCCACCTACTCAAGCATTTCTGCATATGTAATATGAAGAAATAGGTTAGATACTCCAAAGACTCAAAATTACATTACTCAAATAAATTGTTAACACTGGACTTGTTGGATGGCCACTTCTACTGTAAGTCAATTTCTCTGCCTACATTCTAATTCCCACTCCTCAGGGAGTCTGGTCCTCTCAGCTCTACACTTCCTAAGCTTCTATGCCTGCTAGACATTCCCAACTGGGTGCTCACCAAAACTTAAAATGAGAAGATATATACTAAATGACAAAAGGGACTATTGATAGAGCAGTTAATGAGCTTGGGAAGTAAGTGTAAAAAATTAAATACGAATAATGACGTATTTGTATTTTTTTAAAGATTTATTTATTATATGCAGTATCTGCCTGTAGGCCAGAAGAAGGTGCCAGATCTCATTACGGATAGTTGTGAGTCACCATGTGGTTGCCAGGAATTGAACTCAGGACCTTTGCAAGAACAGCCAGAGCTCTTAACCACTGAGCCATCTCTCCAACCCCCAACATATTTGTATTTTATCTGTGTAATTAAACAAAATTTTCTGAAAGGTAAAATATAAAAACAATAATTACAAATATACAATTAAGAAAATAGAGACTACAAAAGTATTATATTAGTACAGTTACTTCTACATTTCTGAGTCTATTACTTTTTAAATTGTATGGATGTATGCATGTGCACGAACATGAAAAAACATGGCTCAAGAGGCTAGAGGCATCAGCTCTCCCTAGAACTGGAGTGAGAGGCAGCTGTGAGGCACCAGCAAGTGGGTGCTGGAACTCAGGTCCTCTCCAAGAGCAGTATCCACTCTTCGCTACTGAGCCAGCTCTCCAGCCCCAGCAGGCCTATATTTTAACAAACTAGCTTCAGATATGCAAACTAACCTGAAGCAGTATGCTTTTACAATTTGGATAAAAGATTAACTTTTAACAATGTTATTTGATATTGAAAGAGATGTAGAAAAATGAGTACTCTACTGAATAACATGCTTACTGGTAACACATATTTGTGTAATTTAGGAACAGTCAAAATTCAAAAGGCAGACCTGTAATGACTCAAAAGTTCTACTCCTATGACTAATGTCTTCCTCCTACACTCTAAAAGTCAGCCTCTCTCCTTTTCCTGACAGTCATCTCCTGGTTCTCTTTATAGGTTTGTCATTTGTAATACATACATCCTATATAAATACAGGCTAAACTACTGTAACAAACAGGATATAATGGCTCAAACAAAACATCTAACTTTGCTCAGGTAGGCATTCTAGGTAGCCAGAGATCAATACTGTTATTCAGAAAGTCAGGATGACGGTGAACCTGCCACTTCTGACATCTGACTTCAAATACTGTTCTAATTATTGTCATCCTAGCCCTCAGAAGAGGAAAGTAGCAGTGAGGAACAGAACAAGACATAGAAGTGGCACTCATGAATTCCATGTCCTATCATGAAGAAAATACAGCCACACACACACAGCTAATTGAAACAGGCTAGGAACCATCATATGCAATCTACAATTCTGTTACTCACGACTTAAGATACACAAACTACTACCACACACCTCCACACAATATGGCCAAGATCTATGTGTTTCAACTTTTGGGTGTTTCCGAATTTTTGTTGTTGTTACGGTGCTTGTTTTTTGTTGTTTTCTGAGATAGGATTACATGTACACAGGCTGCTCTTGAACTTGAAATGTAGCCAAGAATGCCCTTCAACTCCTGATCTTCCTGCTTCTACCACCGAGTGTTGAAAGTTCAGGTATGTGCCACCTTGCCCAGCTCATTTTTGAACTTTGAATGGAGACATACTATGTGATCTGTGATAGTTAACTGTCAGTCTGACTGGAATCACCACAGAAACACACCTCTGTGTCTATGAAGGGATTCCTACAAGGGCTAGTGCAAGAGGTAAGACTCACCCTGAAAGTAGGGAGCCCCAGCCCACGGACTAGGGTCACAGAGAGCTGAGCACCAGCATCCTCTCTCTGCTTCCTGACTGTGGGTGCAATGTAAGCAGTCACCTCCCACTCCTGTTGCCATGACCTCCTCTCAAACTGGGAGCCAAAACAAGCTTCTCCTTCCTTAT
This sequence comes from Alexandromys fortis, assembly GCF_014885135.2. Lineage (NCBI taxonomy): Eukaryota > Metazoa > Chordata > Mammalia > Rodentia > Cricetidae > Alexandromys > Alexandromys fortis. The sequence goes on from NW_026067927.1 coordinate 16,191,734, forward strand.
GTCAAATGTTCAAAGTGGCAGAATCACTGTCATCCTGATTTCCTTCTGACAGTTTTTTTATTTAAAATTTTTTTTTCATTTTACATACCAATCCCAGTTCCCCTCTTTCCCCTTCTCCTACCCCCCATCACACCCCCTACCCGCTCCTCAGAGAGGGTAAGGCCTCCCTTGAAGAGTCTGAATCTGACAGGTATCTTATCACAACAAGAACAGTAACCAATCAGCTTCTTGGTTATAGCTTCTCATTTGCATTTAAGCTCTTTACATGAAAGTCTCTTAAACAAGTAGGCAGATGCATTGTAGAAAGAGGCATCCTGAGCTATCCATCTACAACTACAACTTCTCTAACAACTCACACCCATGAGATTCCATTTCTTCTCATATAAAGGGATAAATTAATGTATTTCAAGTCCTTGTAGCTGATCACGTCAGCCACTCAAATTCAGTGATGAAAAATGTATTTATTTGCAAGATTGCCACCTTCTATCTCCACAGTACTGGGATAAAACCCAGGGTTTTACACAGGTTAGACAAGCACTCTACCGCTGAGCTACATCCCTAACTCTTTTCCACAGCCTTTGTACTGACTATCTCTTGTAGCTAGGGAACACAGGAGGAGAGCTGTTTGAACTTAGGCCCATGACCTCAATGACTGTGTTCTATGTAAGCTGACTCATCCAACAACTCTACATATGAAATATTTAAAGCTGATTACTTAGCACTTTGCTCACAGATAATACTTCAAACACTTCCTTTCTTTCGGTTAACTATGAATGTTTCTGAATTCAAGAACTGGAAAAGAAGGAAATTCTCTCTTATTGATAGTCTTAAGATATGTCCCACATTCTCTGACAGTCTCCTTCCAAGGTGGAACCTAATTCTCTTCCCTTCTGTAATGCAGGCTGTGATTAATGACTCAGTTTTTGGTTGTTCTGTTGTTGTTTTTTTAAGACTTCATTTCCTTTTTTTAATGATTTATATTTTTATGTGTATTGGTCTGCATGTATGTCTGTGTGAGAGTATCAAATCCTCTGGAGCTGGAGTTACAGAGAGTTATAAGCTGCCATGTGGGTGCTGGGAATTGAACCTGGGTCCTTCCGAAGAGCAGCCAATGCTCTTAATCACTGAGCCTCTCCAGGCCCATTTCTTTCTTTTTAATTATGTGAATGTGTCTGTGTGTGCGTCGTGCGTGCATGTGTGCGTGCGTGTGTGTGTGTGTGTGTGTGTGTGTGTGTGTGTGTGTGTGTGCAAGTGAGTATAGGGGCCCAGAGGCCAGAGGAGGGTGTCTGATACCCTGCAGCTGGAGTTACAGGTGGTTCTGATTTACCTGGCATGGGTATTGGGAACTTAACTGTGTTCTCTAGCAGAGAAGTATGCATTCTTAACAAATGAGCCATCTCTCCAGCCTCAGTAAACAGAAAATGGCAAAAGTGAAGTAAAGTTGTCAAAAAAAAAGATAGTGAGGCCTGCATATGTGTATACATTGTGTAGGTGGAAGTCATGTTTCATCCTTGGCTGCTACACTGTAGGTACAATTAAGCAATCCATGGAAAGTCAATATAACAAGGAACCAAGGTGTGCTACCAATAATCAGTAAGGAACCAAGGCTCTAACCAACAACAGCCTTTATTCAACTACAGTCCTCCGCTCTAACAACAGCCTTTAAACCACAGTAAAAAGTGAATGAATCCTCAAGGCTGGGAAGACAGTTCTGTGGGTAAAGCTGTCTGCTTCCAAGTCTGACAACCTGAGTTCAATTCCTAAGACCTACATAGTAGAAGGCAAGAACTGAGAAGTTGCCTTTTGACCTCCAGATTAACATCATGCATACTTGCATGTGTGCATGACTATACACATGCAAAGATTTCATATATCCACAAATGTAATACAAAAAATTCAAGTGAATCTGGTTGGAGAAATGACTCATCTCACAGTTCAGATAACTCATAATCATCTGCAACTCAAGTTCAAGGGATCCTACTCCTCTGAAAGACTCCAAGGGCACCATGCAAGCAGATAGTGCATGTACATACATACATATAAAATAAAAGTAAGTTTAAAAAGTGAATCAAGCCTCAGATGATCATTTTATGAGACTCAAACCTGAGTCATCCAGCTAAAATTGCTCCTTTATTTCCAACCCAGAGAAATTACAAAATATACATTTGATATTACTATGTTTTAAGGTAATTTGTTACATAGCCAATAGGTAACTCACCTATTTACTTCTACCTACCTTCCTCCCACCTATTTGCTTGTTACCTTTAGATTTGGGCACCAGATGCATACTGTCTATTTTATAAAATAATTACTTTTAAAATTCCCTTCAACGAGCATAATTTTCTCACTCAAATTATACTAACTTATCTAAACCAGTAGAGTTCATTTTTAAGGTTTCCCATCTAGCACCTGACAGAATCACCATCCAACAGTATCAAACACAAACTCACTCTTGTAGTTTATACTGCAACTATTCTCTTACAGAATGCTTCATATGGCCATACTATAATTTATCAAGTGGTGGTGGTAGAAAATTGGTAGCATCAGAGTCAACAACTGTGCTACATCCTTGTACGTAAAAGAAATTCTGAGGGCTGGGAAACTCAACGGATCACAGCCTGGGCTTGCGATAAGTCTCCAGCAATACCTCCGCACCAACCAGGAGCCTGACCAGCACCAGATGTCAGGCAGCTGGGTACTATTATGATCTCTTTGGAAAGAGGAAGCATAGTCCCACCCAGGGCCATGACATTCTAAGAGGGACAAGGAGACCCACAAGCAGGCCTGGGGCCTGATATGGGAGAGAGAGACAAAATAGTTCATATTCTGTGGCAGAGGCATATTCGAGGAGGCAAAAGAGATGAGGAGTGGGCTGAGGTGAGTGACTTCATTGCCACCCATGTCTGGGTTCAGATACTGATGCATCCAAGGTCTCTGATGTCTGTGGCTCCTGATTCCACCAAAGGCAGAGAGGATAAGGCTATTCAGAATAACCTGAGTTCAATTCCTAAGACCTACATGGTAGAAGGCAAGAACTGAGAAGTTGCCTTTTGACCTCCAGATTAACATCATGCATACTTGCATGTGTGCATGACTATACACATGCAAAGATTTCATATATCCACAAATGTAATATTTGTGCCCCTAACTGACTGTAACTCTAGGGAGAACTGGTCCTGCCCCTCACTGGCTAAAATACTCAGGAGAGAGATCCCACATCTCTCCCAGGCTGCACAGTAGAGCTGACGCTGGTTGCAAGGCATGGGTGTACTGACCCTGAGGACATAAGAATGGAGGAGCAGGTCACATCTCTCTCATCTGCCATGTGGTGGCATGGGTAAGAAAAAAATCTCCTCTCTCTTCACTCCTCACCTCCTGAAGCAGTTGGAGGACCTGACCCAACCCCTCACTAGATGCAGTACTCAGAAGAGCAGGCCCTGAATCTCGCATAGGCAGCACAATAGACCTGACCCTACAGTCCAAAGTGTGGGTGAGCCAGGCCTGAAGTTGTGAGCATGAGAGAGCTGTCACCATTACTCATCTATCTTGAGGCAGCATGGGCGGGGTAGAAATCTGCTCCCCATCAATGCCTGAGGCAAGTTTGAGAGCTGGCCCTGTCCCTCATCACTGTGGCACTCCAGAAAGTGTCCCCTACACTTTGCCTGGGCAGCACAGTAGAGCTGACCCTGAAGGTATAGGTGTGGGAGAACCCACCTTGAGGACATGGCTGCTCTCTGCTCATAGCTGAAAGGGGTGAACTAGTCAGGGCAATGCTGAAGAGCAAAGACAGGGGAGAGCTGGCAGGCTGACCAACTTTGCAACTACCCAGTTCCAGACCCGAAGTTATGTGTTCACCACCGCAACATCACATCTGTGATCTGCTGGAGCACAGGGGAGGGAGGGCGTCAGTCCTGTGGACCCAGAGTTGCAGGAGCTTCAAGACACAAGACAGTAACAGGATATACAAGAAGAGCCCCAGTGAGGGTCCAGCGTTGATAGTGCAACAGAGACCAGGGGCCTCGAACAAGACCAATGATTCTTTTCGACAAATGCCTGCATGTAAAAATATATGGATATAGGGCTTTATTGTATGATTCACTGTGAAACACTGAAGCTTCTTCCATGAAGAGATTTTTCCCCTTTTTCCTTTTTTTTTCTTTTTTTTCCCCCTAAATTTTAATTTTTTTGCTGGGGTGGGGAGAGAGATGGGTGGGATCAGGAGGGACAATGAGAAAGACACAAAGAATAAATTTAAAAAAATAAAATAAAAAAAGTAAGAAATCCCAAGGCATTTTAAAGCTGGACTTTCATTCTGGAATAAAAACACTCACTGCCAAAAGAACCCACTTCAATCATAGTCAATTAAAGGGCATGCTATCATTTCAACTCATGATTTCTAGTATTTGCTTTATTAATTTCACTATATGTATCTGGGCATATGCACCTGAGTACCACGCTGGCAGAGGCCAGAAGCGGGTAACAGATTCCCTGGAGATAGAGTTACCCAGGGTTGATTGTGATCCCACTGTACATGTGTGCTGCAAACCAAGATCAGGTTTTCTGTGAAACTGGCACATGCTCTTAACAGTTTGAGTATATATATAAAATATATATATATAACATATATATATTTTTTAATTTGTTTTTCTTTTTCAAGACAGGGTTTTTCTATGTAACCACTCTGGCTATCCTGGAACTCACTCTGCAGACCAGGCTGGCCTCAAACTCACAAAGATCCACCTGCCTCTGCCTCCCAAGTGCTGGGATTAAAGGTGTGCGCCACCATTGCCCAGCATCAGTTTGGGTTTTTAAAGAGTTTTATATCAATAGATGGTTCAATTCCTCAAATTGACGCTAATTTTTCTCAGATTTGACTTCAAACTATCAACTATTCTCCTCCACAAACCACCAAAGGATTTTATTTGCATTTCTCTCTTCCGACACTTAGTAACTCACTCACTCACTCGCTCTCATATCTCTCAAGAATATCTATGTATTGTTTTCCTACTCTGAAAACACTTTTTGTTTCTTCATTTTTCAATTAGCTGAAGGGAATATACACCACTTCAGTTTATAAAAAACAAAATCGTCTATCCAACACCTTTCCTAATCTCTTAGGGTACCACAGGCATGTACGTGAACACACACAATAAATCTTTAAAAATGTAAATAAGGCATAATCTAGTAATGGTATAAAATAGTTGCAATAAATAAACATTTAAAGGGAAGTTATTTTTACAAATCAATTTTGCTATTTTTTGGTTTTTTTGTTTTGTTTTTTCAAGATTGGGTTTCTCTGTGTAACAACCTTGACTGTCCTGGAACTAGCTCTATAGACCAGGCTGGTCTCGAACTCAGAGATCCACCTGACTCTGCCCTCTGAGTGCTAGGACTAAAAGCGTGCACCACCACCACCCAACTTGTTTTTGCTAATTTTTAAAAATCTTTCTTTATTCCCTGACGTTTTGTTGTACTTTTGACTGACTTAAAAATAACTTTTGATATAAAATATTTCTAGCAAACAGAAGGTAAAGATACAAACAATCAATTTAAAGTAGTTAACAGAGTCACTACTGATAAAGTCTTACCACCATAAAATCGAATCATGCAGCTGAGGTCAGGGTTCGTAGCCTCCTCTTGTATGCGCACAGGATCTTCAAATCCCAGCCTTGATAAGTAATCGTAAACAATCTGGAGAGGCCGTTCAGTGGGTTCCAATCTCCTGCTTACACAATTCAAAACATAACACACGATAAGTAATAAAGATGTGCTTATTTTCCTCAGCTCAATTTCGTCTTGATTTTTATTCCAAGATCAAGCAAGACTGAGTGTGTGTGTACATGCACGAGTGTGCAAGTGCACAGACAACAGTGGTGGATGTCAAGTATCTTCTATTGATCTCCGTCTATTCCCCTGAGGCAGTCTCTCTAGCATCTGGGCTAGGCTGGCTGGTCAGCAAGCTCTTTGCACCCACCTGCTTCTATCTTCCAAGCCTGGGGCTACAAGAAGTAGCTACATATCCAGCTTTCCATGTGGGTGGAGGGAATTTGAGCTCAGATCTTCAACCTTGTAGAGCAAGCACTCTTGCCTACTGGGCCAAGATCTGTTTTAATATCATACAACTAATCTAAACAAGTGGTTTTCAACATAATGAGTCTTAGGACTCCTTTTTACATTGTGAGGAACAAAAAAAATGCTTCTGTTTACATACACTGAATTCATTGATAGTATTGAATTAGGAATTAAAATTAAGAATTTCCAAAGCTTTGTCATAAAACAATTATTATACTCATATAATAACATAGATTACTTAAAATATGTTTTCAAAAAAAATTTTGTAAGAGTAACAACCATTGCTTTGTATTTTTGTGATTCTTTCTTTTCAGGGTTTTTTTTTTCTTTTTTTGAGAAAGGGTCTAACATAGGCCAAGCTGGCCTAGAACCCAGAATGTAGCTGAGAATGACTTTAAACTTCTGATCCTCCAGCCTTTGCCTCCCAAGTGCTGGAATTACAGACATATGTCACCATGCTTGGTCATTTTTTAAGAAATTTCTTATCAGATGGTTTAACAGAAAACAACTAAAATTGAGTATCTCCTTCTATAGTCAGTACATGGGAATAGCAGCCATGCAGGTTCTGGAAAACAACACTGCATCCTCACTAGGGACTGCAAGTGAAAAGGAAAATAGATACTATGTTATAGAGTGGTCTCAACCTCACAACCTCTTTAAAGAATCTCAGAAGCAAGTCTGCTAGTACATGCCACAAAATCCTAGCACGATAATGAGATCATGAGGCCGGAGAATTATGAACTGGAAGTCAGCTGAGTTATGAGATCCTGATTCAAAAAACAAACAAACAAACAAACAAAAAAAAAAAAAAAAAACGGGGAGAGTCTCAGAGAGCTCCTGGGATCCTCTGACCACTTCTGATCTAAACTTAAAGGCAGAAACAACAATAACAAAAATGTGTAATATAAAGAGTTATATTCACCATAACTAATTTCAAATAAGCATATACACAAACACAGATGTAGAATGTGTTGCCTGCTCTGCTCTAGGGACCATATGTCTCCATTCACTTTACAGAGAATATCTTGAAAACAGCTAGGAATAAATGACATAATAAACCCCCAAACCATTCTACTATGAGGCCCAGATTAAAAGCTAAAGCTCCTAGTAATTTTGCATTTTAAGTCAAATTTAGGATACTTTGAAAATATAGAACAGAGGCAGAGGCAGGTGGATTTCTGTGCGTTCGAGACCAGCCTGGTCTACAAGAGCTAGGTCCAGGACAGGCTCCAAAACCACAGAAAAACCCTGTCTCCAAAAACCAAAAAAAAAAAAAAGAAAGAAAAAGAAAGAAAAGAAAATATAGAAGAAAAAGAAAATCTATGTGGACTGAAGGGGTTTCAGCAGTCTCAATAGTAGACTGATTTTGTTGGGACTATTTTAAGGTATGTTACTTTTGTTTATGTGTATTTGTTTAACTCTGTGAAGCTGTGATACTCTACCTGTCTCAAACACCTGATGGTCTAATGAACACCTGAACAGCCAATAGCGAGGGAGGAGAAAGGATAGGCTGGGCTGGCAGGCAGAGAGAATACAAAGGAGAAAACCGGGAAAAGTGGTCAGAGTAGTAGCCTGAGAAGGAGGAGGACATTAAGGGCTAGTCACCCAGCTACACAGCAACCCACAGAATAAGAGTTAAATTTAAAGAAGTAAGAGAATGGGAAAAACACTTAGGCCAAAGGGTGGGTGGGATAATGTAAGTTAAGGAACGCAGGCAAGAAACAAGCCAAGCTAAGGCTGGACACTTATAAATAGAGTAAGACTCCGTGTGTGATTCATTTGGGAGCTGGGTGGCAGGCCCCCCAAAACACTCCAAAAAGCATAACATTAAATTATTTCTATATCTTCTGATAATTCTTTTAATCAAAAAGCAAATAGTAATAGATGGAGTAGCTAAACACACAGGCTTGAAAAGTCAGAATGGCTGATCTGGAGACTCAGTTCTGCTTGCCCCTGCTTATTTAATCTACCTGTATTAAATTTCTTGCTAGTATAAAAAGGATGAAAATCGAATTCATAGGGTTGCCACTAAGACTATCTTTCTTACAACAAGAGCAATATAACATGTAAAGCACTTAGCAAAATATCTTGCATGTAATGTGTCCCCTACTGACGGCTGTAGTTCCAAACCAATTTAGGATTGAGGTCAGTGAAGACAAGGTCCCTGCCACCAAGCATGATCCACCTGGGTGTGATTCCTGGGAACGACAGGGTAGGAGAGAATCAACTCCCACAAGTTGTCCTCTGACCTCCACATGCTCACAATGGCATACATGTGTCCACAACAACACACACACAGGCATGCACACAAATAAATGTAAAAAATTAAGACTGCAAAGCCCGAGCCAGCAACCTCCACAGGAGCAGGCCCAAGCCAGTGACCTCTGCAGGAGCAGGTATAAGGGAGCAACCACCAAGGGAGCAGGTGCAAACCAGAGACCTCTGAGGGACCAGACCCAAGCCAGGGACCTCCATTGGAGCAGGCCTGATTCTGGGACATCCTCAGGAACAGGCCCAAGTCAGCAACCACCATAGGAGTAGGTACAAGGGAGCAACCGCTGAGGGAGCAGGCCTGAGTTAGAGCTCTCTGCCAGACTGGGTCCAAGCCAGAGACCTTTGCCAGAGCAGGCCCAAGCCAGGAGTCAGCCGGAGCCAGAGACCTCAGTGGGAGCTGGCCTGAATGACCACAGGGATTGCAGAGCAACCCCCAGGAACCCCTAGTGACCTCCAGGAACACCAAGAGACCTCTGGAGTGACTGGAACAATGGCCCCCACTGCACCACAAGGAGCGACCTCTGAGCCTTGGACCACACTGGCATCAGGAAGATTGATCACCAGAGACACAACCCAACTACACCAATCAGAGAAAAAGATGGGCAGACAAAATATGAACACACTCAACACTACAAAGGTCAACATGACACCAACAAAAACTGGTGGCTCTACAACAGCAAGACCTGAACACACAAATATAGATTAAGCAGAAGAAAATAACCTAAAAAATAATTTTAGGAGAATGTTTGAGGCCCTTAAAGAGAAAATAAAAAATGCTGAAAAAGCTTTTGACAAAATACAAAGGTCTTGGAGAGCACAGGAATACAAGGACCATACCTAAACATAATAAAGGCAATATGCAGCAAGCCATCAGCCAGCATCAAACTAAATGAAGAGGAACTCAAGGCAATCCCACTGAAACCAGGAATAAGATAAGGTTGTACACGCTCCATATCTATTCAATATAGTGCTTGAGGTTCTAGCTAGAGCAATAAGACAACAAAAAGAGATCAAGAGGATACAAATTGAAAAAGAAGTCATACGCTTACTATTTGCTGATGATGTGACAGTTTACATAAGTGACCCCAAAAATTCTACCAAGGAACTTCTACAACTCATAGTAATGTAGCAGGATATAAGATTAACTTGAAAAAAATCAATAACTCTCCTTTATACAGATGGGCTGAGAAAGAAATCAGAGAAATATCACCCTTCACAATAGCCACAGATAACATAAAATATCTTGGAGTAATTCTAACCAAACAAGTGGAAGACCTGCATGAAAAGAACTTATAATCTTTGAAGAAAGAAATTGAAGAAGACACTAGAAAATGGAAAGATCTCCGATGCTCTTGAGCAGGTAGAATTAATAGAGTAAAAATGGCAATCTTACTAAAAGCAATCTACAGACTCAATGCAATGCCCATCAAAATTCTTCACAGACCTCAAAAAAACAATACTCAACTTCATATGGAAAAGCAAAAACCTGTCTACATAATGAGTTCCAAGACAGCCAGGGCTATAAAGTGAGACCTTGAATCAATAATAATAATAATAATAATAATAATAATAATAATAATAATACCAACAACAAGAAAAGAAATATAATATACTTCTCTGTATGGACAAAAGATATGAAGTCTTATATTTGAATAACTATAAAACGCTGAGGCAACAAGATTTAAGTAAAAACTATAATGAAAACAATAATCACTACAAAAGCTACATATAAACACCTGCATCAAAATAAGAAACAAAGAGTCTAAACTGCTGTACAAAGCACACCGAAAATAAACCAACACCTGGCCTTGCCTTCCTCCTGCTCAGCTTACTTTTTTGTTGTGTTCGCTGTTACAACCCATGCTAGCCTACAACTCCTGACAGTTCGGCCTCAGCCTCCAAAGCACTGGAATTCTAAACATGTGCTGCCATCCATGTCCAGCTCAATATGATCCTCTCGTGCCAGAAACTGTAAGATAAACTCAGATAAAACTATTACTGCTACTAAGAAAGGGGGCGGGGAATAGAGCCCACAAAGACACAGAAGGACTGAGCTTTTATATTATTACTTATTTAGATAGTGTAGTTTTTTCTGAGACAAGGCCCTGTCATGTAGCACTAGCTGGCCTGGTACTCGCTACATAACCCAGATTCCCCTCAAGCTTGCAGTAGTCCTGCTGTCTCCATCTCCCAACTGCGGGGATATTAAGTGTGGGTTACCGTGCTGACTGAATTTAATAGAAAAGAAACTTTTCAGAGTAAAAGTATCCATTAATCCTTAATCAAAGAAAATAAAAGCTCACCAAGGTCTGTGACAACAGTAGGTATTTTCCCAACCTAACCCAGAATTTTTCTTTAAAAGAAGGATTTTAGCTGGGCATGGTAGCACATGCCTTTAATCCCAGCACTCCAGAGGCAGGTAGATCTCTTGAGTTCTAGGGCTGTACAGAGAAACTGTCTCAAAAACTAAAAGCAAAAAACAACAACAAAAAGGGTGTATGTGTGTGAAACTAGACAGTGGGTGCTGTTTCCCTTTCTACACATTTTCCCCTTATTTTCAATGTACCTTATTTTTGTTTTGTTTCTTTTTCTTTTTTTCCTTTTCTTTTTCTTGAGACACCAACTCTCACTGAACCTGGAGCTCACTGATTTGGTTAGATTGGCTAGACAACTAATTCCAGAGATCAGCAAGATAAAGACAAATTTTCAGAAGAATTTATAGGGTCAGCAACATGGTCCAACAGCTAAAGGGACTTGCCAGGACCCAAAGATAGAAGGACAGAATTAATCCTGAAGATAATGTCCTCTTATCTACACACGAGTACTATGGTGTAAGAAAATGTGAGCGCACACAGTACATACAATGAATACATGTAATTTAAAGTGATCAAGGAGAACTTACAACATCCTATCAAAGGATCAGACTTGCTAGAACAAGTGGCCCCTCTGAAAGAGACCAAGCACAGGTAGAATTCACATTGGTAGACCTGGTCCAAATATGAAAAAGAATCTTAATACATCAAGATGCTCAATAATGAGAGCATTCCTGTCACAGTCATAAGAGGCACCTGTACAAACCAACAGGTTATATAACCACTATCATTCTCTTACAACTTAAATTGAAATATCTAAGCTAAGACATGTAGTGATATTTCATTTGTATTTTAATAAACAAAGCTTGCCTCAAGATCAGAATGCAAAACGGCCACACTAGTCAGCCATACAGGCCAGGCAGTGGTGGCACAACACACCTTTAATCCCAGCAGCCACACTAATTTGTCACAGAGGATGGACGGTAGTGGTGCACGCCTTTAATCCCAGCATTAGAGAGGAATATAAAATGGGAGGAGACAGGTCTCAACTCAGTCTCAATCTGAGTATTTATGGAGACAGGATATCGCCAATTTTTGGTCTGAGGTAGAGGTAGGAGCCAGTGGCTGGCTGCTTTGGTTTTCTGATTTTTAGGGTGAACCCCAGTAACTGTCTCTGGGTTTTTATTATTCATGCTACAGAGACATCTTCTATATATAATGCAAATTCTCCCTTGACTCTACTCCCTCCAGGATTTTGAGTTCATTGTATTTCAATATCAAAATTCCACAAGATTATCTCATATTAATAATTAATACATTTCATTTTTTTGGAGGGGGTACATGTGTAGGTCAGAGGGCAGTTTCAGGACTCTGGTTCTCTCCTTCCACCACTGGATCCAGGAATCAGATGCACGTTGTTAGGCTTGTGGGGCAAGTGCCTTTACCACTGAGCCATCTTGCTGACTCCCGTAACTATACTTTAAAGCTAACTCTTTCACTTGCTCAATTTTCTTATTTTCCTCTAGAAAGAGACCAAAATAGAAACATCCAATTCTGATGTATTTTGCATGATCAAATTACCAGCCCAAATGTAAGCTTTGCAGATTTGGGAAACCCTCTTTATATACCATTCCCACCAACAAAAGCATTTTCCTGGGTTGCATGAAAAAAAAAATCATGAGAACATCCACAATCTGCTCTCATTACTGTAATATGAATTGATAATAAGTAATATCTCAGGAAGTACAAGAACGAGTAAGGTGAAAGACTAATTCCATTTTCTCATTAGGTTCCTTTGCTTTAAAAAGCAGAGAATATGGGGGAAGGAAAGGAGGTAATACACTTACACATCAATTTTTTGTTCCAAAGTTTCAAAAGTTTTGCAGGCTGGTTACCAGCTATTTGTTAAATCTTTCACAAATTAAAGAGAAATTACATGCTGCAAAACAGACGTGGTGAGTTGTCACAAAACGTTAGAGTCAGCATTTGAACCACTTCTATTACTGCTCTGATGGTGAAACAACTGATCCCTGTAAACCTGAACATGCATGAATTCTAAGTTCTCACCACACCAGCTAGCCAGGCAGGCAGCAATGCCAATGATAGCAGATTATATCCCTTTGCCAATAGTGTTCTGTATTTAGCCATTCTAAACAGTGTTCCAGTTAAGACTTGAGTACAGTTCGGTAAGTATATTTCCTAAGAATTCTACTTAAGGGTTAAAACTGTGGCTCAGTGGCAGAGCACTAGTAGGAGTAAGGCCCTGAGATCAATCCCCAGCAATCGCTCCCTCCTCAACCCAAAATGAGTTCTACCCAGACAGGTTGTTACAAACTGCAATGCCATCTACCATCCCAAAAATTCCTTCAATCCAGATAGAGACAAGAGGATCATGGGTTCCAAGCAAGCCTGAAATACACAGTGAGAACCTGTTTCTAAAACACCAAACAAATGCAGAGTTCTAGTTAACAATGGGAAGCAAAAGCACACACTATGAAAATCCCACATAAGAATTAACACATCCACTTTGTTCCCTATACTGAATTCAGATTACAATTCGCTCCCCAGTCATTTTTGACGATAAAATCTGCAAAGAACAATTGAAAATACAGAGAATAATTCCAATTGCAATAAAAAGGATAATTCCTACCTCATGCTATCCTGAAGGTATCTCTGGTATCACACAGAGTATTACAAAGCTATGCCTATATCAGAAATAAGAAAAGTGAAGTTCAAAGGGTCACAACTAGAACACAATGACAATACATTTGAATTTGTCTATTTCATTACAAAACCAATTTTTTAAAAGAAAAACTATATGTTTTTTGCTAATTATTTGATGATAATTTGCTAAAATAATTTACGTAGAAAATAATTCAAAGCACTTCCTACGTCAATTCACTCCATGGACCCTAAAAGGTTGTCTTAAATGACTGTATTTTATTACCTCTATTATATACCTCTTGAAAGATACATTATTTTTTTAAAGCACCACAGTTGTGTACCAAAGATCAAGGCTAGCCTTGTCCCTGGTTCCTAGAAGGCAGATTCCAAGGAGGGTCTTTGTTATTTACCTGAGTTTATGCTAAGAAAGAAAATTACTCAGGATGGGAAGCTGTCACCAGAACAACCAACCATGTGACTAAAGGGTTGGGATTCTAGGCCAACCTGATTCAGACGGGTGAACCAAAGGGGTTGCAGATTAGATCAGACATGTGGACACTGAGTTAGTCAATCAACCCTTTTTTACAAAGCCCAGATACTTTGTACTGTAAAGTTTCCTAGTTGGTAAAACACTTCATTGTGATTGGAGGGGGAAAGGTTGAAGTTTGTAAACACAAGGCACAGAAGCCCAGAATGGGGATCCTCCCAGACCTTGCCCTGCTTCTCTTCAGTTGCAGTTCTGATTTGCATCCTTTATATCCAAACTATAATCCTGCCCACAGTACTTTCCCCACTTCACTGAGTCTTCCAGAGAACTACTGGACTTGAGCAGTTCATGGGAACTTCCAATCTATATTTAGTTATTCAGAAATGCAGGCAAACTAGGGACCCCAGAAGAGCTAGCTGCTCCATTCTGAAATAAGAACATTCTTGTTTGTGTGTACTTGTGTGTGTGTTTCATTTATTCTTTTACAATTTCATGCATGTATAGAATGTATCTTGATCCTATACATGTCCTCAAATAAAGGCATTCTTGCTTGACCAACCATGCCCTTTTGTGTTTTTTTTTCTTTTACTTTTTATTACATTTATTTAGTTTGTGCCTGCGCATGGAATAGGGGTGCAGGCATACACATGGCACACATGTGGAGGTCAGAGGACAACTTGCAGAAGTCAATTTTTTCCTTCTACCACAAGGGTCCTGGGAATCAACTGGTAGCATTCACCAGGAGAGCCATCTTTCCAGCTCTCTTCTTCCTCCTTTTTTTAAAAAAATATAATTTTTATTCCTTCCACAGAAAAAATAGATATACTCTGAGCCAAAATACATGCTGACTTTTTACTAATTGTGAAAAGGGCTTTTTAAAGTATAAAATTGGGCAAAATGTTTTAATGTCAGTAAATTTTTTTTTTTTTTTTTGGTTTTTCGAGACAGGGTTTCTCTGTAGCTTTGGAGCCTGTCCTGGAACTAGCTCTTGTAGACCAGGCTGGCCTCGAACTCACAGAGATCCGCCTGCCTCTGCCTCCCGAGTGCTGGGATTAAAGGCGTGCTCCACCATCGCCCGGCTTAATGTCAGTAAATTTTAATCAAAGGGATTCACATATTGTGACTCCTGCACTACACACCAAACAGGGACTAGCTCTTAATTTCTTAAGTCAGCATTAACCCTGGTGAGTCCAGTGTCAAAAGGACTGTAGCTAACCAGATAGTGTCAGAACAGACATTAAGAGAGAAAAATCACTGCCAATTAACTATACTATCAAACTATTACCGCTATCAACTGTAAGATGTATGCTGATTCTGTAAGTAAAATGCAAAAGAAAGTTTGAAAATAAAAATTATCTATATTGATCCTGTAATATATAACACACGGCATATTCGTGTGTGCAGGTATATGTATATGGCTGCATGTTCACATGTCTGCATATGTAATAGCCAGAGGACAACATTAGGCACTATTCTTCCAGTACTATTCTCTAATATATTTTTATTGAGACAGAGTCTCTCATAAGCCAAGACTCACCAAGTAGACTAGAATAGCTGGGCAGTGAGCTCCAGAGATCAACCCATTTCCACATCTCCAGAACTCAGAATACAAGTTGGCACCACCATGCCCAGTTATGTTACTTGGGCTAGGGATCTAACACAGGCCCTCATGCTTGTATTTACTTCTTGGTTACTATTTACAGGACAGTAATGACTGAGATAGCTCTGCAGCCTAACACATTTTCTCTTTTAAAGTCTTAAAATAGTACTGAAAGCCAGGCATAGTGGCACAAACCTGTAACCAGCACAGGGGTGATAAGAGGAGGAGGTAGTTGATGGTAGGTGACACTCCTGGTCAAAGTCATTCTTGGCTACAAGGCAAGTTCAAGGCCAGCCTGGGCTATATGAGTCACCATCTCAAAAACAGAGAACTGACATGTGAAATACAAAGACAAATCTTCTCCTCTATTTTAGCAACAGTCTCTCACTCTACTTCAAAATGTGGGAAAGAGGGATGAGAATTTAGCTCAGTAGTAGAGAGTGTACATCTACAAAGCCCTAAGTTTGATCCTCATCACTGCATTGAAAAAAAAGAAAATGCATGTGTACAGATATAGATATGTGTGTGTCTAATAGGTGTGTATTTATCTATATAAAACAACTTTTGATGACCTGTAGAAAGTCACTCAGAAGTGATCAAAAGATTAGAACTCAGGAATCCAAATCCTTCCAGCGTTATCTTCTGCTATAAACATCCTATTACTTCTCAGAACTTACCTTAAAAAGATGGCAATCAAACACTTACCATCTTAATCATATAAGACAGAGTCAAAGGGCAACCTGTTTTCATTATGTATGATCTTATTACAACACTTCAGATTGAAGGAAATGATTGCACTAAGCTTTGCTGATGAGTCATTTGCTGCTTAAACAGCAAATCTGAAAAAGGGCAGGCCAAACAGCACAAGGTAAAGACTACACCAGGAAGGAAATACTTTTGTCCCAAATGCAACTTTGCCATCTGTCAACTACAGAAACTATTCCACATTTACAAAACAAATGAAAACAAATGGCTTTGGGGACAGAATAATCTGTGTGCCATATATATGCGATATTAAGCTTTTCTATCACTACCCCCATAAATGCTGGTATTAACGTCCCAGCAATCAGACAACCAAAAAAACCTACCCTAGCACACATATATGAAGGATATAATGGATATGAAGATGTTATTGGGTTGGGCACATTTGTTTCTTTCATTAGTAGATGATCTCTTAAAGGGTCTTCCAAATGTTACAATTCTGTAAGTCTGTAAGTAACCCTTCCAGTACACTAAGTCACAAGATGTCTCAGTCCCTATTCTGTTTGTGAAGAGAGACCAGTGCGGGACAATTCTGTATTCTGTCAGTTACATTTTAAATAAATGCTGATTGGCCAGTAGCCAGGCAGGAAGTATAGGCAGGACAACCAGATAGGAAGTAGAGGCGGATCAGTGAGAACAGAAGAATTCTGGGAAGAAAGAAGCCGATTCCTCCCCAGTCCTGTCCAGACACCGAAGAAGCAGGATGTGACCTGCCCCGCTGAAAAAAGTACTGAGCCATGTGGCTAACATATACTAGAATAATGGGTGAATATAAGTTATAAGAGCTAATACAAAGCCTGAGCTAATGGGCCAATCAGTTTATAACTTATGGAGACCTCTGTGTAATTTCTTCAGGGCTAAACAGCTGTGGGGCCTGGTGGGAGGACAGAAACCAGGCAGGACAGAAACTCAGAAAACAAGACACCATGACCTACTCTTACAAAAGCAAAGCCATTTAACTGGTGGCTTGCTTACAGTTTCAGAGTCCATTATTATCATAATGGGGAACAGGGCCACATGTAGGCAGGTGCTGGAGCACTAGCTGAAAGCTACATTCTGATCCCTAGGCAAAAAAAGGCTCTGGGCTTGACATGGGCTTTTGAAACCTCAAAACCTATCCCCAGTGTTATACTTCCTCCACAAGGCCACACCTCCTAATCCTTCTACTCCTTTCCAACAGGACCACTCCCTGGTGACTAAGTTTCAAATATATGAACTTCTGGAGGCCATTCTTATTAAAACCACCACACAAGCCTGTTGTTGAAAGAAGGAAACAGTAAAATAGATAAATAAGTAGACTGAAAGGTAAATATTTTTTCCAGGTTCACAAGCAGTGGTTTAGCTAGCACAGCACTATTTCTATGAGTTGAATGATTTGAAATAACCCACGGACATAATATTTACTAAGCACTAGGCTAGGAAAAAAGCTCAGTGGTTTGAGCACATGCTTAGCACACAAGCAGCCCTGGGTGGGGTGGGATGTATGAGTACCAGACAACATTCTAAGTGTTTTATTTCATTGATACTGAGGAGCTTAGCAGGGCTACTATCTCGAGAGTCAAGTGTGGTGATGAATGCCTGTGACTCGAGCACTCAGAAGGCAAGGCTGAGGCAGGAGGACTGCTGTGAGTTCAAGGCCCCAATGAGCAATATAAAGAGTACCTGGCCAACTAAAACTACATAGAAAAACCATATCCAACAAAAACAACCAATCAAACATATTAGAAGTACGACCTCAGACTATCCTAGATCTTCTGAATTAGAATCTGTATTTTTTATTTTTGCTTTGTTTTTTGAGATATGGTTTCTCTGTGTAACAGCCCTGGCTGTCCTAGAACTTGCTCTGTAGACCAGGCTGGCCTCCAACTCACAGAGATCCACCTGTCTCTGTCTCCCAAGTATTGGGATTAAAATCGTGTGCCACCACCCAGCTTAAGTCATCATTTTTCATATCAGGTGCAATGGTTTTAATCATCATGATAAACAATGAAAATATTCTCCATTCTACAAATCCATAAGACACAGAACATTATATACTTGCATGGCAAACTGTCAGGAACACGATTTGAACCATACTTTTTCATTCCATGATACAACCTAAGCTACTACTGTAGATCAAATTTCAATTATTTTATCAGTTTTGGAGATAAGGTCTCAGGTAGCCCAGGCTGGCCTCCAATTTCATGTGCAGCTGAAGGATGACCAAGAACTCTTATCTTCCTGCCTCCACCTCCTAAATACTGATATCACAGGTAACACACCTAGCTTTGCTCTCAAAAAAAAAAAAAAAAAAAAAAGCCAGGTGGTGGTGGTGGTGCATACCTTTAATCCCAGTACTTGGGAGGCAAAGGCAGGCAGATCTCTTTGAAGCCAGCCTGGTATACAGGTGAGTTCCATGATGGCCAAATGTTATACAAAGAGACCCTGTCTCAAAAAAATATATATATACACCATGGTATGCATGTCTACTATGTGAATATCAGAGATCTAATTTGTTAGGCTTGGCAGCAAGTACCTTTCTTTTTTTTTTTTTTTGAGACAGGTTTCTCTGTGGTTTTGGAGCCTGTCCTGGAACTAGCTCTTGTAGACCAGGCTGGTCTTGAACTCACAGAGATCCGCCTGCCTCTGCCTCCCGAGTGCTGGGATTAAAGGCGTGCGCCACCACTGTCCGGCTAGCAAGTACCTTTCATGCTAAGCTAAGATCTCCCTGGTTCCCAGCATTCAATTTTTAAACAACTTAGAACATACCTGTAAGATAGAATAGCCTGAAACTACTGAAACTGGTGTTTAAAGTCAAATTCTTAATAACAATAAAATTAAGATGATCTTATACTAAGAGAATAAGGATATAAAATTGAATATATGATATGAGCACAAATACGTATTTATTAAAAACTGTGTGTGTGTAATAATAAATTATTTGGTGAAAAAAAAGTTACCAATATAGGTTGTGAGGATGGGATTTGGTGTTGGAATGCCAGGGTTCAAACTCCAGTTCAACCACTTTCTAGCTGATTACTCTTAAGAGTAATCCCTGAAATAGCATTTACTAAGCCTATACAATAGAAACTGTTTCCTTCACAAGACTGGATTTAATGAGGTAATCTACATAAGGCATATACATTGAATACTGTTATTTCTCTTTATGCCTTTTCATTTTCAAAATGTGTTCAATGAGCACATAGAACACTTCGGTAATCAGCAAAAGAGGTTCTCAAAAACAATACCGCCTCAGCGATTATCAACTACTTTACAAGGGCTATTCTGAAGAAAGGACCTACTCCAGATTAGATAATAGAAGACCAGAGCTCAAGTAATTAACAACTACGGAAGAGACCTACAGATCCGGAAGCAAACATGGTTGGACAGTAAAACTGGGTAAGGGGAGCAGCTGTGCCAGCTCCTCTACTCCAAGACCTACTCGGAAGAAAATCCATCAGGCACCTTAAATGTCAGTCATTTCAACTGCCTGGCAGTATCTGCCCGACCTTGGGCTAGTCAAAGCATCAATCTTCCTTACATGAAAGAAATGAGACTACATCAAAATTCTTGTAAATTGCGATGAGAAAATGAATAATATACTAACAGTACTGACCAGCACAAATAATCTCAATTGAGACCAGGCAGTCTCTTCCTCCTCCTTGGATGTCTAAGGTCTTGCTTGAGCTTTTACTCCAGGAATGAAAGCATGCTCATTCTGTTCATCCTGTTCAATAGTGTTTTCAATATTTTCTAATAAATTATATCTTCAAAGAGATACTTCACTATTAATGATCAAAGCTACAGGGTTAACAGATAAACATTCCACCTTAATTACAGTTTACATTCTCATATGTAAATAAACCATGTCACATTTGAATTCTTAACTAATTACACAACTAGTGGGAACAAAGTAATGGAGGGGGTGTCTCTTCACATTCCTGGCATCTTCCAATGCAAACAATAATAAATGAGTGAGTAAGTGAGCACCATCTACCACCATCTGCTATAATCCAGGTCAAGGCTTTCCACCTGATAAAATTAGATCAGAACCAGTGTTAAGATTTAGAGGAGCCTAAGGATCACCCAGTCTGATCCTTTTGTTACACAGAAGGATTTAGAAAATGTAGTTAACTTGAAAACAAGGAAAACATTCAAATGCTAATCTACTTTTTCAGGATTTCATCCAGATCCTAAAAGGAATACACAGTAAACCTCAGTTCACACTTTTAAAAAGGCATCAGCTTTTGGCTCAGCTAAAGGTGTTACTACTATTACCACACCTCTAAAGTGTGAGTAGCCTCACTTCTCCACTGCGCTTCAATAAAGTTCAATCCACAGCTTGGAATTCTGTTTCTAGAGGAGTGTGTACTACTGGGACGAGCAGAAAACTAGAGGGAAACATTTAAAGGACGAATGCTTTTTTAAATTGAATTAAAGAGTCCAAATGCACATTATAAAACTACACAACTATTTTTATCAATATTTATATAAAAATTCATGACACAAATTACTTTTGAGCTTGTTCAAAAATATGTTCAACTTCGCCCATTAAGAGAAATAAATACTAAAACAACAGAATAGCAAAATTCCTATTTGAGCCTGTTAATGGTGGTGCCTACCTCTGATCCTAGCATTTGGTAGAGGGCAGATCAGAAATTCAAGGCCAGTTTCAGCTATATGAAACCGTGTCTCAAAAACAACAAAAAACTTCCTTTTCAGCTTCGAGTAGGATTGGAAAACAATTTTCTTTGGAAAGCTCAGAGTACAGTTCTTGTCTAATGTTTGAGGCCTTCGGTTTAAACCCAGAACCTTAAGTAAATAAATGAACAAACAAAAATTGATAACTATTATCCTTTATAAGCAGATTCAGCTCATGCAAGAGTATATGTCTACACTTACATATAAAACTTAATGCTACCTAGGCAGTGGTGGCACACACCTTTAATTCCAGCTCTCAGGAGCAGAGGCAGGAGAATCTCCATGAGCTCAAGGCCAGTCTGGTCTACAGTGGTTCCAGGACAGCCAGGGTGTTTACAAATAGAAATACTGTCCCAAGAAACTAAAATAAATAAATAAATTGATAAATAAATAATGTTAAAACATTTCGGAGAGAAAGAAATGGGTATACTTTTATATTCTATTTCAGGGATCTTTTTAATTAAGAATTTATTTTGTATGTATGCATGTTTTGTCTACATGTTTGCCTATGCACCATGTACACGCCTGATTCCCAAGGAGGCCAGAAGAAGGTGTTGGATTCCCTGAAACTGGAGTCACAGACAGTTGAGAATCACCATGTAGGTGCTAGGAGAAGAACCTAGATCCTCTGGAAGAGCAGTCAAGTACTCTTTCCAGCCCCATATTTTTATAGTTTAAATGGAAATATAACCTCTATGAAGAAGTTGAAAATATTTATCAAAATTATAAATGGTCCTATCTGTTGACCAAGGATACTGCACATCTATGGGCCTAGCCTCCAGAGAGACACTTCTCTGTGAGACAGCAGGCACATAGGAATTCAGCTGTGGCATTGTCTGCTGTGCTAAAAATAGGTAGCGGGCTAAGATCCATAATGAGAGATTAAGGGAGATTAGTTAAAACTATGGTGACCCATAAAGTGGGATAGTCATGTAGTCATTAAATAAATTATGTTTATATGAAAATGAAAATATCTCAGATATGAAGTCAACAATATGTCATATACAGCATCATTGTTTTTAAAATGTGGATCTAGAGGCAAGAGCATGTATGCTTGGATGTATAACAAACCGATAATAACAATGAAAAGGCCTGGATGGCTGAGGAATGACTGATGGAGAAGGACTTCTCACTCTGTACCCTTTTGTACACTTCAATTTTGTTCTATTTACACTTCCCCAAAGGTAACTTTTAAAATGTTTAAATTTGTATGTAGGACCAAATAGAAGAACTATCAAGTTTTCCTTCATTATAGCATTAAACTCTAGAATCATAAAATGAGAGTCTAGGAAGATGCGCAGTCAGTAAAGTATCTGCCATGTGAGCATGTGACCTGAGTTTGGAGCCCCAGCACCCACGCACAGGCCAGGTGTGCACTAGCACTAGGGGACAGTGCCTGGTTGACACAGTCCAGGGCTCATTGACCAGCCAGTCTAGCAGTTGGTGAGTTCCAGGTTGAGCAGCTATCTCAAAAAACAGGGACTAGAGAGACGGCTTAGCAGTTAACCACCCTCACTGCTCTTCCAGAGTACCTGAGTTAGGTTCCCAGCACCCGGATAGGCAGCTCATGTGCACATACACACATGCAAACACACATACCTAAACACAATTAAAAATAAAAATAAATATTTAAAAATAGAGGAATACACTTGACATCAACCTCTGGCCCTCTACATGTACATACATAAACATGTGGATATACTACATAAAAAACGGTAATTTTTAAAAATCATTAAATATTCCAAAGACAAATCTTTTTCATGCCCATTGACTCCAAAATCACCATAAGTTACAAAGTGTGATTATAATCCTAAAGCCCACCTCCAATCAGAAATGCATGTTAGTAATATCACAGAAGGATCACAGTTAAGACTCAGCTCAGCTCAGAGTAATAGTGCATGCCTACAATCCTAGCACTGAAGAGGCTGGACAGAAGACTTGTGAGTTTGAGACCACCACAAGGCACAGGGGACACTCCTGACTCAAAACAAAACATCAACAACAAGAAAACCCTTCAGACCTCACCTGACCAAGTCTCCATGAAGCTGTAGATAGAGACTTTCTCTTCCTTCTCCAGCACATATTTCTGATGCTGGTGTCTCTACTGTGCAAAGGACAAGATGTAAATCAGAAGAGGAGGAGGATGTGGAGGAAGAAGAGGTGGAGGTTGTAGTGGCAGTGGTCGTGTCTGCTCCATAAAGGTAAACACAGCCTCTCTTCACATCTTCTCTCAGCCAGTCTCTTTCTCGAGAACCAAACCTACTTCTTCTATTCAAACAGTTTCTGTTCCCATTGTGTTTCATATTTCTCTAAAAAACATCAAAAGAAAGAAATTATAAACAAAAACATTTGTCTGAATTACATGTGTTCAGTCCTTACTCACAAGTGCCCTAGCATCCCTTCTGTGGTAGCTAATCTTGTTGGTCAACTTGACTACATTCAGAATCAACTAAAAGCAAGATGCAGGGCATAAAACATATACAGTACTGAGAAATGTAATATTTAATGTGAAGTTTCAAGTTTCTGATTTGAATGACAATTCTCACTTAGTCTCTGAGTCTGGTTGATTTTGGAATATGATGTTTTTATTTATTTCCAAAGGTTTTTTTGTTTGTTTGTTTTTTTCTGAGACAGAGTTTCTTTCTCTGTGTTGAGAACAGCCCTGGCTGTCCTGGAACTCACTCTGTAGACCAGGCTGGCCTCAAATTCAGAGATCCTCCTGCCTCTGCCTCCCAAGTGCTGGAATTAAAGGTGTGCGGCTGGCGGTTGTTTTTAAATTGTAAAAAAATAAAAATAATAATTACTAATTAATTTCAGATTGAATCTGATACATGTAAATTAAGCCTTGCACACAAAGAAGTGGGTTGATAACAACCTCCCCACTCTGATCTGGCAATACAGACTTTCTAGACCTCACAGTCCAAATAATGCACAGTGCACTAAGCACAGTCTGGTAACACAAATCTCCTTCCCATTCCTGGCATGCTTCAAGACAATTACTGCTGGCATTTTATAACCACGGTATGTGAAATTCACATACATACTGTGAAGTCAAGTTATCTTAAAGCAAAACAACTGTTAAGAGCCAATATAAAAATTTCCAGCCAAGCAAGGTGGGGCATATGTATAATCCAACAGTCAGGCCGAAGAGCATGGAGGGTTTCTAGAGTGTAAAGAAAACTTAACCTACATAAATGAGTTCCAAAGCAGCCTGGACTACATATTGAGACTGTTTCAAAACACAAACAAAAATGAAACAACAACAAATAGTTTCTAAAAGTCACCATTTGCCTGTGTTTTCACAATGGGCCATTTCTAGCTAACAAAAAATAAATTTCCATGGACTTCCCACCGCCCTTTGCTGTGTTTCGGTCCTTTCTAACCATCTGTGTCTCTGAGCACATAACCATTCCGCCACTCTGTGGCATATGGAGAACATCTTCTCCACCTTATCCACATGCTTACTCGCTAAACCTCTATTCAGATGCCAGTTCTCTTTGGAGCCTTCCACAGCGCTCACCCTGGCTAGCATCAATGAGTCTCCTCTCAACAGATACCTTCACCTTGAATATACTTCTGCTATATACAGATGAGCAAGGATTGTCATCATCTCTGGTTTCTCACTCTCTTCACTGCCAAGACCCTGGAGTGTTTTTAATGCAGAATGTCACAGACATGGGTGCAAAGCCCAAAAGATAACACAGGAACTGATACCCAATTTGCACTTTAGCTTCATTAATTAGCTATGATGAGGAATTAGATAAACTTTAAAAGCCTCAATATTTTAACAAACCACATAATATTTACCTACAAAGTCAAAAGAAAAAAAAATATTTTCACTAGTATTCCTCATTAGAAAACAGAAATACATACGAAGAAAATATTAGTTTAACTGATAGTAAATACTTGAGAATACCTAGAGGAACATACCTGTAATCACAGATGCAGGACAGTCAGAGGCAAAAGGATCAAGTTCAAGACCAAGGTGGGTTTCAGCAGTCAACAGTAAAAACAAAACCAAGGGTAAGTAAACAAACAGGTGTCCCTACATGTGATGAATTTAAAGCAAGGAGATGAATGCCAATCTGTTTAAATTTAGGGTAACACATGCAAATTGACTTTTGAACAACAGTTCTAGGGATTGAACATAAGTTTTGACATACCAGATAAGCTCTCTACAACTGACACTTTCTGCCCTAAACTGATCTTTCTGCAGCTCTTCGTGATCTTAGAACTACTCAAAATCATACATAATAAACCCCAACACAGGTGGGAATGAGGCCTCTTTTCCCACCAAACACACTTTCCTCCATCCTGAATCTCATCTTAAATATCTCAAAATAAATAAAGGGCTTTCAAGGCTCATCTCAAACACACAAGACCCATCATGTTTTTACTAAGAAATTACAGCCACTGAATGGTTGACTACCAGCTAATTGTAAATAAGCCTTACCTTCTAATCCTTAGTGTCACTGACAAGTTCTATGTGATACAGTAACACTTACACAAAGAGAGCCTGCCCTTCGCACTAGAGAATGAGAAGTAAGCAGACACAATCTACATACCACTGATAGGCTTTTTAAAGCCAAGCATGACGCATGTACCTATAATCCCAAAACTTAGGAGGCTGAGGCAGGAAGACTGTTTGAAACCTAAGTCAGACTAAAAAATGAGACCTTGATGCAAAAGTAACAATAAAAATATAATTAGTAGGTCAAATGACTCACTGACTTTCACGGTCTTAGTAAAGTCCAGAAAGACCCAGAAGTATTATGAATTTTCTTCCAAGGATTGTTTGAGATGGAGGCTCATGCATACCATTTTGGCCTCAAAATCACTTTGTAGATGAGGTCAGCCTTGACTTTTTTTCCTGCCAACTCCATCTCCCAAGTGCAGGGATTACAATGTTAGCCACCACACCCAGCACCTTCCAGCAGATTTTAGCAATCATTTGTAAATGTGCACGTGTTTCTTTAAGACTATACATTTCTTATAGAACTTTATGTTATCAAAACACATGTTTTTGTTGGTTATTTCAAGCTCAGTCTCCTATCTATAATCTACACTCTATAATGAAGTAAAACTGCTGAGGAGTTAGAGAACCCTAGTAGATATGGTTCATCTGCATCTCACCAATAGCCATTTAAAAGGGCTTGAGAACAAAGCAAAGGCATACAGCAGCAACGACAAAGCAAGACTTTGGGCCATTATTAGCCACTGCTAAGTTACCTAGTACATCCTTCTCAGGAATGTCTTGCTCTACTGCCTAGCACAAGAGGAACTGCTGGAAAGAACTTCTTAATGCTGCAGGTGACACTGTCCTCTGAGCAGCCTTCAATTTCTAAGAGCCAGCTAGCTTGAAACTGCTCCTTTGAGGACACTTTACTTTCTCCTTTACTTTTACAAAAGCTGTCACCACAAATTTATCCAAAAGGGAACAAAATTATAATCACACATCATATCAAACATGTGTACAAAGACTACAATTTAAAAGTCAGAGTTGGAGAGACAGTTCAGTACTTAAAAACCCCTGTTGCTCTAGCTGAGGATCCAGGTTCAGTTCCCTGAACCCACACCGTGATTCATAACCATTCATAAACCAGGGGACCAAAAGCCCTCTTCTGATTTCCGCAGACACCAGCATGAATTACATAAAATCAAATAAAACTTAAAAATTGTATTTATTTTTTTAATCCTTTTTTATTTAAGTACCTGGAGGGACAGGGTGCTGGGAACCGAACACTTATTTTTTGGTTGTGAGCCCAGCCTTTAACAGCTGAGCCATCCCTTTAGGCCTAATTTTATTTTAATATTAAAGTCTATCTGTAAAGCTAAAACATTTCAGTGTAAGCTACAAATTCAGTAGCCAGTACGTGGAATTTAACTCTTCCAATTCTAAAAATAAAGATAATACTTGAGAGCTATGATCAGCTCAAAGATGGTAAACCATACAGAGAAGTCTCATATAGTCAAAACAGGCCTGATCAGTCTTCATCCTTAGTCAGTTCCATCAGAATGGAGAATACCTTAAGGTATGAGACATCTCTGCACTCAACTTTTAAAATAAGGGCTTTAAAACCCAATCACACCGTGGAGTATTTCTAAGGGACCAGGAAGAGTGTGTCCTAGGGAAAGGAGGAGCATTTCAGCCAGCTAAAATTTGTTTGGTATTAGTTGTCTGGAACCATACATAGCACTCAGGAAGCAAAGGCAGGAGGATTGCTGAAAGTTCTAGGTTAATCTGCAATACATAGCAAGTTCCAAATCGTAGCAAGTTCCAAATCGTTCAGGGCCACATAGTAGGATCCTGTCTCAAGAAAATAATACCTAACAAACAAAAACAAAAAATTAGGGATGAGCAAATAGTTCATTTGGTAAAGTGCTTGGCATGCAAGCATGGGGATCTGAGTTCAATTCCCTGCACATAAATAACAGCAAACACAGGAATCTCCAGCACTGGAAGATGGAGACCCAGAGGTTTATTGGTTAGCCATTCTAGTAGAATTTATTCAGTAAGAAACCCTGTCTCAAAAAATAAGGTGGAGAACAACAGAGAAAGACACCTGACACCTACCTTTGGTGTCCACACAAATGCACACAAGCATGCACATGCACACAACTGAATATATATATACATATATATATATATATATATATATATATATATTCTGATAAAAATGTAAGACTATTCTTAAAGAAAAAACAAATCATTGGAAGAGCGGTGGTGGCACAGCCTTTAATCCCAGTATTCGGGAGGCAGAGGCAGGTGGATCTCAATGAATTTGAGGTTAGCCTGGTCTACAAAGTGAGTTCCAAGATAGTTAAGGCTGTTATATAGAGAAACCCTGGCTCAAAAATTTTAAATAAATAAATAAAACAAAAAAATCAAATCATAATAGTCACAAACTAGATTGGCTGTCATCTATCATCTCCTACTTAAGACCATAATCTCAAAATCATACATCTGAAAAGCCTTGTTCAGTAATTTGATAAATTTTAGAACTTTGAGATACACTCTTACTATGTTGCTCAGGCTGGCCTTGAACCCCTAGGCTTAAATGATCTTCTCACGTCAGCTTTCTGAATAGATGAAACTGCAGGTCCAAGGCCATAGTTTTCTATGTTGGGGCCTTCGGTCCCTGACACTGGTTTAAAAGTATATTTTATGGAGCTGGAGAGATGGCTCAGAGGTTAAGAGTACTGACTGCCCTTCTGGTGGTCCTGAGTTCAATTCCCAGCAACCACATGGTGGCTCACAACCATTTGTAATGAGATCTGGTGCCCTCTCCTGGCATACATGGAGGCTGAACATTGTGTACATAATAAATAAATACATCTTTTTTTTAAAAAAAAAGTATATTTTGAATAAAACGTCCCAGGGCCCTGTACAGCCAGATGGTCCTTGATGTAGTCTGGGTAAGTTATGTTGATTATTTGGTATTGGGCGTAAGTATAAAAGGAATAGAAAGTCTTCCTTCCTGTTTCATCAGTGTTAGTATTCTGAAGCTGGGACCAAGGAATAAATGCAGAGCCTTGTACATTCAAAGCACACCCCCTACCACCAGCCTCCTCTTAACACAGAGCTATACCCCTAGGCCTAGAGACGTCTTTAGAAACATCTTCAGAGAAAAACATGTGGAAAAGCATGTGGGCAATTATGACATTCTTCAAGGTTCAGAAAGTTTTTGGCTTACCTATGTATGCTCTACAGGCTGCGCTGGGGCAAGTGAACACCTCATCAACTTAAGAGAATTTCTGAGGAACACAAGGCCTATCTTCCATGGTCTTACAAGGAGCAGAGTGTTACCACTTGCAGGAAAGCAAGGGCTAGAAAGGCCTCCAGATAGACTCTCATTTCCAGAGACTGAGATCAAGAGTCAAGACTAACCAATCACTGGAATCTTTCTGATGACCCAAAAATGGGAACTTTGGGCACCAGGGAAAGATAGTCCTCAATAAACGTTTTCATTTCTCTTTCACACAATTTACCACTTCAACACGACCAAAAAAGGTTACAAGGTTTTTTTAAAAATTGCACACCTTTTACATACCAAGAGACACTACATGCCTCTCAAAACTCTTTCCTGCTAAGTTAGGCCTGCAGAACTTTCGTTTTTATTGAATTTACTCACAATTTATAGTTTGCTATTTGCTATCATTGTAAAAGACTTTCATTAATTACACCGCTTTATGCTTGAGTAAATTCCAGTGTGGGTAACAGTTAAAAAGTAGTCTAAGATAAACTACTAGAAGTTCTCTAAGTCTATGCCTTAAGAGTGGGAGGCAAAAGAAAATACGATTTACATTTTACTGAGTATTGGTTTCATTAATTCATTAAGTGTGTCAAGTCTTCTTTTTCTGACCTTCCCATGTTTGTGCTACTTTACTAATAATCTTAGTAAGAGGAAATATCACTCAACAACAATCTCAATTAATTAATGTTTGCTTTTAACTATATATTTCCGATGTTTGGCACACTGTTTTTGAAACACATTAAATCTCAATTTTCTTCTCTCATTCTTTGGCAAGTTTTAAATCCTGCCGATTCCTCTTCTAGAACTGTAGAGGAATTCCATTCCACTTGACTTATACACTGAACCTACAGAAAATTTTCTCCGCACTATTTCAGAGGTTAGTGGAGAACTCCACCCAGTTAGCCATCCTTTAACCATCTCTGCTGACCTCACCTCACCTTCTGCATTCTTCCCGCACAGAAACTTCTTGTCATCACTCACCTTCAAGGCTCCACTCCCCCTTCGCCTGCATCTGTTTTCCTATCCTCCTACTCTCCCGATTCTACCAAAAAGCCCCGCTTAGCTGCCTGTTGCATAACGGCACCCCCACTGCCTTCTCCCCGGATTGTCAGCCAAGCAGGAGTGCCCCTTCGGGCTCTGCTCCTCCTCCCCACCACCACCCCCGCAACACGCCCAGCGAGTCCCCAGGCAGCAGATCCTCCGGGACTGTCCCCGAGGCGGGAGCGCGGGATGTCGCGCCTTGGAGCCGGGCGCCGGTTCGGAACTCGGGGAGCCAGTCTGGAGGGCAGTGTGGCCGCTCCAGCCGGCGCAGCCCGCGTACACAGCGGTGCCTGGCCAATCGCCGCCGCCATCCTCTCTGGCTGTGGTGATGTCTTCAGGTGTCCGCCTCGCCCTGCGTACTCGCCGCTTGGCTCCTGCAGGAGCGGCCCGCCCTTCGCGCCCCCCGGAATCGGCCCCAGGGTCCCGGGCTAGGCCTGGCGAGGCGATGGCCGCCCCAGGGATGCGGGGGCGGGGGGAGGGCGGCCCGAAGTCGTGGGCCTGCGGGGCGGCGGCTAGGGATGGGCAGCGTCGGGGACCCACGCGGCCGAGGCCCGGGCGGGGGCGCGGCACAGAGGCCACAGCAGGCCCTCGGCGCCCCGGCCCGGTGCAGGAGGGACGCAGGGCGGGGGACGCCCGCCGCCTCGGGCACCAGGCAGCTTGGCGAAGGTGGACACGGCCCTCCCGCTCCCTGCCGCCTCACCTTCAGGACCCGGATCCCTCCGGGTCGGCGAGACGCCGCCGCTTCAGGTGGCTCCGGGGGCTCCAGCGGGCCCGCGGGCCCGGGCTCCACCTCCCCCATGGGCGGCCAAGGCTTCAGAGACGCCCGGCCGGCGCTCCAGCGCGCGAGCCTCGGAGGCGCGCGCGAGCTGCGGGAGGCCTCACCCCTCCGCCTAGGCCCCGCCCCTAACCCCTACACCCCGCCCCTGGCGGCCCCGCCCCTGGCCCGGCTGGACTTGCGTAGCTGCCGGCCTGGAGAAGCTGGAGCAGAAAAGTAGTTGCCTAGCGCCACTGCGGGGTGATCCTCCGCCGCGCTCCACCCTGGGTTTAGTGGACTTAGGCACAGGAAGAAGAAGCCAGAGGAAGAAGCAGGTGAGGCCTACACCTGTGAAGATAGCCAAGATGCCGCCCTCCACCGACGACGGCGCTGAAATTCTCTATCCAAGACGTTTCCTGCTTTTAAATGTGCCTGTCACCTCGCACGCACTGACAGCGAAAGAACTGTTGCATATATTCTTCTCTCCTAGGGAATAGCTTGCAACACTCTTCAGCAAACCTCAAGTACGCAGACATCACTTCGCTTTCCAGCCACATTTCAATGTTCCTTGTAGTCAAAGCATCAGAATTCTTTTCTCGGCCTCAAACAGTCATACGCTGTGTAAGCCTTATATTATTTTGTAAGGCTTAACTCAGCCAAGTTATTTTAAACGTTGCCTTTTAGTTCCTGAAGTGGTAGTATTTTTGTGGTTAGTGCACCAAATTATGACTCTGCCTAACTCCAAATCTTATTTGTACTCATTATTAGATCTATACTTGTATAAATTACTTGATCTAATTCTTTCAGATATTTTTTAAAGTCAGAGCCGTATGTAGCCCAAGCTGAACCCAAACTCACTAGGTAGCCATAGCTGGCCTTGAACTTCTGATTCTCCTGCCTGATAGCCCAAGTGCTATGATTGCAGATACGTGTCACCATGCCCAGCTTCCTTTATGTTATGGGTGTTAAGCTTATGCAACACTTGCATGCCTTGTGGTAGAGGCCAGAAGAGGATGTCAGATCTTCAGGACCTGGATTACAGCTGGTTGTAAATTGCCATATGGGTGATGGAAGTTAAACCTGGTCCTCTGGAAGAGCAGCCAGTGCTCTTAACCACTGACCCAGTCCCTTCCGTTGATTCTTAAAGGGAGAACTGAAGTTAACATTTGCCTGGCCGTTATCAAGGTGTAGTGAACAAAACACACAGAGAGCCTAACTCAGAGGTTCACAGTAGCCATTAGAATTCTGAAATTCTAGATTTCCCAAAGTTCCTAGCATTAACTGCTCCTAAATTTTGCAAGGAGCCTTCTAGACCTCTTCATTTTTAGGCCTTCCTCTTTTATGCATGTGTTGGATCGCCAATCAACTTGTAAGAAATTAAAAAGCAAAACAACTTCTTAAATAATTGGCAATGGTGGTATCTCTTATCCAGTGCTTTAGTTTGGCTATCCAACTACTTGTCTGGAGTACTTTAATTATGGGCTTAAAGCAAGAGCATTTGAGATCTAATAGAACCTGTCTTGAGATGTGTTTTAATCTGAAGTTAATTTACATGTCAAGATAAAATTTTGCATCCAAAGTTCTGCCTCATACTATTTATTTCTTCTATTGAAGGTACTTTTGTCTCATATGAGTTACTTTGTATCTATCATATCACAGGTCCAATCTTCATTTCTTGGTTTTCTTTCAATATCGTAAACATGGTTTCTCTATGCCAAGTCTAATAGAAGGTGAAAGATAACCATTTCCCAGGGGTTTCCTTCCACTTTGAAAGTATTTCAAGAAATCTACCTGATTTAGTTGGATTTCTATTTCCTAGCTTCCTGATTTCTCAACAAAAACACTCAACAAAGGCACTAATCTGAAACCAGAAGCAGACTGCCAAGGGCATGGAAACAAGGAGCTGGGGATGCTTCCCAAAGCCTGTTTCTTGAGGTGCTGCAGAGGACGGGTTCCACATTTCATGTGACTTATCACATTTGGTCCTGTCCCAAGTCCAGCAGTGAGTTCATACTAGGGAACAGCAATGTTTTGTAAATGGTTATCTTTTTAGTTATCCGAATAGCAGTCAACACTATCAATTCAAAATAAATCCATTAATTTTGCTAAAAACTAAAAGTATTTACCACTTCAAACTGGCAATACGTATTGAAAAAGAAATACCCCCCCCAAAAAAAAGAAATACCCCAAGTGTGGTCCTTAAGGGATCAGTTTTTATATATAGCTACCTTTAAAGGATCCCCATTACTTCAGATCCATCTCATCATCAATAGTCTGCTGATGTTTCCTTTTCAAATTATGTACTGGTGTGAACATAGCAAACTGTTACAAAGGTCACATTTGGTGCTCGCCCCCAGTTCAAGGCAATGTGTACTATGCATGCCAAGAGTTATGTAACCACACTTTCTGGAAATGGTGAACAGCTGAGACTAACCCTAAAAATAAATTCCTCTAAGATTTATGTATGTGTGTGAGTATGTGTGCATATGTATATATGCCCTCACTGCAGGCTCCCACTACAAATCACGCCAAGGCAAAGAATCATTAGGATCCCTCCTCCCCATTTCCTTCCTCCTGAGGCTCTACCTCTCAGTTACACTGTGGAGAAAGAAAGCTGAAGACTTTGGTGAAGGAGCCAGAAGTTTCTTGTCTACTCACTGATATCCAGTTCCCGTTCTTTCACTAACCACAAAGTCATCTTTAGGCCCAAATCCAGGGACATGCTACCATAGGCTAAGCAGATTTAGGTGTTCTGTATTCTGGTTCCAAATGTTGTTTAGCTGACTTCAAAGTTTGAAGGATTTTTTTTCTTTGAACATTTCTTTCTTCTTTTATAGTGAGCCTAGAGCTTCATATAAACGAGGCAAGCACTCTAGCACTGAGCTGTACCTCCAGCTCAATGAACACTTTTATTTTTTACATATGGAGACAGCTGAACTGGGGAGATCACAGGAAAGTTGTTAAAGTGATTAATTTTGTACTTCTGGATTGAAGTTCAAGCCTGGGCACAATTCACTGCACTGTTAAGTGAATGTCTAGTTTCTGTTTACTGGCTAAATTGTAGCTTTTCTATTTTCACCTAATTATACCTAAATGTATGTCAGCTAAATTTACTTAAGAGAAATTTTAAGCAAGCCATGCAAAAGTCAAGTTTATAGAAACGTTATCAAATGGTGCCAATAGGCACTGCTGCAAAAAGTAGATAATTTGCGAAGTTCTACACCCATCGCCTCTTCAATCTAGAAACTGTATCTTCTCCTTTCTCATTTAAGGGAATGTTGGGGATCATAAGAGTTGATAGAAAACCAAAAGCTTTCAACCCTCAGCAAAAAAAAAAAAAAAAAAAAGAAAAGAAAAGAAAAATGTCTATGAAGTTTGGGAAGACAACTTGCCATGCAAGCATGAGGACCTGGATCCCATCAGTTGGCACTCATGTAATCCCAGCACTGGCAATGTGCAAACAGGTGACCTTACTAGCCAACCAACCTTGTCTAATGGCTGAACCCCAGATCCCAGATCACAAGGTGAATGGCTCCTGAGGATCAACACCTTTAGAGCAACACCTGAGGTTGACTTTGGCCTGCATACACACACATACACCAAGGGGCAAGGAGAGGAGGGATGATTCATGAATTGTACAAAATAAGCCATGAAATGTAATTCATCTGGGCTGGTCAGGCCTTTCCCTATCAAGTCACCAAAAATCAACCAAGTCAACAAACGAAACACAAAACCTAATGTATAATTAAACATGAGTGTCCTCGATACATAGTACATCTTACTAGCTTCATAGCCTACTATGTGGAAAAAAAAAAAAACACAATAGATAGTAATTGCGTTACAGTTTAATGTCCACTTGTTCTTAGATTTTTTCACTACCTATGACATCTACAAGACTTTTTAAATGTTGTTTCTTCTCTTGGTGAGATTTCTGCAATGAGGAACATAAAAAGTCCCCTCTAGCTCAAAGCTTTGGAGTAAGAATTCATCCAAGGCTTCTGATTCACGTGTAAGAAGCAAGGCAGCAAATTTTAAATCATCGAGTATTGACTTTTTATTATTAGTCACTGTTCATAATTTGTTTCAACCAAAAGACAATACACACAGCAGAATTCAAATGCATCCCATGTAATGTTTACATCCATTTTATTCCTCACTCACCTCTAAGACTTATCATTTCATTTTTTTTTACATCTCAAAAATATGTCTGCAATAATTAGAACTTCATTAGCTGTCCCACTTGGAAACGGCCTTTTAATAATTTTACAGTAAAGATGTGATGGGGCTTAATGAAAATGTAACTTACAACATCGTGAAAGAAAAAGGACTTTACAGAACACAGTGGGAGTTCACAGAGGAAAGAGTTGGAAGCCCTTTCCCATGAGGTCCCCAAATAAAAATAAAAACAAAACACACAAAGCGCAAATGCAGGTTCTTAGGGGGAAAAGTCTCTAATGCTCCATCTTGAAGCCAGAATCAAGAAGCAACCTTTCAAGCTGCTTCAGCATTTTCTTCTGTTTAAGTGTTCCAGGTTCTGGAATGGAACCTT
This sequence comes from Alexandromys fortis, assembly GCF_014885135.2. Taxonomy (NCBI): domain Eukaryota; kingdom Metazoa; phylum Chordata; class Mammalia; order Rodentia; family Cricetidae; genus Alexandromys; species Alexandromys fortis. The sequence goes on from NW_026067927.1 coordinate 16,226,683, forward strand.
GTCCATGGGACCCACTCACTGCTATTGCTTGAAAAAGGTATTCACGTTCAGTTCCACAAACAGCCCCACCCTCCTGAGCCAAAGTTGGCCAGAAGTATTTTAAATTTCAGAACTTCCTGTGCAGTTCTCTCTTCAGTGATCTTCCCCCACACCCAGACTAACAAATAGACCGGCATACACAGCTCTCCCAACCACAAACTGTGAATATGCTTTTTTTTCTTTCTTTTTTTTTTGGGGGGGGGTGGTTGTTCCCTCTCACAGTTTAGGACACTATAGTTAAAATATATTCACTAGGAAAAAAAAAATACACATTCAAACTCCTTCTTCCCCTAGTTCACATGGCCAAATATACTCTGATGTAGAAGATAATAAAATAGAACCACAAAAGCAGTATTCCCTAACTTCCAACTTTTTCTAAAAGAACACAGAAATGGAAAACATGTTATATAGGAGATGGGAAATTCCAAACTATTAGTGCTGGACAGTTGTAAAAGTCTATTTTCATATATGAGGGAGACAAAGGTTAAAAACCAAACCTTTAACTAGGAAAGGGTATCTGCAACGTTACACTGAAGAATGTTGCTTTAAATGAAAAAAGACCTTGAAGTTAACAGATGATTATTATACACAGCAGAAAACCTCCATGCCTCCCTAAACCATCTCCAGGTAACAGCACCAAAGCAGTGTGGGAGAAGCATCTCGGAAGAGCACCCTTCCTACAATTTTCTGAGATTACTTAGAGGAATTTCCCTTAGGATGCTCTGGGGTGGGAAAGAAGGATGGCATAAAACCTACTCCTCAAAGAAGGCAATAATGAGGTACAAGTGCATGTGAAATTGTCAGTAAGTGGGGCTCGCGGCTTATCACCCTGGGCTTATTCAAAAGCCACTGAAATCGCTTGCTTCACAATGGCTCTGAGGTTGTCAAATCCATCCAAATCTGTTTCCTCCTGGAGGGCTACATGTGGGAAAGGAATGACTGAAATGTGCAAAAATTCACAGAAACGAAGAGATTTCTCCTTTAAGCTGCAAGGCCAAGTGAGAAGTTAACTACTGCTGACCCTAGAAACTAAGAAGGCACGCCGAAGCTCTCCAAGATCCAATCATTTGGAACAGTCTTCACAACCATCAGTATCTTGGGCAGTTATTGGGCTGCTAGTCCGTCGGGATGGTGCTCAGGTCGTCTCGGAAATAAATTCAAATCTACACAGCACCCTTTGTGTTAAGGCCATGATATTTTTATTCCTTCTCAATAAAGCCATGGATGATCGCATACTCTACCTCCAAACTCTGGTCACCCAGGCAGATACAGAGATCTTTCCAGCTCCATTGGCTAGCACTGTCTTTCAAGCTTGGTCTTGAGCAGATTTCTTCAGACTCAACTCATTTCAACAACAATGACAACAAAGAGCAACCAAAAACCTGAGCTGGTTAGCTACGAATGTCAAGGAGAAAATAAAAGCCTCCACACAAAGAGGAATGTTAAGACAATTCTATTCGAGAAATCCACCGATATAACATTAATCCTATCATGTTTCACAGCATTAAATCTCCATCCAATGAAATCTGTCCACAGGAAGCCTTGAAGCCTTGTACTGCACAGGCAGAGCAGCTGTCTAAAGTATACACGCGCTCACACTCGCTTTCCTGAACACAGGAGAGATCCTGTTTGTAACTCAGTTAGTTGTCCATTTACCCAGTCGGTAAGTTTCAGCAAATCCTGCTCTTAAAAGACTATTATAAAGACCAGAAACTTTCCCTTTTTTGGAGCCTTTTGTTCATCTCCGGTTTGTCAATGTTAGGAATAGTCTAGCATCTGATACAGAGCTAGGTTTGACAAGACACTGACGATTTTAAGGAAAGGCGTGGTGAAATGGAACAGGGAGAAAAGGAGATTTGTATTGAGGTTTAAAACTGAAGTCAAAGTGTCATTCTACTGTACAACATGCTAACAACCGCAATGCTTTACAAGCAAGGCATGCCCCACCTTTCCTTTTTCCTGCAGTATATTAGACATGGTGCCTAGACACCAGAATGTATATAGTACATTCATCATGCACTACAGGACAGTCACCCAGCTAATCAACATAAAGGCTTGGTGACAACAGGCTCTTTTCGAAAAAGCACTCGGCACTCTTACTGTTTAAAAAGCTCAAATCTTTAATGCAGATGTTCATGAGATTGGTTTCTTTCAAAAGACCAACTTCTCAGACTCAGGAAAGGACATTCCTACACTATGGTGACCGTAAGACTTGCTCTCACATAGGGGGCAAGGAAGCTACAAGGCTTCATTTCAACACCATAAAGTACAATATAGGAAAGATTTCTTTAACCGTGTGGTCTTTATTTCAGTGCCAGTGTTACAGATACAACACAAATGTTCCAGTTAGAAGAAGGAATTCAAACGGAATGCCAAGGTCCAAGCCAGGCTCGGGAAATTAAAAGGGAGGTTTGGAGCAATGGATAAGCTGACTCCAGTGTGCTCCAGACTAAATCTGGTACGCTCTTCCTATGGGCCGTGGTGTTTTGTGACAGAGTCTGCTCCTTACGACTGAACTCCTCTTTTGACCCATTTACCACAGCTTAAACAGGCAAGTGACAGGCTTAGGAGAAACATTGTTCATTAATAACTATTCATGTATCTTTTAGAAAGTGTCCACTTTGCACTTTAAGAGAAATTGATTTTGAAAATCATGGAAAGAGAACTCATGACTACAGCTAAAGAATGGAGAGAATGGGGAGCTGGAAGAGCCTTGGAAGTTTCTATTACAAATAGAGCACCATATCCTTCATGCCAAATCTCAACAAAAGCTCTTTGAACTGCATCTGTCCAGTGTTTACAAACAACCTCTCAAGGTCTAACCAGTTTTTTTTTATATATATAACAAACATACATACATACATGTGTGTCTGTGTGTATACAGCAATGCACAGAAAAGGCTACCAGGAGCCTAATGCCTCTTTCAAACATTGGGAGAACCAGCAGAAAAGAGCAGGGCTCCCTTATGTCCACTGTTACAAATTCCATTCCAAATGCCAGATGTAAAAGCGCCTTATGATGGTAGCCAGCTAGTGAGGAACAAACACCCCACCTTGCCCAGTCCACAGAGATACAACAGTAGAAAGAAAGGGCCACTCTGCTGCAGAGACAGAGTGAGTGTTTTCTTGCCATCAACTCCAGTCCTCTCCTCCAGACCAGCTGCTGATTGCCTCAGTGGCCCAGAGAATGTTGATTCTGGCTGCAAATATGGCAGGGGTGAAGTGTGGAAAAGGGAGAAGAGGAGGAAGAGTGCAAAGTAGCCTCCAGAAGCAGCCAGCCTCAACAGTGGAGGAGAGGACACTAGTCTTTACCGATGCTTCAAGGTCAGCAGTAACTTGAGGAAAACCTTCCTCGACAGTTCTCTCAGCTCCTCATGCCCATGGTACAGTTGGGGGGACTTGCCAGCAATCACAACCTCCTTCCCAGAATTCCTTTGATTGAGTGGGATAAGAATGAGAATGGTGCTGGACCCTCATTGCCAGGACTGAGGGGGAAAATTGTTCACTTCTGCTAGATCTTGCATTGCTGAGCCCTTGTGATTATATGTGAGCTTGATCCGCATTCGCAGCTGTTGCTATAAAAGAAAAGAGAATCATACATTAATTCACTGAAATAAAATCACCCCATATCTCCAGTCTATAAATAGACTGTTCCTTGGAAACAGGGTAGCCTCGAATCCCTCTAATTTCAACCTCCCAGGTATCACCATGCCTGGCTGCACAGATATACTTAATCCTAAAGCAAACAAAGTACATCAAAGTAAAGCTGTCTGAAATGGTACACAGGCAAACAGCCAACACCAAAATACTTGTCACTTTAGACTGGAACCCAAGAGTCAACATCAAAGTCATGGAGAACATGCATATAAAGAATACCAGGTACGACCCCAGCATTAGGAACAAAGTAGGGGGGCACAAAAGATTTAACTCTTTGTCCAAGTCTCTAGAAAAATAATGGAACACGCCACTGCATGTTCTACATTTGAGTAACTGCTGCTTGGTTTACAAAGCCAATGGTAAACATCAACATCAATGTTTCTATTTCTAAATAGTAAAAGAAAAAAAAATGGGTGCCTAAGTAACAGTAGTAGTTTTAGTGTACTTTACTTTATGTGGCAAATATCAAATATGAATACATTTAAAAAAGTTTGTTCCATTTATCAGATGATGAAAATCATGTGTGTTTGTACTAATGCCATGATCCAAACATAAAGGCAAAGTAATACAGGGGAAGAAAACAATCAGAAAGCTTGAGAGGAAAAAAATTAGACCATTTCAAAACAGTTTGAAAATCAGATAGTTAATTATTAAATAAAATTAGTTTAAATAAAACCAGTGTATTTCTTTGAGAAGATACAGTAAAACTATTCCTAAGTTGGTTCCTAACGCTATTTTTCATTTAAGTGCTTCACTCAAAATGCTTCCAGTTTTGACAGCCATACTTAGTAATTACAGCAGTAAACATGAACTTCTGACTCAGCAAATAATTTCACTTCAGATTTAAATTTTTGTTAAATCCTCAAACCTATTCCTATAATCCTCAAAACTGAGAATTTCTAGTAGCATTTTAATAGCTATCACTTATTTATCTCTACAAAAGAACAAAGAAGTTAGATCAGGGATTTTCCTAGATCTCTAACTATGAGTAAAAAAATAACAAACAAGAAACAGGAAAAGGAAAGCAAAGGCTTATATTAGAAAATGAGTTCACACCTCATACAGACTGCTCCAAATGTGCTACTCACCTTCTGTGGGTTCAGAACCTTAATGACTTGCGTGATGGTCCCCGTGTTAAATGCTGGGACAATGCTGCTGCTAGGAGACAGAAGCTGCAGCTGGAATGTCTACAGAAGAACAAAGGGCACTCTTCAGAAAAAGCAGCAGTGTTAGTTCAGAGATGTCAGCAAGTAACAAGTTAAACACAAAGCAGATGGGTCAAGTCCCAGGTTCCCCTAAATTATGTCCAGTGCTTGTTTTCCAGATACCAACCCTTAGTATACAGGCAGAAAGTTACTCACTGAATTTGTAAAATCCCAGTTAGGTCTCTAGCTGAGAAAACTGAAAAGGTGGCCACCACTTCCCCATTTCTAGCAGAAGGGAATGCTAGGCTATATCACTTTTCAGAAAGTAGCCAATTCTTGTTCTAGAAACTCTGCTTAGCAAGATCAACTATGCAAGTTGTTGCCTGTGGCCTGAAACAAAATCCAAAGAACCTAAAAGAAAAGCTTTCTAAACAGAATAAACCAACATACTAGTCACTAACTACAGGCCTTTATGTTTCTGTGTAATCTGATGACTAGGCTTCAGAGATTCGGCCTTTTGTTTTTTACAGTCTACATAATGTGGATTATGCCCAAGGTCTGCCCCTACAAGAGAAGAAAGACTTGAAAAAGCCAGTTGTTAATACATAAATGCATTCAGAATTATGCCAGCAGGGACCCAAGATCCTAAAAGAAAAAGCACATGCAGAACCAGCCCAAACAGCAAAAGAACAAAATAAGCCAAATATCATAATTTGTTGAGTGTAGAAAGGTTTGTATCTGTTTACAGAGATGGAACAAGAAAGTGCTTTAAGCAAGCTAAGTAAGCCATACTGTGCTAAGTGGCTACAAAAAGCCTTTCCAGAGAGGTAGAAAAGTTTTTATAAGCTCAAATATTAGGAAAGAGTCAAACTGAAAGCACAAGCTTATTGTCTTGGTTCTCATTTATAATTGTATTGCCAAATGAAATTATGTAAGCCAAAAATGCTGTTACTAATGTATTTTATTACATTTAAGAGGTTTTCTCCATGTAGCTTTGGTGCTTGTCCTGTAGACCAGGCTGGCCTTGACTCACAGAGATCGCCTCTGCCTCCCAATTGCTGGGATTAAAGGCATGTGCCACCACTGCCCAGCTAAATAGTTATTTTATGTAACACTGGGGAAGAAAAAAAGCTGCCCATTAAACTATGACAAGATATCCCGTTTATGTTTCTATGGCATGGGAGGAGGTAACCAAACTTAGGAACCTGTACATATAGGTAAGTGATCCACCATTGAGCCACAACCTCAGCTTTAAGGCATCACTCAAATTGCATTTCAATTTCAGAGACATTAAAAAAGGAAAACTACATAGTAGAATCTATGAAGTGTGGAATTTTGAAGCTCAAGATACATTAGCAAAATGCAATGCCCTATATAGCACCTAAAACAAGGCCATGCAAAGGTGATGCTGCTTGGTCAGTGTGACATAATTACTATAAAACCCTAAGTTGTAACAGTTGACATTTCCTGAGCACTGAACACAAGAAAAGTGCTTCCAGTTGTGTCCAACGTGAGAAACTCACTCATTCTTCAAAGTGACACTAGGAAGTAACTCTCACCTCTCTTTGCAGATGAAGAAACAGACTCAGAGATTGACCTGCTTCATGTAACACAACTAGGACTAAGATCAAAACAGAACAGCTCTAGAACTTATAAATGACTTATAACTATGTCACATCACTTTAAAAATATATTATTCTGAAAAATTATGAGCCAAGGTATAAAAAAAAAAAACCATCAGTAACAATAAAAAAGCACTGTCAGCTTCCAAATGCATGTTGTCTGAATGTCATGCCGCACATGTCACAGAAATATTAAATTAGCTTAGTCTAAAAGCCAGCGCTTGGAAAGCTACAGCCTAATACCTGTCTTTATACCTGTCTTTAACATTCTACTGGAACAGAGGCATGCTCATTTACTTGTGTATTTTCTACAGTTTGAATCAGTACCTTTCAAAGAAAACCTTTGTACTCTGCTCATTCTAAATTCCATGAAAAAATTATTCAGTATTCAAAAACAAACAAAAATACTCCTTAAACTACAATTTGTTTTTTGTTTGTTTGTTTGTTTGTTTCGAGACAAGGTTTCTCTGTGGCTTTGGAGCCTGTCCTGGAACTAGCTCTGTAGACCAGGCTGGTCTCGAACTCACAGAGATCCGCCTGCCTCTGCCTCCTGAGTGCTGGGATTAAAGGCGTGCACCCCCCCCCCCCCCCCCCCCCCGGTCCCTTTAATCCCAGTACTTGGGAGGCAGAGGCAGGCGAATCTCTATGAATGTAAGGCCAACCTGCTCTACAGAGCTAGTTCCAGGACAGCTAAGAGGATTCTGACTCGGAAACCCCTCCCCCAACAAAAGAATAGTAAACTGGAGGTTAATGAGGGAAGAATATTTCACTCAGGTATCAAGACATGAAATTTTTTTTCTGAGACTTGAGGGATAGAGTGGGCACTTGTTCAATCCCCAAACCCATAAGGTAGAAAGAGAGAACTACCTCCTGAAAGCCGTTCTCCAACATTAATTATGCTGGAGATGTACACACAAAAGATGACATGTATATCCATCCACCCACGTACAAGAATGCAGGTGCAGACACAAACAAAACAAATGAATGTAACTTTAAAATATCAATAAACGGTTTTAAAATTTTTCTAATTCTATCGAGTTACTGGCTACCAAATAGTCCTTTATCTTAGTTAATATTTTAATTCTGCTATAATTTGAGGTTTTAGATCTTTTAGCACTATATTACTAACCCTATGTGAATACTGAAAGCACTAACTTACCACCTTGTAAAATTCAGTTCTCACTAATCCTAGGCTTTGATTGACTTTTTTTTTTTTTTTTTTTTTTTTTTGGTTTTTCAAGACAGGATTTCTCTGTGTAGCCTGGGCTGTCCTGGAACTCGCTCTAAATACCAAATTGGCCTTGAACTCACAGAGATCCTTCAGCCTCAGCCTCAGAAGTGCTGGGATTAAAGGCATGAGCCACCACTGGCCAGTTTTGGGCTTGTTTGTTTATTTATTTATTTATTTATTTTAAAAAAATAAGATCTTACTATGTATGTAGCACTGGCTGGTCTAAAATTCACTACTTAGATAAGGCTGGCATTGAACTTATGGGAATCCTCCTGCCTCTTCCTTGTAAGTGTTGAGATTTCAAGCATGTGTCACCACACCCAGCTGAATCTTCTTTCGTTTTCCCAGCTGAAAGCCTGTGTGTTAACAGGGCAGGAGAGAGAGCTCGGCAGCTAAAATCAATTGCTGCTCTTCCAGAGAATGCAAATTCAATTCCCAGCAACCACCTTAGATAATTCATAACCATCTATAATTCCAGCTCTGGGGGATCAGGTAATCCTTTTTGGCCTCAGTGGAGGAACACACATACACACACACACACACACACACACACACACACACACACACACACCATACCTTACAGAGATCCACCCAAATACACATAAAAATTTTAAAAAGAATATAACAAAGTAAAGGTATTCACTAAAATGACATGCTTCAATAAACTATAATGATTCTGTAACACTGCAGAGTTAAGTTAAATCTGAAAATTTAATCTCTAAACATTAAATGTATTTTTCACCAAATGCACAAAACAAAGTTAGCTAATTTTTAATCAAAAGAAAAAGCAGGGAAGACATTGTAGTACCTTTGGTACTGCAGCCTGGAAAACAAAGTCCGTCATGTCTAGCTCTGTGCTGTTAGAGGCCTGTATCGTTATCACTGTTACACTGGGGTTGGTGTTTGACCGTTCAAAGGTGAATTCTATCTTCAAGCCATTCTTACTGTATGCTGTGATGGAGGGGATACCTGGGAAAATATAGGAAGATCAGCCATACTGGAGCCAGCTAATGATAGAAGAATTAGTACTCCCTTTGCTTAGTAACCAGCACTTGGTGCTCAATTGACCATGGAAATGATAGCTGTACCTGGAGTAATGTCATTGAAGAGAGGCTGTGAGGAAAGCCCATCCAACAAGAATGGGGGCTGGGATATCTGTGGCACTGAGGCAGGGGTAGGAGCAGCAGCTGGAGCACCTAAAACAGATTCCAAAAGAAAGTCACTCTCAGAGAAACACTGTGCTTACTATGAACTCAAGTTAAAGAAAGGATACCTAACCAGTATACAAAAAGCATAGACCAAACAGGGAGAACTAAAAATTCAAGTACTTTAACTTCTGCTCATCAAAAAGTAGCATTAAGAAAAAGAGAGACCACAAGTAAGGGAAAATGTCTATTATACAACAACAAATGGCTAAGTATTCAAGTTACAAATATCTCAATGAAAAAGATAACCCAAATAAAGAGTGATAAGATATATAACAAGCAATTTATAGAAAGAACCTGAACGACAAAGGGTATCCATTTTTCTTTTTTTCTTAAAAGAGAATCTTTTTTTAAAAAGATTTTATTTACTTATTATGTATACAACATTATGTCTCCATGTATGCCTGCATGCCAGAAGAGGGCGCCAGATCTCATTACAGATGGTTGTGAGCCAGCATGTGGTTGCTGGGAATTGAACTCAGGACCTCCAGAAGAGTGGGCAGTGCGCTTAACCACTGAGCCATCTCTCCAGCCCTTAAAAGGAAATCTTAAAGGGGGCTCAGTTCTACCATATAATAAGGCTGAAGTTGCTTGCTTGCTTGCTTGGTTTCACTTTAAGACAAAGTTTCATCATGACACTTAGGTTGGTCTTGAACTCAAGATCTAAATGCTGGGATTATAGGCATATACAATGCTCATCTAATGCTGTACTTCTTGATAAAATATTAGATGAACCTTGAAAAATATAGTCATGTAATTCTATCACACAGAAAGCTGAAGCAGGAAGAATCAAGCTAAAGGTTAGACTAGACTACATGGCAAGATCATATATCTCCAAATCATGCAAAAAGAAATAAAAGTCAAATTTTAAAATTGAGTTAAAAGCATGAAGACCTTGAACTAATGTTGGTTTTCAGTTACCTAGTATAGTTTTGACATCTGCGGATCTAAGATTGTCTCTCTCGTTACACCCTCTCCCCTCCTTATCTACAGACCCAGGCTGGCATCAAACTCACTATGTAACCAAAAATAACCCTGAACTTCTAATTCTCCTGCCTTCACCTCCTGTGTGGTGGGATTACAGGTGTGTACTATCACACCAGGCTTATCAGTGCTAGGGATAAAACCCAGAGCTTTGTGAATGCTAGGCAGTCACTCTACCCAATAACTGCATCTCCAACCCTGAAACTGACTAATTGTAAATGATTATAAAAAAAAAAGTTGCTTTTTTAAACTGTGCTAAGATATAAATTGTAGGTCAGGCATAGTGGCCCATCTGTTTAATCCCAGCATTTGGGAGGCAGAGGCAAGCACAGTTCTTTTTGAGTGAGTGAGTGAGTGAGTGAGTGAGTATGGGGGGGGGGGAGAGGGAGGGAGAGAGAGAGAAGTCTGGAAGTCTGCTGTGTTTAGGGAAAACATTTAGAGTAGGCAGGGTGCAGAAATACTCTGAACCTCATGCTGTTTTCTTCTCAGGACAACAAGGCCACCAGTTCCCTTGTACTATTAAAGACACTAACTTTTTAGTCACACTTAACATTACAATTATGATAAAATTACACACCTTAGTGATACTCTTGGACACACCAGTTACAAATGACTAGTGCATATAAATAGGACAAAAAAGGCCACACTAATGGTGGGTGCTTTCTCCTTTGGCTGCTTTAATAAAAGTAGGGAGGGAGGATGGAAGGTAGTAAGTTAACTCATCACCACAAATGACAACAGCTGTTGAAAACTAACCATGATCAGAAAGACATCTGGACAAGCTTCCTTTTGAGGCACCAACTAAAAACAGAATTGGCTGGAAATACATTTTTTTCTATATTAAAATACTAGAAACAACCCATCCTTCCAAAATTAAGTTAGCCTTTAAGAAAACCCTCTGGATTATCCTGGGCATTAACATGGCAGCTACCCTGGCTTCTCAGAGACTCTTCTAGCCTCAGTTGACTCCTCTGGAAAATGCTTTCAGGATCATCCCCCTAAGATCTCTATTGCTATCCAAACAGTAACTCCAGTCTGGCCTCACCTGTTAGGGTGATGTCTCCCAGCAAGTCAAGAAGTTCTCCTCCAGCAGAAGCCGGTTTGCTGGTAGGTACAGTTGGAATAACAGGTGTTATGTCATTTCCTCCCAACAAATCCAATAAATCATTGGCCTAAATAAGGAAATAACACCTTCATTCATAAGTTATCTGTCTAAAGTGTATTTAAGTTTTTTCCAATACTTAACATCAACAAATACAATTATCAAGCAATCAGAAACCACCAGAGGATATCAACCAAGAAATAAGCTACAAAGACTAAAATATCACCAGGAGCCCCAGACAAGCAAGTAAAGGCTACCTGGCTGGTGGGCTGTGGCCCAGAGGGTGGTGGTTTCGTCTCTAGTGGAGCTGGTTCTGTCTCTCCATTTGTCTGCACAATTTCAGAAGGGCCATTTGTGGTCACCTTTTCCATGACAGGCATTCTTTCAAGTAGGGCAGACCTAGAAGAATCTGAAGTGGTTACATTCTAGGCAGTTAACCTAGACTCCCTGCATAAAACAATCACCAGCAAATGATTAATGTTGAAACTTAATAGGGAGAAGCATCTCCCATTCCCACCCAACACACACACTAAAGTAGAAAGTGGATTACAAGAATATATATGACCTAAATTCTTAACTGGATTAAGAACAGGCAAGAAATCTTGAATGAATAAACTATCCCAAATCCCCAGTAGCTGAGGCTAAGGTGAAGGAAGGTAAACTGACAGATATTAGCAGACTTCAGTCATGAATTGAGTATTATATAACAGAAGATGGGGCAGGGGCAAAAACACCAAATGTTTGAAGTAATGGGATTTGAATAAAATTATTTCTCTTGAAAATAATTTGGCCTTTTAGTCAAATAAAATGTAAAATGATACAAACTTTATATAGGGGGAGACATGCAATGAAAAACACACAATAATTTTTATTTATTTATTTATTTTGAGACAGGGTCTTACCACTTAATTCTGCCTGGCCTGGATCTCACTGTGTGGACTAGGCCAGCCTTAAACTCACAGAGACCCACCTGTCTCTGCCTCCCAGGTGCTGGGGTTGAAAGCAGTCTGCACCATACCCGGCTCAATACATTTACTTCTTTGGAAGTTAGGCGAAGAGAAAAATGGACAGAACAGATGTAGCCAAGCAATAAAACTAAGGAGGGTTTCAAACTCAGTGAGTGCCACACAAGCACTGTGTCTCTTTCACAGGCTACATGGACAAGTTACTCAGAATCATAGCGGGACATATATTGGCTTGGTTTATTTTGCTTACCTCATATGGTCATATTTCTTAAAAAGTGCATTGTATTCTACTGCCCTCTGCTGGAGTTCTACATCGATGCTGCTTCCATAGATAGAAACAACTTTCTTAATTCGGCTGTAGGATAAAATGACAAATGAAATCAAGTATTCAAAACAGAAAATTCATAATAAAGCAGTGAAAATGTTAAAAACAGTGTTTCCTGGTTAAATTTTTTTTAATGATCCATGTTTATTTAATTCCCATGTTTCAAGAACAGAATACTATTGCCTTATCTCTATCTGTAATGACAGATTTCTAAGTATTTATTCCACCTCCTTAAACTTGTTTGAGGCTTTCAAACACAGCTTAGTGATACAGCAAGCACTTACATATCTGTGTAAGGCCCAGGAGTGAAAGAGAAAAAAAACCTTGCACAACAAAAGTACCCATTATTATGCCACAAAAGGACTCTGTACTATGCAATTCTTTTTCTTAGTAACTTTAAAAATAAGGTTTTAGCATCGGAATGCTCACCATAAATTCTTCCACTTAGCATTAAATACTAAAAAAATTATAATTCTCATGAAGTCTTACACTGACAATGAAATAGAAAGTCTAGAAAAACTAACTTTGTCTGGAAAATTGACTCAGTCAATTTTTACTCAAAATAGCATCAAATAAAACTTAAAAGATTTAAACACACACACATACGTTTTTATTCCTACACCAATATTTCAGAATATAAAAAACGAAGGCAGCGGGGCTGGAGAGATGGCTCAGAGGTTAAGAGCACTGACTGCTGTCCTGAGTTCAATTCCCAGCAACCACATGGTGGCTCACAACCATCTGTACTGAGACCTGGTGCCCTCCTCTGGTGTGCGGGCATACATCGAGGCAGAATGTTGTACACATAATAAATAAATAAATCTTTAAAAAAAAAAAAAAAAAAACGAAGGCAGGAATAGTAACACACGCCTTTAATACCAGCACTTGAGAGTCAGGGGCAGGCAAATCTCTGGATTCCAAGGCAGTCCAAAATAAGATCTTGTCTCAAACAAACAAAAGCAAACAAAAAAAATACAATAAACCAAAATTTTAGGGGCAAATGTTAGAAACTGGACTGTAAAACTACAACTTTAGCTACAAAATAATCCACAGTAGGGTGAGACAATGGCAGAACAAAATGAGGATTAACTACAAACTGATCACTCTGAGTGTGTGTGTGTGTGTGTGTGTGGTGTTAAGTAAATGAAAACTCACTAATGTCTCTATTTTCTCTATTCCTTTATCTAAGGTTTATTTTATGTGTTTGAATTCCTTGTCTACGTGTATATCAGTTCACCTGAGGAAGCTAGAGAACGGTATCGGATCAATACAGCTGGAGATACAGGTGGCTGTTAACTACTAGTGGGTGCTGGGAATTGAACTTGGATCCTCTACAAGGGCAGCAAATGCTCTTAACTACTTACTCTAGCCCCATTTGTGTCTATTCTTGAAGTTTTCCATAATAAGCTTTTAAATTTCGCAGACAAGAGTCTCATGTAATCTAAGTCGGCCTGAAATTAGTTATATAGTCAAGGATGACCACAAACGCCTGATTTAGACCCTGTATGCACTGCTTGGGATCAACCCCAGGTCTTGTATATGTTAGGCAAATAAATACCCTACCAAATGAGCCACAGAACAAGGAGGGAGGTGATGTCTCAGTGGGTAAAGTGATTCTCATGCAAGTGTGAGGACCTGAGATTGGATCCCTAGCACCTATAAAAAGCAATGTGTGAGCAATGTGTGATGGTACACATCTGTACCCCGGGTGCTAGTAAGGCGGACACCCAGAGATAGATTCTTTTTTTTTTTTTTTTTCTTCCCAGAGATAGATTCTTGAAGCTCTCTGGCCAACTTCTTAAATGAGTGAGCTTACGGCTAAGTAAGCTCAAAACGTAAGGAGGCGAGCAATAGAAGACACTAGACATCGACCTCTGTGTCTTCTGTGTACACACACGGAGCTACAGAGCAGCCTTTCACTCTACTTTCCTCAGTACTCACTTTACAGTACAGGTGAATCGAGTAGAAAGTTTCATAATGGCAGTGAGAGCGTAACCTCGTGTGACAGAGGTGGACATATTAGAGATCAGGACACTTTCTAAAATATCCAACACTTCATCTTCAGTCACCTGGGGAGAAAAAGAAGTTGCAACATGTACCAATGGAAACTAAAGCATGGGTCTCAGATGAGCTGGGGGGTGCTGTCTCTCCTACTGTCTGTTCTAAGCTAAACCACTGGTCAGAGCATGTTTTAAAAAATGACCAATGGGAAAAGGGGGGGGTGACCAATAGCAATTAAGAATGGTTATATTTTAAGTGATAGAAGAAACATACATACAAGACGTGCTAAAATGTTCTCAAAAGTCAACCTTTCAATGAGCAAATGGAAACATGAATATGCCCAAAGAGTAAGAGAAACCAGAATTCCATTTGCTATAGAAAAGAGTGAGAAGTGAATGATTATGTTTTTGTGTTGGGTACTGGGGATTGAACCCACTACTGATCTAGCATTCAATAATCCAACTACACCCCCCAAGCCAACCGAAACAGACTTAAATCCACATAATAATCTAAGTGCCACATGTCTAAAACACAGTCTTGATACTACTTCTATAAAAAGTTTTCAAGGAATTAATTCCAACTCCCCATTAAACATTACTCCATTATCAAAAACACAATCTGATTCCCTCCTTAACCAAAAGTAACAAGAGATACCTGAATAGGCTCTTCCTCTTCACATTGGCCAGACACAAGAAGATCGCCATATTCACCTATACACCACGCAGCCACTTGTACCAAGGGTTGCTGCCAAAAGAAAGTCAAGGCCTTCAATCTTCCTAAAACTGCTTTGGGGGGTGTGTGTGTGTATGCATGTATACATGTACCAGTATACATGTATGTGCGTTTTTGTATATATTGGTTTAAGTGTATGTGCATGCATGTGGAGGCCAGAAGAAAACTTCTGTTTCTCAGATGCTGCCCACCTTTTTCTAATGTGTGTATGCATGTGAACATATGTGTATGGATGTATATGCATGTATACATGCCTAAGTTGACATTGGGAGTCTTCACTCCATATCCACCTTATTCACGGAGGCAGGGTCTCTCTACTGAACACAGCTCACAAATATGGTTACCAGACTTGTTTCAGCCTGTTCTGAAGGTTATGTGATCTTCTGTGCACTAGAATCACAGGTGAACAGGCACACCAATCACTTCTATATTCTATTGGTTCTAGTGATCCCATCTATACCACTTTTATGTCATTCATATTGGTTCTGGTGATGCTATGATTTTCAGGATTTCTGCTTGTGCAGTCAGAACCTCAAACACTTAGCAATGTCTGCAGTCTCAGCCACAGTTCTTAGCCATTTGTTTTTGAGATATGCTCTCTTGCTGGCTTGGGCCTCACCGAGCAGCCTAAGCTGGCTGGTCAGCAAGCCCCAGGGATTCTCCTCACCAACACTAGAATTATACAAGCCTGTGCCGCCACACTTGCCTTTAAAGGGGAGCAAAGGGTACAGGTGGAGAGTGGTGGAACATGCCCTTTATAACCCAGCACCCAGACACAGAGGTACAGCCAGGACTACACAGTGAGTTCCACAGTGAGTTACTACATACAGGGTAGGCAAAGAAACACAGTGAAATCTTATCTCAGAAAGTAAATAATAATAATAATAATAATAATAATGAAAATAAAAACAAGGGTATTTTATGCTCATGCTGCAAAGTCAAGAAAGTTTATTGTCTGAGCTACTGTCCAGGCCCCAAAATTATTTAATGTAAATTATAAATCATCTAATTATAATGTTGAAAACATTATATGTGGAGTGATAGTGACATAAAATGAAAGGGTATTTTTTCCCATGAAGTAACAGAAAATGAAGTACTTACTTGAGAATAATCACCAAGAATTGCCTTATACAAGCGCTGGACAGTGTATGCATGCATCTCCACACTATTGGTAATTAACTGAATCAAGTTGGGAACTGCATCATCCCGAACATAACTTCCTGCCTAAAAGGAAACAGGAACAATTATCCTAGAACACACAAGCAGTGTTGGCAGGTGCAGGTAAACACAACTGTTGGCTTTGGAAAAGATTACCAAAAAAAAAAAAAAAAAAAAAAGATTTTACCAGCCAGGTCCATAAACACCTCAAGCTTCAAAGTCTGCTAGAATATTTAAACCATTTAATTCTACCAAAGTCTAATAAAAAGTTCCAGTCAAAATCAAAATACAAAGTCTCAAATTACTAGGGATGACATTTTTTTTTCTACTTAGGTAAAACCCTAAAATAAGATGAATGAATGAATATATGAATGAATGAATGAATGAATGAGTAGATGAAAACAAGCTGAATTAATTTTTTTTTTTAAAAAAGATGCATTCTCTGGGAACTTAATCACCACTTTTGTTTTACACAGCTGTTAAAACCACAAGCAAAGTGAGCATTCATCTGGGGAATGTGAGGAACAGTGCCTGTGCACAGCACCAAAGATCAAATCAACCTTGTTCTGTTCTTTCAATTTGGTTTATTTTCAGTGTTGGGGCAAATGTAGGGTTCTCACAGAGCCTAGGCAAACATTACCACTAAACTACACCCTAGCATAGCATATGAACTTTTCAAAAATAAGCCTAAGGTATCACACTGTTATTTAAAAACTAGTATTTACTAATATGATCAATAATATAGTCCTAGGGATGGGATTTATTTTGTATTTAATTATTCCATGCACTGATAAACAGATTTTGGTGTGACACCTGGGACTGAAGAGTCTTATATATGATAGGTAAGAACTCTACCACTGAACCTTCTCTCCAGTTGCCCCCCTTTTTAATTTGTGTATTTATGTTATAGCTTGAATGTATTTGGCCTCCATAAGCTCATAGCAGGTGGCACTATTAAGGTGTGGCTTTATTGGAGTGGGTATGACCTTGCTGGAGGAAATGTGTCACTATGGGGGCAGGCTTTGAGGTTTCCTATGCTCAGGATACTGCCTAGTGAGTCAGCTAACATCCTGTTGCTTCTGAGTTAAGATGTGGGACTCTCAGCTCCAGCATTATATCTGCCTAAAAGTTGCCATGCTCCCTGTCATGATGATAATGAGTTGAATCTCTGAAACTGCAAGTGGGTCACCCCAATTAAATGTTTTCTTATACAAGTTATAGAGTTGTACGGTCATGTTGTCTCTTCACAGCAATAAAAATCTAACTAAGACAATGTATAAATATTTTGTCTGTGTGTATGTCCACATGTGTGCCTGGAGCCCATTCAGTCAAAAGAGGGCATTGGATCCCCTAAAACTGGGGAAACAAATGACTTTAAACCAGTGGGTGCTGGGAACCAAATCTGGGTCCTCTACAATAGCAACAAATACTTAGCCACTGAGTCATCTCTCCAGCACCAACTCCACCTGTAATATTTGTGTCTAGGCATGTATGTATGCGCATAAATACTGAGCCAGAGGTTGGCATCAGGTATCTTCCAGTTCAGCCAGGCTAGCTAAACACCAAGCTCCAGGAATCACAGGAGTGCTCCATCACACCAGCCTTTTCTTTACATGGGCTGGGAATCAAGCTCAGGTCCACAATTTGCCCGGCAAACGTTTTACTAGATGAGCCGTCTCTACTACTTTTATTTTGAGGCACAGTTTAACTACCAAGGCAAGCCTTAAATTTTCAACCTCCCAGTAGCTAGAATTACAGGTTTTTAACAGCTGGTTTTTGTCTTTTCATTATTACTTGATATTTTTAATATTCTCCCAAATGATAAAATCTGAGGCAGTATCTGCAGCCATGAAAAATCAAAGGCACTTAATCTATGGGGAAGCTAACTCTCGGGCAGTTAGAGTGTTGTAACTAGTCATGTGGGACACGGAATGGGGATCCCAGCTAACATCAGCCGCCCTGGTTACTCTCCACTGCAGAACACAGCAACACAGCTGGTTTACACAGGCCAGATCTAACCTGAGTATTTTGGAAGGGATGGGAAATCCTAAGAAACCAGAATGTTCACTCATCGCTAAGAAAAATGGTCAGAAATAAAGTGGGAATGTAAAAAGTTGGTAATCTGTAGCATGACTTATTTCCATACTTCCCTTATCAAGTACGTTCAGAAGAGAGAAGGTATCACTACAATCTAAGAGTTAGAAATACGATAACCAACAAAAAACATCTTTTCAAATTCACACTGATCCAAAAAGCCACACTCTTGGCCATAAAAAAACAACTTAATTAATTTTCAAGAATAAAAATCATTTATAAAACATGGACAGAGGGGAAACAGCATATGCAGGGTTCCAGGTTTCGGACCATAGCATAAAAAACAGACAGCATGATGGAGTCTCTAAAGAAAAATCAAAAGGCATGTGGCCTAAGTAGGATCTGTTCTTATGGTGATCTAAAAGAAAATGGCCCCCAAAGGGAGTGGAACTAATGGGCAGTGTGTCCTTGAAGAGAAGGTATGGTCTTGTTGGAGCAAGTGTGTCACTGTGGAGGCAGGCTTTGAGGTCTCATAACGCTCAAGATACCACCCAGTGTCTCAGACCACTTCCTGTTGCTTGCAAGATGTAGGACTCTCAGCTACTTCTCCAGCACCAAGTCTACCTACATGCCACCATGATAATAAGCTAACCTTTGACAATGTAAACAAGCCCCACAATTAAATGTTTCCTCCTAACTTGGTTTTGGGTGTGTTATCAAAGGGAAACCAGAACAGTTATATAATTTCCAAGCTCTTCCAGCTGAATACAACCTCCATGACAACAGGGGCTTCGTCTGTCTCATTTCTGGGTACATTCAGTATATAGTCTAACTTAAAAGGCTACATACCGTCGTCAGGACTCGCATAATTGTATCTATATGCCACCGTTTAGAAGGTGCATACCTGAGAAAATAAGGTGAAAAGCATTGAAATTAATAACCTGTACTATATCCAGTAACTTTCAAAAACTATTCTACAAACTTTTCCAAGTCTTCTAGTAAAATGATTCTATTTGGAGATGTTTCACCATTAAACCTAGCAAAAAAATCATTTAATTCAATGAACAATCAAATATAATCAAACTTACATTTCCCAGTATTTTACAATAGGAGCAGTTAAATTCAAAGGATGGGACTTTGTCTCAGTTTCTCAGAAGACCAATCATATATTCAGGAAGAAAGAAAGCAAATAAAGAGGGCTGGAGAGAGCTCAGCGGTTAAAACGCTTGCTTTAGAAATCTAAGAACCAGAGTTAATGTTAGTACTCAGGCATCTGTACTGGCCTGCCCTTGAGTCCTGACAGGATAACATCCTCAGCTGTAGTGACTAAGAGCACCTTCTGTGCATGTTCGCTAAGTTCCCTTTTAAAAACTGAGCTTTACCCACCTCCCATCTCTTCTTCTCTATCTCTTTCTGTCTCTCTTTCCCCATCTGCCATTCCTGTCTCCAGAGGCCAGTCTTCACTCTCCCCTCTTCCCATTTACTTTCCCCCAATAAAAAACCCCTCTACCTGAGCTCAGTCTCATGACGTCTTTCTCTCATGTGCCACTTTTCTTTAAATTGCAAGTTAGATCTCCAGAGCTCACATAAATGCATATGGTGGGTGTGGCATCCTCAGGAGGCAGAGACAAGGAATGTCTAGATCAAGCTGGCTTGAGAGACTTGGACAAATCATAGAGCTCTGGGTTTGACTGAGAGACTGTCCATCAATGAATAAGATGGAAGAGCAACTGAGGATGATCCTAGACATGAATCTTAAACCTCCACGTGCACATGCCCACACATATGCAAACATGCATACTGCACACATTCCACAGGTGGGGAAAATGGGTTCCTTTAGACACAAGTAAGACCAAAACTGAGATCCAGTTCTTTTAAATTCAGAGTGAGATATCCAGGAATGAGAGAATATTTACACTACTACAACTGAAAAGTACTTTGTACTTCACATTTTACTCATAAATAACTTCAATTCAGATGCTCTTCTGCCTTTTCATAATAGATGTAAGGTGAAAGAATGGATACAGAAGCAAAGTTCACATAAACAGAATTTTGTTTGGTTTTAATATGTTTCAATATTGGCTACAATCACTTCTAATTCAGAGTTTAAAATAAACACTACATGCTTTAAACATGTCTACAACATATCTTGGTCCCATGTTTTAAAGGTGCTTTTAGGAAGTTCCAAACACCTTCTACCAATAAAAATAAAAATTAAATCTTACTTTTCTGCAGCAAGAAAGATTCCAGATGCACAATCTGCTTTAAATTCTGGTTCACATGAATCCAGAAAATAAAGTAATTCCTTCATCATGCCTCGGATATTATTCCCGTTTACCAGGGCAAAACTCAATTCCATTGCACGTCTTACAGAGGGAGAAAAAAAAAATATATATATATATTATGTAACAGATACCCAAGTATGTTCACTATACATCAAAAGCACTGGCAGATGAATATGCACACAAACTTGTGATCCCATCTTTACAAGCCAGATAAGCATTAAAATACATTCATATGCTAGTTCTGATATTGTGTTAAATCTACACTTTTTTCCAGAAATCCTGGAGAGAACGTAAGTGTGGTACCACATGCCTATAAGCCTAGCTCTTAGGAGGTGGAGACAGGATTATCAGTGGTCGATGTCATTCTCAACTACAGAGTTACAAAAAAAAAAAAAAAAGAGTCTGTCTAGTCAGTAGTGGTAGCTCACAACTTCAGTCCCATTTAACCCTAGCACTTGGGAAGCAGAGACAGACAAATCTCTGTAAATTCAGTCAGCCTGATCCACAGAGCTAGTTCTGGGACAGCTAGGGCTATACAAAGAAACCCTGTTGGGGTGGGGGGTGGGGTAACAGTCTGAGCTACATGAGACACCCCTGTCTTATAAACAAACAAATAAGCAAGGAAGCAGATGGATGGATATATAGGGTAAATAAATAAACAATACCAATAAAAACTTTAAAAACATGACATTTGTTTCCCTTATTCTATTCACACTCCACTTCCATGTAAATATAACATAACTGTGCTTACATGAAACAGTACCACAGGACTGGGGATGTAACCTAGTTGTTAGAGTGCCTGCCCTTCATGTTCAAAGCTCTAGGTTGAATCCTATGCACTGCAGAAACTGAATAAAGTGGCCCATGCCTATATTCCCAGCATTAAGAAGGTAGAGGCAGGAGGATAAGAAATTCAAGATCATTTTCCCCTATATAGTGAGTTAAAGCCCAGGCTGTACTAGATCAGACCCTGTCTCCAAAAAAAAAAAAAAAAAAAAAAAAACACACACACACAAAAACAAAAAATAAGAGGGAAGGCACACAGCATTAAAAGGCAGTGGTGGCACACGCCTTTAATCCTAGCACTTGGGGAGGCACAGGCAGGCAGATCTTTGTGAGTTCAAGGCTAGCCTGGTCTATAAGAGCTAGTTCCAGGACAGGCTCCAAAGCTACAGAGAAACTCTGTCTCAAAAAACAAAAAAAAAAAAGAACAAAACAAAACAAAAAAAAGTAATAAAAATAAATCTCTTAAAAAACACTGGTTAGTTACGGGGCTAGAGAGATGGTTCAGTCATTAAGAACTCACTCAGGTCCTCAGGAAGCTTATAACCACCTCTAACTCCAACTCCAGGGAAATCCAATGCCTCTAGCCTCTGAGGGCAACTGTACTCACATGCACATAAACCCACACAGACACACATGAATATATCTAATTAAAACAAAAAAAATAGAGCCGGGCGGTGGTGGCGCACGCCTTTAATCCCAGCACTCGGGAGGCAAAGGCAGGCGGATCTCTGGGAGTTCGAGGCCAGCCTGGACTAGAAGAGCTAGTTCCGGGACAGGAACCAAAGCTACAGAGAAACCCTGTCTCGAAAAACAAAACAAAACAAAACAAAACAAAACAAAACAAAAAAAGAAACAGCCTGGCAGTGGTGGTTCATGCCTATAATTCCAGCACTGGAGAAGCAGAGGGCAGGAAGGTCACCACAAGTTAAAGGCCAACCTGGTCTACATAATAAGTTCCATACCAGCCAGGACTACACAGAGATCCAGTTCCCAAAACACAAATAGGACACCAACAGACGTGCTAATGTGGTAGAAAGCACAAAAGGTCTTAACCCTAAACAAAGGACTAAGGAATACTGAGCAGAGAAAAATAGTCTTCCCTAGGGAAGAGCACACCAATTGGTTATCTAATACCAAATGGTCAGCCCTGAATACATACAGGTAAAATTATACAGACTGACAGGTTACATACCTACATATACATATATACATTTACATATATGTATGCATATGTGTGTATGGATATGTATATACACACATACATATATATGTAAACACGTACACGTAACAATTTAAAGAAAAAGAGGCCATAATTTTGAGAGCATATACATATAAGTAACATCAGACAGACTGAGCAGCTTATATGTATATATTTAGGAATATGTTTATATACATATATACATACATATATGTATATACATTTATATACCGCACACATATTTATGTGACAATAATTATAGAGAAAGAAGCCACAAATTTAAATGAGAGCAAGAGATACATGGGAGAGGCTGAAGGGAGAAAAGGAAGGGGAAAATGAGGCAATTATGCTATCAAAAAATAAAAAAATTATAGTAAAAACAAACAGACTGGGCAGTGGTAGCACATGCCTTTAATCCCAGCACTCAGAAGGTAAAGGCAGGTAAATCTCTGTGAGTCTGTGGTCTTCAAACCCTGGTCTACAAAGCAAGTTGCAGGTCAGCCAAAACTGTTACACAGAGTAATTTTGTTTCAAAAAACCAACTAACAAAAAACCCAAACTGAACAGGAAACAGACTATAAAAAAGAAAAATATCTGTAAGATAAATGAAAGTCCCTATAGGTGCCTATCAAGTTTGGTAATAAAGGCAAAACTAAAAAGTTTAATATACAAAGCTCCATATAAATCTTATCATATTTGGTTAAAAATTTAAATATTGTTCATAGCAAAAACGATGGCACATGCTTGTAGTGTCAGCACTTAGAAGTTGGAGACAGAGTCAGGAGTTGAAGGTCAACCTCAGGTATTTGAGACCTGTCTCTGGGGAAAAAAATACCAGAAATATAATGCCTTTCAAAACTATAAGTTAAGTGCATGACTCCACATTAACTAAATACACAGCAATAGCAATTCAATTCTCAAAGATAGAATCATTCCCATAAAATGTTAAGGTAGTTTTTATATATGAATTAAATTAGTCTTGTACAAGCCTCTGAAGTGGGTGGCCCTCTACCTGCATTTTACAAAGGAGGCAACCAATGTACTGAAAGGGTAGGGAAAATGATGTAGTCTGTTAAGCATAGGGTTGTAATGAGAAACAAATCTGGCTGAGTCTCAGCTCTTAACGTTAGATCTTCTGTCAAACACAGGTTTTATTTTTAATCAAAACCCTAAGCCATAGGAAAACAAAAATAAAAGTGAGAAAGTTGACTTCTATTTCCAGAATTGCGCCTTTCAAGGACTAAAGTTTAGGGTTAGGTCATCTGATCCCTTGATGACTTATTTTCACAAGTCTATTAATCAGATATAGAAAGTACTTCCTCTCATTGGTTTACTGTGATAGACAACAAAAGGTGCTCTAAAACCCTCTACAAGGCTCTACTAAAACCTGGTGTTACTAAGTCTAGGTCTTACGTGTAAACTATTCATGCACTTAGCATTTGTCCTGTGTAAATAAATGTTTGTTTACTAAATAACTTTAGAGATCACTTTAAATCTCCTTTGGTTTGGCTTTGAACACATACCAAAAGTTCATTAAAGCTAACTATAAAACCTTACCAGATGTCACTGAACAAAAAGATTTGTATTTATGTCTTTTGAGAGTGTCAACTGCCTAACGGTTGTTTCTGGATGTTTCTGGACGTACTATTCTAAGAAACCCACTTGCTTACTGGTTAAGTACTGTGAAAAAGTGCGCTGTCAGCAAACTGAGTTTCAGCACAGTGGTAAGACACTTAGCCGATGGATCACTCCTTATTTTCATCCTCCAGCACACGTAACACAGCACCTCTACTAAGCAAAGTTTGGTCCAATGTATTTTACCTAAAAACTAAAAGCACTATCAGTGCACACTTCAGTATTTCTCATGGGTCTCTTTAACTGACCTAGACTTCTCATGTCAATATTTTATTACACACACACAAGAGAGAGGGCTCATTTCTGAACACAAGGACTAAATACCTAAATGTCTAACTCTCAAACTCAAAACTACTCAAATTAACAAATTGGTGGAGGACACAGACTTATCAAAAAAAAAAAATTTGCTTCACTTAACAACACTGGAAAAAAAGTATCTTTCTTACCTTTTTATTGAGACATCCAGATCTTTTAAACAGTCCACAATTGTGCTTCTGTGCCTCTGTACAGCGTTATGATCTGTCTGTACAGTCTTCAACAAAGATGTCAGAGCAACATATCTGTAGAGAATAAAGTTTCACAATAACCAAGTTAAATATAAATCTCAAGAAATTTTTCCTGCTGCCTAAATAAAAACAAAGATGTCTAACACATAAGGAAAACGCTCACGTCTTCAAATGTCAAGATAAACACAATACTAGAGGCTAGAAAGCAACATCTATAAAGGAATAAGAGCAAAATCTACAGCAGTGACAAGCTGAAGAGGTTTTGAAATGAGCCTTGCTTTCACAATAACATCCATTACTCTTTCAAAAGTAACTGACTCAGCTCTTTATAAATCTTCCAAAGAAAACAGTAAGTACATATGCTTTTTCACACTGCCTTACCCACAAAGTACAAGAAGGAAATTATTTTAATTTTATCATTTGAATGGTTTCTGCTTTTTTTTTATACCAGTACCAAAATTGCTTCTATAATAATTTGAGTTTAAAGCTGGGCATGACGTGCACACCTTTAATCTCAACACTTTGGAGGCAGAGGCAGGTGGATCTCTAAGTTTCAGGCCAGCCTGGTCTACAAATGGAGTTCCAGCACAGCCAGGGCCACACAGAGAAACTCTGTCTCAAGTCCCACCACCACCCTGCCCAAAAATTAACTCGAGTTTAAGATCCAAAGCCATGAAATTGAGTAGTGATTCAGAAAGTCTTAAATGTTTGGCACTTGGCCCTTTATAGGATGTTTGTACTTAACTTATAAGAAAAAAATTAAACGGTAAAAGAAATCCTCAAATTCTTTATAAAATAGCAATTTTAAGATTTAAATTAAAAATTACCTCAAACTCTTTATCATATAATAAATACTACATGTACGTATAGTCTTGAGCAAAGTCACTCTGTGAAATACTAATTTTTATAATGTAGAAGACATGGGAAATTTTTCAGCTGACTTACCTAATATTTTTGTCATTGTTCAATAAGAATCGACCGAGAATATTTATGGCTAGAACCTAAAGAGAAACAGCATAGGTTTTTTATGTTTGTTTTTTAATCTAGAAAAGTTATAGATTTATATTGTTTTCTAACTCAAAAAACCAATGTCCAGCCTCTGAATAGAACCTGCTTAAAGATGGCAAATGGTTATCTATAGACTATTAGCAAAAGAAAAAAAATAGCTAAAAACAAACTCTTAAAATCATATTCCATTTCAGGAGCCAGAAAAATGGCTCAACAGATAAAGATGTCTGCAACCTAGCCTGATGACCTGATTTCAAGTTACAGATCCCATATGTTGGAAGGAGAGGACCCATTCCCTCAAGTTGTCCTCTAATGTTCCATGTGTGCACAATAGTGGACATATATAGATGCACATGTCCCCACACAAAATAAATTCTTTTTAAAAATACCGTTCCATTTCAGCAGTAATTACTGGAAGATATAATAAAAAATTTGCTATATTTACAGAATGCTGCCCAATTCTAAAATGATAATAAAGTCAATTAAGATCTTTAAAACTAAAAGACATATATATATGTATGTGTGTGTGTGTGTGTGTGTGTGTGTACTCCACTTTAGTAGTTTAACCCTAGAAATTTTTCTGACAAATACAACCGTACAAACAGATACACAAAGTCTCCAGCAACAAGTGATAGGAAACAGCCTAGAGGTCCATCAGTAACAAATCTTCTGGATGTATTACTGGCATGTACAAGAGCGTCCTATGCAGGCA
Source organism: Alexandromys fortis (assembly GCF_014885135.2). Lineage (NCBI taxonomy): Eukaryota > Metazoa > Chordata > Mammalia > Rodentia > Cricetidae > Alexandromys > Alexandromys fortis. The sequence continues at coordinate 16,253,012 of NW_026067927.1, forward strand.
TTTCAAGAAAGGCATCTGATATATTACAAAACACAAGTGAACCTTGACATTATGCTTAATAAAGACACAAGCAAGGGATAAATACTATATGGTTGCATTCATACAAAAACATAATACTCAATTCAATCACTCTAATTTAAGTGTTTAGAAGGAAAAGAAGATTCAAAAAGACTTACTCGCAATCCACTCTCTGATTTAATGTCCATGATAGTTAGAACCGTTTCATAAAGAATAGCATTTCCTACATTTTTACTAGTCTCTGTATTAGTGGCCACCTGAAAAGACAGAGGGATGCATAAGTGATAAAACAACACTTCTGAAAGGTATCTAGTGCAACCAGACACGCTGGGATTGCAGTCACTCTCTAAGGAGGAACAGGAACTGTCACACCAAGAATCACAGTCTACTTACTCTCTGAAGGTTGAAAATGAAAATAGTATACTCCAAGATGGATCAACTCACCTGTGCTAATATATCATTCATAGCTTCACTTGAATCATCATCATTTCGTCCTAAAATTCTTAATAATCGCAAAATTCGTACCTAACATGTAAAATAAAAAATGTTAACAAATTATGTCTAACACAAACAAATCTCATTCAGTATGAAATTCAAATAATTTAAATGAAGTTTTAGATCCCATCAAAAATAAGTCAGAAGAGTTTTAAACACGTTTTAAAGAACCCATGCACACTTCTACATTTAATTAAGTTATAAGATAATCCACCTTTCATGGCCCCATATCCATTAGCTACTTAACTGATAATTAAGTACCTAAGTACAAGATAAATTTTACACTACATGGTCATTTTATTAATTAAATACAATACTTATTTGGTACTGGTTCACTTATTCATATAATTAATGAATTACCAAATTTGTACCCTCTATAAACTTAAGATTGATGTGGGAGTGTCATATATCAATCTGTTGATTTCATTGGTTAAGTAATAAACACACTGCTTGGCCTCATAGGTTAAAGCATTGGTGGGAGGAGTAAACAGAATAGAATTCTGGGCGGAAGAGGAAGTGAGGTCAGACTCTGCTTTGCTTGGAGCAGAGACACCATGATGGACGGAGGCTAGAATCTTCCAGGTAAGTGCACCTTGGGGTGCTTACACAGATGATTAGAAATGGGCTAAATTAATATGTGAGAATTAGCCTAGAAGAGGCTAGATAGAAATGGGTCAAGCAGTTAAATGAATACAGTTTGTGTGTTGTTATTTCGGGCATGAGCTAGCCAAACGGCCGGGGTGTTGGGGACGCAGCCCCGCCGCTCCCTATTACAACATAAGATGATGGAAACATTTCTTCAAATCATTGCATATTAACCAAAATGTTTTTTCAACCTCACCTGCAAGAAGGGGTCACTGATACCAGAAACATCATGTTCTGGGGAATATCCGGACATGATGAGGTTCTTTAGAATACGAACTAATTGGGGCACAAGCTGCAGAAAAGAAAGATGCATCAAAACAATAACAACAAAAAGTGAGTATCTAAGACTATCTCTTCAGTAAGCAGATTCTTTGTTTAGAAAAATGATACAAAGGTCTGAGTCCAAGAAATTTCTTCTGCGACAAATGCAATATTGAAGATGGTTGAAAAGTATAACTCGGATACTTAGGTGGAAACCTAACAAGTAATATGTACTTTATCAGCAGAATAAAAACAAGCCAGATCTTTTTCCTCCAGAGTTCCATTTGTAAAGACACTAGAAATCACAGTGGGCCAAGAGCCTATGGGAACCGAATACAATAGGCCGATGGAGTATATATATTGCAGCTCTATTTTTATAGAACTTGAAACTCTTGGATAGCAAAAAAAAAAAAAAAGTTCCTTTTGATTCATTCTAACAAATTTCATATAAAGTATTAACTAATGACTTATTAAAATATAAAGTATACCACACTTCAAACAGAGGGGAAAAAAGACTTTCCCCTGAAGATAGGTTTAGTCAAGTATCCTTTCCCAAAATGCAACAGGAAATACCAAAGTGATCAGCATAATCCAAAAGGAAAAGATAAAGAAAGCACATCTAAGATACCAAGGCCCTTCTCTTTACTTATATGATGAAATTCTGTCACAACTTAATATCAGCACTCAATTGTATTTTCTTATTTTACCAAAGAGATTATGCATTCCTTATAATCAAGAATTCCTTTGTCCTGCTTTTACTAGGTCCATGTCAAAGAGACAATTACTCTCCATCTAAAGTTACAGGTGCTTTCAAATAAATGAGCCGTCATTTCCTTTTTGTTGATCAATTACCTCTTATTAAGCTCCTATTCCAAAATATCTGCCACAAATGAACTTTCCCAGACTCCAAATGAAAACCCCAATTGACTAGATGAACAGCTCTTATTACCTAAAACTAAATAAAGAAGGATACAAACACTGCATCTTTCTGGAGGAAATCTGAACAGGCCAACTCTACTGCGACTCATTATTTTCCTCTTTCTGTTTACGCTGTTCCCTCTCTACTGCCCAAGCCTAGAAAGGTAGTGAGGTTAAAAAGAAATGCCAAGCTACACTCAAGGCATGCACCCAAAACACTCAAAACATTAACGCCACTTTAACTGCAAGAAAACATAATGTGAACTTAAGTTAGCCATAATCCTTCAGAATTTAGTGACTCATTAAATCATCAAAACAAAAATTGAATTTGGACAACTCCAAGAATAAAACAAGTCTAAGCTATGGAGATATGTAAGCTGTAAATAAAATCTCAGTAAATCTGTAGACTGTAGACTGTAGATGAGCAGCTCACCTTTCATACTCTCCACAGCCTTCATTTTGTGGACTACATATAACCCTAATCACTTTTTAAAATCTGGTTAAGTTCTTGGAGAAGTCCTTTTTCCTTGGGCTACTAAATTCAGAACTTGTTTTATTTGCTGCCAAGGCCAGCACATTGCATAAGACTGCCCTGGGACAGAAAGCACATGTCTAAGAATTCAGCATACAAGTTCTTGGAACCCAGCTTTATTTTTCAGACAAAAATGCAAGTTACTAAAACTGATGACAGGACAAATAACATAAGGTGACAGAGGGAAAGCTGCAGCCATGAAAGTCAGTTGGTGCCAGGTACTCCACCTCTAAATCCTTTCAATACCCCAAAGCTTCTCAGATTAAGTCCCAGTAAGAGGGAAATAAGAGCTCTAAGTCCGAACTAAAAGCTCAGAAGTACACAAAGTTTTAAAGTATGAGTTACCCACAGATGGTTCTAAACCATCTACTTCAAAAAGAAGCAGTGTTTTGTGTAAGGGCACCAGACAGAACCGGAATGGCCACGAGCAAAGCTGCCACGCAGCTGCTCACAGTCTCTCCCATGAAAGTGAAGGTAAGATACAGGAGGAGGATTACAACTCAGGGAAGGCTACAACTGAAATCCAAGGCTGACTTTGGAGTCAGGAGTTTAAAAGACAAGACAGAAACTGGACCAGGAAATTAGCCAAAAATGCTAGAACAAATAATTCACAGTATTAAGCAGAGCTTCAGCATTAGTATAGTTTAAAAGCCACACTTGTGGGCGGACACACAAAAGCTACTAAGGACCTAAAGCCAGCATGCACCATCTAAAAAGAGGGTTAATTCTTACCTTTTCATTCTAACATACAGCAGGATTCCAAACAGACAACAGGAACAAAACATACAAAGCAAGCATTAGGGACAGATATGGGTCTCATACTATTTTACATTAATTTAATCAAGACATGAACATCTAAGGGAGAGTGAGGCAAAGAAAAAAAAACTGCCATTAGATCTAAAATACAAAATGAAGTCTTTGTGGAGTGCTCAACAACCTCCTCTAAAGGAATCAACACATGTACTATACAAAGAACAGCAACCTTCTCAGTAAGTAAAGGGAGAAATAAAACTGCCTACTTTAAAATGCTATAAAAAGTGGGGAAAGGGAGCCGGGCAGTGGTGCTTGCTTTAATCCCACCACTTGGAAGGCAAAAACAGGTGAATCTGAGTTTGAGCCAGCCTGGTCTATACAGCAAGTTCCAGGATACCTTAGGCTAAATACAGAAACCCTGTCTTAGGAAAAAATAAATAAAAAGGAGGGGGTAGTCTTAAAAAGGTAGGGCTGTAACAGGAATCAATGACCTCAAATTGTTTGCTATTTTCACCTTAAGAAGGAAAACAAATCCTATTTGTAATTTGACCTCAGGTAACATTTCCTGGCTCACCGTGAAAGCAGCAGATAAAACATGTGAGCAGTTTGCTGCCAACAACAAGGAAAGACTTCTATTCTGAAAAGGGAAACACTATACTAGTGCCAGCTCTTATTTGCCTAAATCTGGCATCCAGCCCTACCACACAGCAGGGCTAGTCAAATCCTTTATTCAGCTTCATAGCTTGCTTTCAAAAGAAAATCCTAAGTGAAAAAAAAAAATGTACTTTTCAGGAAAATCATCTTTCAATCAATAAAGACTAAGGCACACAGAAAGCACCTACCTTCCTGAAGTGTGCAAGCATATCTGGGCTCCGCTCACACATCTCTGTGAGGAGGACTACAGACGTGTGAAGGACACCTGAGAAAAGGCCAAAGGGAGGCAAAAATGAGTTCCTACTTAGCTCCAGAAAACAGGACTTCATCCCAAAAGGAGACTTGCTACTCCTGCTTCTCAATCCCCTAAGAATCAGAGCACTGTGAAGAGCATTCAGCAGGAGCTGATGCTTAACCTTAGTCAAGTCAGAATCTTTGCAATGGCTAAAATGCCAAGAACAAGTGTGTCCACCTAGAATATCCACGCTCAGTTAGTATAAATTCCATTTCTCCTTCTCCATGTTTCTGCAATGCACTATTGGCTATACTCTCGACAAATAATCCCAGTCAAAAACCTTAGTAAGATACTAAATTTTCAGATAAAATATATCAAAATACAAATGACAAGTAAATTTGCTTATCCCAAAGTCAGTAAAAAGGATCTCTAAAGACTTTTCACTAAGTAATAAATGACAGACCTAGCTAAACCTAGTATGTAGTGTTTAACACTACACAATATAGCAGAGCACAGATTTAAATTAATTTAATTAAAATGTGGTGTAAATTAATCAAATTAAATATATTGTGTCATTTTTTTTCTTAGTATATAAGAAACACTTTACTTGGAACTCATTTCAATGACTTCAAGATAAGAACAAAAAGTTTTGGGGAAGCCCAGCCACATTACATTTCACTTTTCTCAAGCTTTATGTAAAGATATCTGAATGTACACTACAGATTCCTGTTAGAAATAACTCACAAGAATTTTTTGTAATCTTATACTCCTAACACATGATAGCAAAGAAAAAATGTCTTGTTTATTATGAAATGGTCAAGAAATCAGGTGGCTTTTACATAAAATTTGAAGATATGATCATTTGTACATCATGCTGAACATTAATAACGTGATACAGGATCAGAACTGAAAGGTAGATTTACTATGAAGAAACCAATTTAACTGTAAAGCTACGATCTGGCAGGCAAGACCTATGGTAACAGTAAAGCCCTGAAACACAGGGCTGACCCTTCTTTTCTTAGTACTTTATGAGTTTATCCAAATCACATTACCATGGTTCTTCTCATTCAATAAATTTTTTGTTGCTGGTAAAAACATCTCCATAAGTTCAGGAACCTTCCTGATGACATGAACAGCACACAGTGCTGCCTATAAAAAAGAAAAATAGAAGGACACAACAATTTTATTTCAAATAAGCCAGGGCAACCAATCTTAGAAAAGAACTTCAACAACTAGTTCATCTACTAGAAAAATGAAGAGGCTGGTTAATAGATTAACTGGACTGCCTGGGGCTTTCCAGTATATACTAGTGAACTGATGAGGAACATTAAGCCCGCCCATTCCTGTTCACATATTGCCAGACACATGGGGAAAACACTTTCAAGTAGATCATAGTTAAAAGAAATTTATCACACACGTTAAATTTAAGTGAAATTCTGGGGAAATGAAAAACAGACATGGACTTCCATTCTGATAATCATTCCTGAGTCAGATGACCAACACATCTAACAGTGTCACAAAACTTAAAGACTCCTTCTGTAAAGTTTAACTGTATCTATCCTGCTCTCAGCTGATTCTTCTTAAGTAAGAAAGTCGCCTAGGGCTAGGGAGTACAGCTCAGTGGTAAAAAGAAGGAAAGAGAAGAGGAAAGGAGGGAAGGTTTGTTAGGGAAACTAGTTTCTACTAAAGAAAACACAGGAGAAACAGGATAGGTGGAGACTGGTGACTATTCAAAATAACTGCAGCTATTACTTTAGTCAAAATGCAATAAAAGCTTAGATAGACTGATTAGAAAAGATTCCTGCTAATTCCTCTCCATTTTACTAGGAGGCATTCAAATCTGAAGGAATGCTTTAATTTAATGCAACATTGTGCATTCAAATAAGAGCAGCTCCCACAGTACTAAAGTCACTGGCATACACACTGAGAAAGCCTGTTTGTGTGCATCATTAACAATACACAATCTAAAAACGGTCCTATACAAGCTCCTTTTTCTCACACCAATAACAGACTCAGTAAATGCCAATGAGATGATCGTTTTGCTCATTTATTAAACATATACATTCTATATTTTCTTTCTCCCCCCCCCCTTTCTTTATTATGTATACAATATTCTGTCTGCGTGTATGTCTGCAGGCCAGAAAAGGGCACCAGACCTTATTACAGATGGTTGTGAGCCACCATGTGGTTGCTGGGAATTGAACTCAGGACCTTTGGAAGAGCAGGCAATGCTTTTAACCACTGAGCCATCTCTCCAGCCCCCATTCTGTATTTTCTTTACCATAGTCTTAGGATTGAAGCAAAACTTTAAACTCAAAAGAACAAGGTTTTTAGAAACAAACAAAAGCAAGTAAGTTAGGAAAATAAGACCATTCTCTGTCATTACTATCCAATCAGGCACATGGACTTTAGAAAGTCATCTCTCAATCATTCCCTCACAGCTATCTAGGCCCCAGGGGAACTGTCCTTTTAGAGATACAAAGGCACAAGTACATGTGTCAGTTATTAGTAAAAAGTCAATGAAAAACTTCATTATCATAATTTTAATATGTGAAATAATTTACAAAGTACTCAGATGTGCTGCTGAGGACAGAGTTTGTCTATAAATTATTAAAAACAAAAACAAGGAAGAGCCAGGTGATGGTGGAGCACGCCTATCTCTGTGACCAGCATGGTCTATAAGATCTCGTTCCAGGACAGGCTCAATGGAACTCTATCTCAAAACCCCCTCCCCCCAAAAATTAATCAAAATTCATGTATAATTCTTTTAAATACATTTACTGAAAAAATAAAAAATATTTTAATTCCATCTAAGCTTTCAGAAACAAGTATTCTGCCTTTTCCTTTCCATAATACCACCTAATCCAGACAGACATTTGATTTACTGCAAAGTTACCTTTTTTCTTAAGTAGGAGTTGGAGGTTTTCAGAAGTTTCTCTACCTCTCCTGCAAGATCTCTGCACATCTCTGAAGAGCCCATGCAGCCGAGGGTACAAAGTGCGAGCCCCTGTACGAACTGTGTACTATGATTAAGATCACTGCAAGAGAAAGAAAGGGAAATAGGAACAAACACAGTCTCCCAAAAGCAGCCTAACAACCTAACTGTGAATCTCAAGATTACTACATTAAAAACAAGCAAACAAAACAAACAGAAACACAACCAAAACAAAACTGTAGGGGCTGGGGAGCTAGCTAAGCACAAAGTGCTTGCCTTGCAAACTTAAGGGCATTAATATAGGTCTCTAAAATGCCTGCAAAGCCAGACTCAATAGCACATAGGTGCCCAATGGTCAGAAGGGAAGTGGAGACAGAAAAAATTCCAGAAGCTGTGCAGGACTGCTAGCCTAGGATATATAATAGAACAAGAGATCCTGTCTCAAATAAGGTAAGTGACAGGATTGATACCAAAAGCTATAAAGTACTATGGCACACATGTACACAAGTACACATACACACACATGATATAAAATGCATTTTAAATTAATAGAATTTAGAAAAACGCTTATTCCAACTTTTTAACATAGTGAACCAATAATATCTAAGTTTTCTATCCAAGGTTTCCAAATGACCAAGTAACAAGAATATGTTACCCATTAGATATTAAAGATACCACTTTAGAAAACTTAACAACAACTGAAAGTAAAAAGATGCAGCAAAACTGTCTTGAGAGATTTCTAAGACATGATTTAGTACTGCCTACAAGAAAAGTTAAGATTCATACTAAAACTCTTGTATAGCCAGGTGTGGTGGTGGCACACACTTTAAATTCCAGCACTTGGGAGGCAGAGGCATGGGGATGTCTATGAGTTTGAGTCCAGTCTGATCTACATAGCAATTTCCAGGCCAGACAGAGTTATAAGCAAGACCCTGCTTAAAAAAATAAATAAATAAATAAATTATTTTATTTTATTTTTTTTAACAAATCCACTTTTATTTATTTACTTCTCATTGGTTCAAATCCGGGATGGGTACAGCATCACACGGATTCTGTGTCCAATGGCTTTTGCAGGAAGGTTGCTTTGGAATTTGGCAAGGACCATACCACTGTTTCCATGGGCCCGAGTTACTTTCCCCCAGATCACTCTGGTTTTGTTTAGTTTGCCTCCAGGTGTCACTGTTTTGTTCTTTGCTTTATACACATAAGCGCATCTCTTGCCCAAGTAGAATTCAGTTTCATCTCAGGCATAAACGCCTTCAATTTTAAGGAGAGCCGTGTGCTCTCTCTGGTTCCGGAGACCTCGCTTATAGCCAGCAAAAGTGGCCTTGCACCACAGCCTTCCAGACATACTGTCCTTTAGAAGTCCTGTTCCCAGCAGGCCTCCACAGGCGCCAAGATGGCCGAAAACAATAAATAATTTTAAAAAATCAGAGAAGGAACTCTTAATTACTAGTGAACTTAAGATAATGTAAACACAACAAAAATATAGCTACCCTTTGATCTTATACATTAACATTAGCCACCTTACATTAAGTATTCTATATTTCTAGATATACTTGTTCAAGAAGGAAAATCTGTAATTGTTATTACTATGATATAACAGCACTAGTGAAAGTACCTTCACCATACTAAGCTAGACATTAAGAGTGAGCCCTCTGAAGTGCTTTCTTAACACATCAATGTGGTTTGAGTGTCCCTGTATGCTGGAAGCTGGGTCGCCAGTGTGTCCATGGTCGAGATGGTGGACTCTTTAAGACACAGAGCCTTGAGTCACTGAGGACTTGTCCTCAGAAGTGGCACTGGTGTTTAGAACTAAGCACTACTCATGCATGAGGTTGAGTTGCTTTAAAGGAGCAAGAGATTCCTGTTTCCTTGTGTGATTCCCTCTTCCCGTGTGTGTGTCTGCCACAAGGCCCTCCCCAGAAGCTAAGCTATCACATCTTGGACTTTCAGTCTATAAAACTTTGAGTTGTATAAATATTTCTTTATATATTATAGCCTCAGAAATTCAGATAACAGAAAATGTATACATTACTGTATAAAATAGTGCTTTACTCAAAAAGCTGAAGTATTAAAACATGAACTGTCAAACATACTTATATCTTGAAATTAATTCTTGTTATTATTCAGAAGCCAAATTATATGATATACAATACTTCTATGTCCACCCTCAACCAGCAAGGATAACGCGACCACCGGAGCTCTTCTCACTGCAGTTTATTCCAGGACTTTATTCACTTTCTCACTTTTTTCTCTCCTCTCTCCTTCCTCTCTCCTCTTTCTCTCTTTCTCGCCTTCCTCTCTTGGGCAAACCTCTCCCAGCCCTTAAGTAGGCATGGGCTGCCAACTCTGAACTGCCAGGTGGGCACTGCCCATAGGTTCACGCATATGCAGGCAGCTGATAATCATTGTGTGATCATAGCATAGGTCAGGCCTTAGCCATCTCAGGAGTTGATTATACATCTCCATCAGGTGTGATTCCATGCAGCTCGCTACACTTCTACCAGTTTCTGAGCATTTTGCATCATTTAGCGCAACATGGTTCAAAGAAGTGGTTCTCAACCTTCCTAATGTTATGATCCTTTAATATAGCTCCTAATACTGTGGTGATCCCCAACCATAAAACTATTTCGTTGCTACTTCAGAACTGTAATTTTGCTACTGTTATGAATCAGAATGTAAATATCTGATATGTAGAATATCAGATATGCAACACCCAACAGGGTCACAATCCACAGGTTGAAAACCACTGATTCACAGGGTTTATAGGCATCTCAACAGCTCATGAGATTCAAACTGTTTTCATAATCCTGTCATACTGTCAACTGTGCCAGCTCTGCAGTCAGTAAAAGCCGTGGTGGGAAAACTGCTTGCCCACAGCACCAGTCAAGGCACGGGTAGTAAACGATGGTAAACTGTGTTCGCCACTGCATGGCTGAGGTAAGGAACAAGGAAGAAAGGCAGCTTCATTTAAACTAACAGCCAGCAGCGGTGGCACACATCTGTATCCCATCACTCAAGATGCTGAGACTAGCCTGAGGTACACTTTCTGGAGAAACTCATGTGAGCATATAATTTCAAAAGGAACCTTGATATTTGCTGCTAGTGACATAATCCAAGCTTTGTAGTAAAAAAAAAAAAAAAAAAAAAAAAAACCTGTAGTTTTGGAAAACTTCTATCATCTCCACAAATTTGACTGTTTATATATAATGGCTATTCTACTGACTCAGTAACAATACTAACCCATGAGGTATTTTTGATATTTCAAGATGAGATGCATTAGCATCCAGAAGATCTACATAATTTAGTGAAGAATTTCTTTTTCCAAGTAGTTCCACTGTGGCATTATAAAATTATTCATGGGTAAATATTGCTTAAGGGCAGAGTGAAATGGTTTAAGGTGGTAAAGGCATTTTACTGCCCAGGCTGGTGATATGAACTCAATCTCCAAAACTGATAGGGCAGAGAAAACCAATTTCCCCCCACCCCAAGTTGTTCTCTGACACCCACACATGCACTGGTACACTCGACCCAACATACATACAAAACAAATGCTTACAAAACTTTTTCTTGCCAGGCGGTGGTGACGCACACCTTTAATCCCAGCACTCGGGAGACAGAGGCAGGCGGATCTCGGCGAGTTCGAGGCCAGCCTGGTCTACAAGAGCTAGTTCCAGGACAGGAACCCTGTCTCGAAAATCAAAAAAAAAAAAAAAAAAAAAAAGATTTTTTAAAAAAAAAATAAAAAAAAGGAAGGGGGAGGGAGGGAGGGAGGGAGGGAGGGAGGGAGGGAGGGAGGGAGGGAGGAAGGGCCACATGTTGAATGTTAGCATAGTAGCAAAGAATATTTAGTACTTTGAAAACTCTTGGTGCTGCTGAGACTGAAACAGGCTTATGCTAAATAAGCAAGAACTCTACCTACCATGCAGCTACATATCCAACTGTGCTTATTTTTATTTTGAAGCAGAGTCTGGATAACTTGCCCAGATCAAACTTGAACTTACTACATAGCCCAGGTAGGCCCCAAATTTGTGATCCTCTGGCCTCAGCTCCAGAACATCTGGGATTGTGTACCATGCAACTGCCAAGTTTTCCCTTCTCCACATCATACCTGCTAGACTCTCTCTACCTCCATTAGTCAATATGCCACAGCCAAGAAAGTGAGTGAAGACGTGAACATCCAACTATCCTCCTTTGGGTGGTGCAGGAAAATATAAAACAATGCCACTCTTGACACAGTAATTTATTTTAGAAAATATTTTCATAGAAAATTTTACCAATAGCTAGGTACATGTCTACAATTCCAACATATACTAAGCTAGCCCTGAGCTGCATGGTGAGACTCTGTTGAAGGAAGGGAGGGAGGGAGGGAGGGAGGGAGGGAGGGAGGGA